>NC_141019.1:35091483-35131494 GCF_052327205.1 Somniosus microcephalus | reverse complement strand
CCCTTCAAGTCGCCCTTTCAGGCAGCGCGTTCCAGATCACAACAGCTCACTGCGTTAAAAACATTCTCCTCATCTCCCACTCTGGTTCTTTTGCCGATTATCTTCAATCTGTGTCCTCTGGTTACCGACCCTCCCGCCACTGGGAACAGTTTCTCCCTCTCTACTCGATCAAAACTCATTGTAATTTTGAACGCCTCTATTAATTCTCCCCTTAACCTTCTCTGCTCTAAGGAGAACAACCCCAGCTTCTCCAGTCTCTCCGCATAACTGAAGTCCTGTTGTCTACGTTGTTATATTTGTTCTATAACGTAAGTCTGAAGGTGGGAGGAAGGTGACAGAAGCATATGGCTCAGTGGAACCTGTGCTGTACCTGCCCTGGGAGTGTTTGATGGGACAGTGTAAAGGGAGCTTTACTCAGTATCTAACCCCGTGCTGTACCTGCCCTGGGAGTGTTTGATGGGACAGTGTAGAGGGAGCTTTACTCTGTATCTAACCCGTGCTGTACCTGCCCTGGGAGTGTTTGATGGGAACAGTGTAGAGGGAGCTTTACTCTGTATTTAACCCGTGCTGTACCTGCCCTGGGAGTGTTTGATGGGACAGTGTAGAGGGAGCTTTACTCTGTATCTAACCCTTGCTGTACCTGCCGTGGGCGTGTTTGATGGGACAGTGTAGAGGGAGCTTTACTCTGTATCTAACCCGTGCTGTACCTGCCCTGGGAGTGTTTGATGGGACAGGGTAGAGGGAGCTTTACTCTGTATCTAACCCGTGCTGTACCTGCCCTGGGAGTGTTTGATGGGACAGGGTAGAGGGAGCTTCACTCTGTATCTAACCCCGTGCTGTACCTGCCCTGGGAGTGTTTGATGGGACAGTGTAGCGGGAGCTTTACTCTGTATCTAACCCCGTGCTGTACCTGCTCTGGGAGTGTTTGATGGGACAGTGTAGAGGGAGCTTTACTCTGTATCTAACCCGTGCTGTACCTGCCCTGGGAGTGTTTGATGGGACAGTGTAGAGGGAGCTTTACTCAGTATCTAACCCCGTGCTGTACCTGCCCTGGGAGTGTTTGATGGGACAGTGTAGCGGGAGCTTTACCCTGTATCTAACCCCGTGCTGTACCTGCCCTGGGAGTGTTTGATGGGACAGTGTAGAGGGAGCTTTACTCTGTATCTAACCCCGTGCTGTACCTGCCCTGGGAGTGTTTGATGGGACAGTGTAGAGGGAGCTTTATTCTGTATCTAACCCGTGCTCTACCTGTCCTGGGAGTGTTTGATGGGGACAGTGTAGAGGGAGCTTTACTCTGTATCTAACCCCGTGCTGTACCTGCCCTGGGAGTGTTTGATGGGAAAGTGTAGAGGGAGCTTTACTCCGTATCTAACCCTTGCTGTACCTGCCCTGGGAGTGTTTGATGGGACAGTGTAGAGGGAGCTTTACTCTGTATCTAACACGTGCTGCACCTGCCCTGGGAGTGTTTGATGGGACAGTGTAGAGGGAGCTTTACTCTGTATCTAACCCTTGCTGCACTTGCCCTGGGAGTGTTTGATGGGACAGTGTAGAGGGAGCTTTATTCTGTATCTAACCCCGTGCTGTACCTGCCCTGGGAGTGTTTGATGGGACAGTGTAGAGGGAGCTTTAGTCTGTATCTAACCCGTGCTGTACCTGCCCTGGGAGTGTTTGATGGGACAGTGTAGAGGGAGCTTTACTCTGTATCTAACCCGGGCTGTACCTGTCCTGGAGTTTTTGATCGGACAATGTAGAGGGAGCTTGTATCTGTATCTAACCCGGGCTGTACCTGCCCTGGGAGTGTTTGATGGGACAGTGTAGAGGGAGTTTTTCTCTGTATCTAACCCCATGCTGTACCTGCCCTGGGAGTGTTTGATGGGGCAGTGTAGAGGGAGCTTTACTCTGTATCTAACCCGTGCTGTACCTGCCCTGGGAGTGTTTGATGGGACAGTGTAGAGGGAGCTTTACTCAGTATCTAACCCCGTGCTGTACCTGCCCTGGGAGTGTTTGATGGGACAGTGTAGCGGGAGCTTTACCCTGTATCTAACCCCGTGCTGTACCTGCCCTGGGTGTGTTTGATGGGACAGTGTAGAGGGAGCTTTACTCTGTATCTAACCCCGTGCTGTACCTGCCCTGGGAGTGTTTGATGGGACAGTGTAGAGGGAGCTTTATTCTGTATCTAACCCGTGCTCTACCTGTCCTGGGAGTGTTTGATGGGGACAGTGTAGAGGGAGCTTTACTCTGTATCTAACCCCGTGCTGTACCTGCCCTGGGAGTGTTTGATGGGAAAGTGTAGAGGGAGCTTTACTCCGTATCTAACCCTTGCTGTACCTGCCCTGGGAGTGTTTGATGGGACAGTGTAGAGGGAGCTTTACTCTGTATCTAACACGTGCTGCACCTGCCCTGGGAGTGTTTGATGGGACAGTGTAGAGGGAGCTTTACTCTGTATCTAACCCTTGCTGCACTTGCCCTGGGAGTGTTTGATGGGACAGTGTAGAGGGAGCTTTATTCTGTATCTAACCCCGTGCTGTACCTGCCCTGGGAGTGTTTGATGGGACAGTGTAGAGGGAGCTTTACTCTGTATCTAACCCGTTCTGTACCTGCCCTGGGAGTGTTTGATGGGACAGTGTAGAGGGAGCTTTACTCTGTATCTAACCCATGCTGTACCTGCCCTGGGAGTGTTTGATGGGACAGTGTAGAGGGAGCTTTACTCTGTATCTAACCCGTGCTGTACCTGCCCTGGGGGTGTTTGATGGGACAGTGGGGAGGGAGCTTTACTCTGTCAAACCTGTGCTGTACCTGTCCTGGGAGTGTTTGATGGGACAGTGGGGAGGGAGCTTTACTCTGTATCTAACCCCGTGCTGTACCTGCCCTGGGAGTGTTTGATGGGACAGTGGGGAGGGAGCTTTACTCTGTCAAACCTGTGCAGTACCTGTCCTGGGAGAATTTCATGGGACAGTGTAGAGGGAGCTTTACTCTGTATCTAACCCGTGCTGTACCTGTCCTGGGAGAGTTTCATGGGACAGTGTAGAGGGAGCTTTACTCTGTCTCTAACCCGTGCTGTACCTGCCCTGGGAGTGTTTGATGGGACAGTGTAGAGGGAGCTTTACTTTGTATCTAACCCTTGTTGTACCTGCCCTGGGAGTGTTTGATGGGACAGTGCAGAGGGAGCTTTACTCTGTATCTAACCTGTGCTGTACCAGCCATGGGAGTGCTTGATTTGACAGTGCAGAGGGCGCTTTACTCTGTATCTAACCCCATGCTGTACCTGCCCCGGGAGTGTTTGATGGGACACTATAGAGGGAGCTTTACTCTGTACCTAACCCGTGCTGTACCTGCCCTGGGACTGTTCGATGGGACAGTGTAGAGGGAGCTTTACTCTGTATCTAACCTGTGCTGTAACTGCCCTGGGAGTGTTTGATGGGACAGTGTAGAGGTAGCTTTACTCTGTATCTAACCCGTGCTGTAACTGCCCGGGGAGTGTTTGATGGGACAATGTAGAGGGAGCTTTACTCAGCATCTAACCCGTGCTGTACCTGTCCTGGGAGAGTTTCATGGGACAGTGTAGAGGGAGCTTTACTCTGTATCTAACCCGTGCTGTACCTGCCCTGGGAGTGTTTGATGGGACAGTGCAGATGCAGCTTTACTCTGTATCTAACCCATGCTGTACCAGCCCTGGGAGTGTTTGATGGGACAGTGTAGAGGGAGCTTTACTCTGTATCTAACCCGTGCTGTACCTGTCCCGGGAGTGTTTCATGGGACAGTGCAGAGGGAGATTTACTCTATATCTAACCCGTGCTGTACCTGTCCTGGGAGCTTTTGATGGGACGGTGTAGAGGGAGGTTTATTCTCTATCTAATTACCATGCTACACCTGTCTTGGGAGTGTTTGATGGGACAGTGCAGAGGGAGCTTTACTCTGTATCTAACCCATGCTGTACCTGTCCTGGGAGAGTTTCATGGGACAGTGTAGAGGGAGCTTTACTCTGTATCTAACCCATGCTGTACCAGCCCTGGGAGTGTTTCATGGGACAGTGCAGAGGGAGCTTTACTCTGTATCTAACCCGTGCAGTACCTGTCCCGGGAGTGTTTCATGGGACAGTGCAGAGGGAGATTTACTCTATATCTAACCCGTGCTGTACCTGTCCTGGGAGCTTTTGATGGGACGGTGTAGAGGGAGGTTTATTCTGTATCTAATTACCATGTTACACCTGTCTTGGGAGTGTTTGATGGGACAGTGTAGAGGGAGCTTTACTCTGCATCTAACCTGTGCTGTACCTGCCCTGGGAGTGTTTGATGGGGACAGTGCAGAGGGAGCTTTACTCTGTATCTAACCCGTGCAGTACCTGCCCTGGGAGTGTTTCATGCGACAGTGCAGAGGGAGATTTACTCAAAATCTAACCCGTGCTGTACCTGTCCTGGGAGTGTTTCATGGGACAGTGTAGAGGGAGATTTACTCTATATCTAACCCGTGCTGTACCTGTCCTGGAATTGTTTGATGGGGACAGTGCAGAGGGAGCTTTAATCCATATCTAACCCGTGCTGTACCTGCCCTGGGAGTGTTTGATGGGGACAGTGTAGAGGGAGCTTTACTCTGTATCTAACCCCGTGCTGTACCTGTCCTGGAAGTGTTTGATGGGACACTGTAGAGGGAGCTTTACTCTGTATCTAACCCGCGCTGTACCTGCCCTGGGAGTGTTTGATGGGTCAGTGTAGAGAGAGATTTACTCTGTATCTAACCCGTGCTGTACCTGCCCTGGGAGTGTTTGATGGGACAGTGTAGAGGGAGCTTTACTCTGTATCTAACCCGTGCTGTACCTGTCCCGGGAGTGTTTCATGGGACAGTGCAGAGGGAGATTTACTCTATATCTAACCCGTGCTGTACCTGTCCTGGGAGCTTTTGATGGGACGGTGTAGAGGGAGGTTTATTCTCTATCTAATTACCATGCTACACCTGTCTTGGGAGTGTTTGATGGGACAGTGCAGAGGGAGCTTTACTCTGTATCTAACCCATGCTGTACCTGTCCTGGGAGAGTTTCATGGGACAGTGTAGAGGGAGCTTTACTCTGTATCTAACCCATGCTGTACCAGCCCTGGGAGTGTTTCATGGGACAGTGCAGAGGGAGCTTTACTCTGTATCTAACCCGTGCAGTACCTGTCCCGGGAGTGTTTCATGGGACAGTGCAGAGGGAGATTTACTCTATATCTAACCCGTGCTGTACCTGTCCTGGGAGCTTTTGATGGGACGGTGTAGAGGGAGGTTTATTCTGTATCTAATTACCATGTTACACCTGTCTTGGGAGTGTTTGATGGGACAGTGTAGAGGGAGCTTTACTCTGCATCTAACCTGTGCTGTACCTGCCCTGGGAGTGTTTGATGGGGACAGTGCAGAGGGAGCTTTACTCTGTATCTAACCCGTGCAGTACCTGCCCTGGGAGTGTTTCATGCGACAGTGCAGAGGGAGATTTACTCAAAATCTAACCCGTGCTGTACCTGTCCTGGGAGTGTTTCATGGGACAGTGTAGAGGGAGATTTACTCTATATCTAACCCGTGCTGTACCTGTCCTGGAATTGTTTGATGGGGACAGTGCAGAGGGAGCTTTAATCCATATCTAACCCGTGCTGTACCTGCCCTGGGAGTGTTTGATGGGGACAGTGTAGAGGGAGCTTTACTCTGTATCTAACCCCGTGCTGTACCTGTCCTGGAAGTGTTTGATGGGACACTGTAGAGGGAGCTTTACTCTGTATCTAACCCGCGCTGTACCTGCCCTGGGAGTGTTTGATGGGTCAGTGTAGAGAGAGATTTACTCTGTATCTAACCCGTGCTGTACCTGCCCTGGGAGTGTTTGATGGGACAGTGTAGAGGGAGCTTTACTCTGTATCTAACCAGTGCTGTAGCTGCCCTGGGAGTGTTTGATGGGACAGTGTAGAGGGAGCTTTACTCTGTATCTAACCCCGTGCTGTACCTGCCCTGGGAGTGTTTGATGGGGCAGTGTAGAGGGAGCTTTACTCTGCATCTAACCCGTGCTGTACCAGCCGTGGGAGTGATTGATTTGACAGTGCAGAGGGCGCTTTACTCTGTATCTAACCCCATGCTGTACCTGCCCCGGGAGTGTTTGATGGGACACTGTAGAGGGAGCTTTACTCTGAATCTAACCCGTGCTGTACCTGTCCTGGGACTGTTCGATGGGACAGTGTAGAGGGAGCTTTACTCTGTATCTAACCTGTGCTGTAATTGCCCTGGGAGTGTTTGATGGGACAGTGTAGAGGTCGCTTTACTCTTTATCTAACCCGTGCTGTACCTGCCCGGGGAGTGTTTGATGGGACAATGTAGAGGGAGCTTTACTCTGTATCTAACCCGTGCTGTACCTGCCCTGGGAGTGTTTGATGGGACAATGTAGAGGGAGCTTTAGTCTGTATCTAACCCGTACTGTACCTGCCCTGGGAGTGTTTGATGGGACAGTGTAGAGGGAGCTTTATTCTGTATCTAACCCGTGCTGTACCTACCCTGGGAGTGTTTGATGGGACAGTGTAGAGGGAGCTTTACTCTGTATCTGACCCGTGCTGTACCTGTCCTGGGAGAGTTTCATGGGACAGTGTAGAGGGAGCTTTACTCTGTATCGAACCCGTGCTGTACCTGCCCTGGGAGTGTTTGATGGGACAGTGTAGAGGGAGCTTTACTCTGTATCTAACCCGTGCTGTTCCTGCCCTGGGAGTGTTTGATGGGACAGTGTAGAGGGAGCTTTACTCTGTATCTAATCCATGCTGTACCAGTCCTGTGTGTTTTTGATGGGACAGTGCAGAGGGAGCTTTACTCTGTAGCTAACCCGTGGAGTACCTGTCCTCGGAGTTTTTGATGGGACGGTGTAGAGGGAGCTTTATTCTCTATCTAATTACCATGCTGTACCTGTCCTGGGAGTGTTTGATGGGACAGTGTAGAGGGAGCTTTACTGTGCATCTAACCCGTGCTGTACCTGCCCTGGGAGTGTTTGATGGGACAGTGTCGAGGGAGCTTTACCCTGTATCTAACCCCGTGCTGTACCTGCCCTGGGAGTGTTTGATGTGGACCGTGTAGAGGGAGCTTTACTCTGTCAAACCTGTGCAGTACCTGTCCTGGGAGAGTTTCATGGGACAGTGTAGAGGGAGCTTTACTCTGTATCTAACCCGTGCTGTACCTGCCCTGGGAGTGTTTGACGGGACAGTGTAGAGGGAGCTTTACTCTGTATCTAATCCATGCTGTACCAGCCCTGGGAGTTTTTGATGGGACAGTGTAGAGGGAGCTTTACTCTGTATCTAATCCATGCTGTACCAGCCCTGGGAGTTTTTGATGGGACAGTGTAGAGGGAGCTTTACTCTGTATCTAACCCGTGGAGTACCTGCCCTGGGAGTGTTTGATGGGACAGTGTAGAGGGAGCTTTACTCTGTATCTAATCCATGCTGTACCTGCCCTGGGAGTGTTTGATGGGACAGTGTAGAGGGAGCTTTACTCTGTATCTAACCCGTGCTGTACCAGCCCTGGGAGTTTTTGATGGGACAGTGTAGAGGGAGCTTTATTCTGTATCTAATTACCATGCTATACCTGTCCTGGGAGTGTTTGATGGGACAGTGTAGAGGGAGCTTTACTCTGCATCTAACCCGTGCTGTACCTGCCCTGGGAGTGTTTGATGGGACAGTGTAGAGGGAGCTTTGCTCTGTATCTAACCCCGTGCTGTACCTGCCCTGGGAGTGTTTGATGAGACAGTGTAGAGGGAGCTTTACTCTGTATCTAACCCGTGCTGTACCTGTCCTGGGAGTGTTTGATGGGACAGTGTAGAGGGAGCTTTACTCTGTATCTAACCCGCACTGTAACTGCCCTGGGAGTGTTTGATGGGATAGTGTAGAGGGAGCTTTTATATGTATCTAACCCGGGGTGTACATGCCCTGGGAGTGTTTGATGGGAGAGTGTAGAGGGAGCTTTACTCTGTATCTAACCCTGTGCTGTACCTGCCCTGGGAGTGTTTGATGGGGCAGTGTAGAGGCAGCTTTACTTTGTATCTAACCCGTGTTGTACCTGCCCTGGTAGTTTTTGACGGGACAGTGTAGAGCGAGCTTTACTCTGTATCTAACCCGTGCTGTCCCTGCCCCGGGAGTGTTTGATGAGACAGTGTAGAGGGAGCTTTACACTGTATCTAACCCATGCTGTACCTGCCCTGGGAGTGTTTGATGCGACAGTGTAGAGGGAGCTTTACTCTGTATCTAACCCCGTGCTGTACCTGCCCTGGGAATGTTTGATGGGACAGTGTAGAGGGAGCTTTACTCTGTATCTAACCCCGTGCTGTACCTGCCCTGGGAGTGTTTGATGGGGACAGTGTAGAGGGAGCTTTACTCTGTATCTAACCCATGCTGTAACTGCCCTGGGACTGTTTGATGGGACAGTGTAGAGGGAGCTTTACTCTGTATCTAACCCGTGCTGTACGTGTCCGGGGAGCTTTTGATGGGACAGTGTAGAGGTAGCTTTACTCTTTATCTAACCCCATGCTGTACCTGCCCTGGGACTATTTGATGGGACAGTGTAGAGGGAACTTTACTCTGTATCTCACCCGTGCTGTACCTGCCCTGGGAGTGTTTCATGGCACAGTGTAGAGGGAGCTTTACTCTGTATCTAACCCGTTCTGTACCAGCCCTGGGAGTGTTTGATGGGAGAGTGCCGAGGGAGCTTTACTCTGTATCTAACCCGTGCTGTACCTGCCCTGGGAGTGTTTGATGGGGACAGTGCAGAGGGAGCTTTAATCTATATCTAACCCGTGCTGTACCTGCCCTGGGAGTCTTTGATGGGGACAGTGTAGAGGGAGCTTTACTCTGTATCTAACCCGTGCTGTACCTGCCCTGGGAGTGTTTGATGGGACAGTGTAGAGGGAGCTTTACTCTGTATCTAACCCATGCAGTACCTGCCCTGGGACTGTTTGATGGGACAGTGTAGATGGAGCATTAATCTGTATCTAACCCCGTGCTGTACCTGCCCTGGGAGCTTTTGATGGGACAGTGTAGAGGGAGCTTTACTCTGCATCTAACCCGTGCTGTACCTGCCCTGGGACTGTTTGATGGGACAGTGTAGAGGGAGCTTTACTCTGTATCTAACCCGCGCTGTACCTGCCCTAGGAGTGTTTGATGGGGACAGTGCAGAGGGAGCTTTAATCTATATCTAACCCGTGCTGTACCTGCCCTGGGAGTCTTTGATGGGGACAGTGTAGAGGGAGCTTTAATCTGTATCTAACTCCGTGCTGTACCTGCCCTGGGAGTGTTTGATGGGACAGTGTAGAGGGAGCTTTACTCTATATCTAACCCGCGCTGTACCTGCCCTGGGAGTGTTTGATGGGTCAGTGTAGAGAGAGCTTTACTCTGTATCTAACCCGTGCTGTACCTGCCCTGGGAGTGTTTGATGGGACAGTGTAGAGGGAGCTTTACTCTCTGTCTAATCCGTTCCCTACCAGCCCTGGGAGTGTTTGATGGGAGAGTGCAGAGGGAGCTTTACTCTGTATCTAACCCATGCTGTACCTGCCCTGGGAGTGTTTGATGGGATAGTGTAGAGGGAGCTTTACTCTGTATCTAACCCGTGCTGTACCTGCCCTGGGAGTGTTTGATGGGACAGTGTAGAGGGAGCTTTACTCTGTATCTAACCCGTGCTGCACCTGCCCTGGGACTGTTTGATGGGACAGTGTAGAGGGAGCTTTACTCTTTATCTAACTCCGTGCTGTACCTGCCCTGGGAGTGTTTGATGGGACAGTGTAGAGGGAGCTATACTCTGTATCTAACCCCGTGCTGTACCTGCCCTGGGAGTGTTTGATGGGACAGTGTAGAGGGAGCTTTACTCTTTATCTAACTCCGTGCTGTCACTGCCCTGGGACTGTTTGATGGGACAGTGTAGAGGGAGCTTTACTCTGTATCTAACACATGCTGTACCTGCCCTGGGAGTGTTTGATGGGACAGTGTAGAGGGAGCTTTACTCTGTATCTAACACATGCTGTACCTGCCCTGGGAGTGTTTGATGGGACAGTTTTGAGGGAACTTTACTCTGTATCTCACCCGTGCTGTACCTGCCCTGGGAGTGTTTGATGGGACAGTGTAGAGGGAGCTTTACTCTGTATCTAACCCGGGCTGTACCTGTCCTGGAGTTTTTGATCGGACAATGTAGAGGGAGCTTGTATCTGTATCTAACCCGGGCTGTACCTGCCCTGGGAGTGTTTGATGGGACAGTGTAGAGGGAGTTTTTCTCTGTATCTAACCCCATGCTGTACCTGCCCTGGGAGTGTTTGATGGGGCAGTGTAGAGGGAGCTTTACTCTGTATCTAACCCGTGTTGTACCTGCCCTGGGAGTGTTTGATGGGACCGTGCAGAGGGAGCTTTCCTCTGTATCTAACCTGTGCTGTACCAGCCGAGGGAGTGCTTGATGGGACACTGTAGAGGGAGATTTACTCTGTATCTAACCCCGTGCTGTACCTGCCCTGGGAGTGTTTGATGGGTCAGTGTAGAGGGAGATTTACTCTGTATCTACCCCGTGCTGTAGCTGCCCTGGGAGTGTTTGATGGGTCAGTGTAGATGGAGCTTTACTCTGTATCTAACCCGTGCTGTACCTGCCCTGGGAGTGTTAGATGGGATAGTGCAGAGGGAGCTTTACTCTGCATTTAACCCGATGCTGTACCTGCCCTGGGATTGTTTGATGGGACAGTTTAGAGGGAGCTTTGCTCTGTATCTAAACCCATGCTGTACCTGCCCTGTGAGTGTTTGATGGGACAGTGTAGAGGGAGCTTTACTCTGTATCTTACCCGTGCTGTACCTGCCCTGGGAGCGTTTGATGGGACAGGGTAAAGGGAGCTTTACTCTGTATCTAACCCATGCTGTACCTGCCCTGGGAGTGTTTGATGAGATAGTGTAGAGGAACCTTTACTCTGTATCTAACCCGTGCTGTACCTGTCCTGGGTGTGTTTGATGGGACAGTGTAGAGGGAGCTTTGCTCTGTATCTAACCCCGTGCTGTACCTGCCGTGGGAGTGTTTGATGGGGACAGTGTAGAGGGAGCTTTACTCTGTATCTAACCCGTGCTGTACCTGTCCTGGGAGTGTTTGATGGGACAGTGTAGAGGGAGCTTTACTCTGTATCTAACCCGTGCTGTACCTGTCCTGGGAGTGTTTGATGGGACAGTGTAGAGGGAGCTTTACTCTGTATCTAACCCGTGCTGTACCTGCCCTGGGAGTGTTTGATGGGGACAGTGTAGAGGGAGCTTTACTCTGTATCTAACCTGTGCTGTACCTGCCCTGGGAGTGTTTGATGGGACAGTGTGGAGGGAGCTTTACTCTGTATCTAACCCGTGCTGTACCTGCCCTGGGAGTGTTTGATGGGACAGTGTAGAGGGAGCTTTACTCTGTATCTAACCCGTGCTGTACCTGCCCTGGGAGTGTTTGATGGGACAGTGTAGAGGACGCTTTAGTCTGTATCTAACCCGTGCTGTACCTCACACCGTGATTGCTATACTCTTTAAAGTTAAGTTCAGGCTTTAATCTCGAGCAAGAAATGAGCTGTTCAGAGTCCACGGTACTGTCAGCCATGTAGATGAGCGTTTACGGAAGCGAATGAGTGGAAAATCTTTAATCAGCCTGCTAATCGTGAATACATGTGCGGGCTTGAAATTGCTGGCACAGCCTAATTAGCAGAACGCAAATAACTACCGCAGCAGCGCTTCCTGTCCATTGTACCGACTCACTGCTTCTCGATTATCTAAGCTACGAATTTGGATTCACGCTTTTTAAGCAAGAGAGTTATTTCTGCTAATAATCGAACCGTCACAGAGAAGGAGGCTACAGAGCATTTCCTCCCGCGCCATTCACCAGCTCAGGACGTCCCAAAGCGCTTCACAGCCAATGAAGTAATTTTTTTTGAAGTGTGGTCACTGTTGTAATGTTGGAAATGCGGCAGCCAATTTGCGCACAGCAAGCTCCCACAAATAGCGATGTGACGATGACCTAAATCATCTGTTTTTTTAGTGATGTTGGTTGAGGGATAAATATTGGCCCCAGGACACCGGGGAGAACTCCCCCCTTGCTCTTTCTCGAAAGAGTGGCCCGTGGGATCTTTTACGTCCACCCGAGACGGCAGACGGGGCCTGGAGTTTAATGTCTCATCCGAAAGATCGGGTAGCAGAGCCCCACGTTGACCGTGTGCTTTCCCTTGTGTTGGTGCAGGCTACCATGTCGGAGGACCCGTTGGCCCAGAGGCAGCCTGTCCGGCAGGACCGGCCGGAGGACGATGGCGAGGAGCCGGAACCGACAGACCGAGAAGGGGACGGCCGATCCCCAGAGCTGCTGGACAGGCTCCGGGCGTTGGAGGTAAAGGGTCGCTTTCTTATTCTACTACCTCCGCCATCCAAGGGTGAGGGTCTCGCTCGTTCTCCCCCCCCCCCCCCACAACCCGGCGTGCAATGAGGGTGGTGGGGCCGTCTGCCCAGCTTCTAACAGAGCCGGGGGGCAGACCGTGAGGCCACAGTGGTCGATTACCCGCCCCCGCCCCCAGGCTTAGCGAATCTCAACTTGGGCAACTTGCTGGGAGAGGGTAAGGGGGCTGCTTACAGTTGGAAGTATTGCTGCAGTTGTACAGGGCTTTGGTGAAACAGAGAAACATAGAAGATAGGAGCAGGAGTAGGCCATTCGGCCCCTTGAGCTTGCTCCGCCATTCAATGAGATCGTGGCTGATCATCCAAATTCAGTACCCGGTCCCTGCTTTCTCCCCGTATCCCTTGATCCCTTTAGCCTTAAGAAATATATCTAACTCCTTCTTGAATATATTTAATGAATTGGCCTCAACTGCCTTCTGTGGTAGAGAATTCCACAGGTTCACCACTCTCTGGGTGAAGAAATTCCTCCTCATCTCAGTCCTAAATGGCTTACCCCTTATCCTTAGACTGTGACCCCTGGTTCTGGACTGCCCCGCCATCGGGAACATCCTTCCTGCATCTAGTCTGCCCAGTCCTGTCAGAATTTTATAAGTTTCAATGAGATCCCCTCTCATTCTTCTAAACTCTAGCGAATATAAGCCTAATCGACCCAATCTCTCCTCATACGTCATTCCTGCCATCCCAGGTACCAGCCTGGTGAATCTTCGCTGCACTCCCTCCATGGCAAGAACATCCTCAGATAAGGCGACCAAAACTGCACACAATACTCAAGGTGTGGTCTCACCAAGGCCCTGTACAACTGCAGCAAGACATCCTTGTTCCTGTACTCAAACCCTCTCGCTACGAAGGCCAACATACCATTTGCCTTCTTAACCGCCTGCTGCACCTGCATGCTTACCTTCAGCGACTGGTGCACAAGGACACCCAGGTCTCGTTGCAATTCCCCTTTTCCCAATCTATTGCTGCTCAGATAATAATCTGCCTTCCTGTTTTTGCCACCAAAGTGGATAACCTCGCATTTATCCACATTATACTGCATCTGCCATGCATCTGCCCAATCACCCAACCTGTCCAAATCATCCTGGAGTTTCTCTGCATCCTCCTCACAGCACACGCCCACCCAGCTTTGTGTCGTCTGCAAACTTGGAGATATTACATCTAGTTCCCTCATCTAGATCATTAATATATATTGTGAGTAGCTGGGGTCCTAGCACCGATCCCTGTGGTACCCCACTAGTCACTGCCTGCCACTCGGAAAAAGACCCGTTTATTCCAACTCTTTGCTTCCTGTCTGCCAACCAGTTCTCTATCCAAGTCAGTACCTTACCCCCAATCCCAGGTGCTTTAACTTTACACGCCAATCTCTTATGCGGGACCTTATCGAAAGCCTTCTGAAAGTCCAAATACACCACATCCACTGGTTCTCCCTTATCTATTCTACCAGTTACATCCTCAAAAAATTCCAGTAGATTAGTCAAGCACGATTTTGTAAATCCATGTTGACTTTGTCCGATCCTGTCACTGTTTTCCAAGTGCTCTGCTGTTACATCTTTTATAATGGACTCTAGCATTTTCCCCACTACCGATGTCAGGCTTACCGGCCGTAGACCAGACACACACTACACCCAGGCTAGACCCACTGCTGCCAGTCTTCCCGTAAGTCCCGGCCCGCCTCCCCGCTCATTGGATGACACAGTCAGTCGGCACCGTGCTCAGTCTAAGGCAGCCTGTGGGTCAGAGGTCCAGGGAGGGGGAGGAGGAGGGGGGAATACAAGGCACAGGGAGACAGGGAGAGAGGGAGACAGGGAGAGAGGGAGACAGAGAGAGAGAGAGAGAGACAGAGAGAGAGAGACAGACAGAGAGACAGACAGAGAGACAGACAGAGACAGAGAGAGAGAGAGAGACAGAGAGAGAGACAGAGAGAGAGAGAGAGACAGAGAGAGAGGGAGACAGAGCGAGAGACAGAGAGACAGAGAGAGAGAGAGAGAGACAGTCCAGGCACCAATCCAAAACAATTCTGGGAAATGTGGAATAACCTGAGTACAACACAATTGCAAGCATTACCAATCCAAGATGGCGACATCTGGAGAACACATTTTGAAAACCTCTACAAAGACATCCCAATAAACGAAACAAACCCAAGTCAACATCAGGTCACAGAAAAACTCCACACATTAGAAGCAACAATTAAAGACAACCAAAACCCTCTAGACTCCCCAATCACATGGAAAGAACTGGCCACAAAAACAAAATCTCTCCACCTAAAGAAAGCCTGTGGCCCAGACAACATCAAAAATGAAATGCTCAAGTTCAGCAATATGGAGATGCAGGGTGCGGTACTCAAATTATTCAACATCATATTACGTTCAGGCTGTTTTCCCGATATCTGGTGCCAAGGACTAATCTCCCCCATATATAAAAGTGGAAACAAATCAGACCCAAATAACTACCGCGGCATCTGTGTCAACAGTTGTCTAGGGAAGTTATTCTGCAGTATTCTAAATAGTAGATTACTTGATTTTCTTGACAAACATAATATCCTCAGAAAAAACCAAATAGGCTTCCTTCCAAAACACCGCACCGCCGACCATATCTATACCCTTCACACCCTCATTGAAAAACATATACACCAAACAAAAAATGGGAAAATATTCGCCTGTTTCATCGACTTCAAGAAAGCCTTTGACTCTATATGGCACGAAGGGCTCTATTATAAACTTCTTCAGTGTGGAATAGGGGGCAAAGTCTATGACCTTATTAAATCAATGTATCTGAAAAACAAATGCGGGGTCAAAATTGGAGACAAACGCACCGATTTCTTCACCCAGAGAAGAGGCGTCCGGCAGGGCTGCAATTTGAGCCCAACCCTGTTCAACATATACATAAATGAATTAGCAGACATGCTGGAGCAAAGCGAGTCACCAGGTCTCCGTCTCCTGGATGGAGAAGTGAAATCCCTGTTCTATGCGGACGACCTGGTTCTGCTGTCTCCCACAGAACAGGGATTACAGCAACAACTAGACCTACTCGACAAATACTGCCAAAATCTAAAGAAAACCAACATCATGATTTTTCAAAAAAGGCCCAGATGTCAGGAAAACAAATACCAGTTTACCCTCAGTGATACCACTATAGGACACACTATGAGCTACACCTACCTTGGTCTAACTATTACAGCATCAGGGAGCTTCAGCATAGCAGTGAATGCACTAAAAGAAAAAGCCCGAAGAGCCCTATATGCAATAAAAAGAAAATTCTACAACATCCAAATCCCAATCAAAATCTGGCTCAAAATATTTGACAGCATAATCCTGCCTATTGCACTGTACGGTAGGTAGTGAAGTATGGGGCCCGCTAAATCACCAAAGCTACACTAAATGGGAAAAACACACAATAGAAGCCCTACATGCAGAATTCTGCTGAAGCATCCTTCGCACCCAAAGAAAAACGCCAACAAATGCATGCAGAGCCGAACTAGGCAGATACCCACTGATAATAAACATCCAAAAACGAGCACTAAACTTCCTAAATCACCTCAAATCTAGCTCCCCAGACACCCTTCATTTCAAAGCCTTTCAGACCCAAGAGCTAAACCCAGAAAAGAGTCCCCTGAGTCAGCTGCTACTGAAACTAAGTACTCAGCCGGACCCTGACCAGCCCCAGACCAACACAGCCGTCCAAACACCAATCCGAGTGAACCAAATCATTAAACAATGCAAAGAAACCTACCTGGAACATTGGAACAAAATAACCGAAAGCCAAAGCAGATTAGAATGTTACCGGGCCCTAAAAAGAGAATATAAACTGGCAGACTACCTCACGACCATCAGAGACACAAAACAGAGACAGACCCTCACCAGGTACAGACTAAGCGACCACCAACTGGAAATTGAAAAAGGCAGATACAAGAAATCCTGGCAGCCTAGAGAGAATAGAATATGCGATCAATGTCTGGCCGGCGAGGTTGAAACAGAAATGCATTTCCTCCTAAAATGCGAAAAATTCAACACATCAAGAAACATATTATTCAACAAGCTAAGCCAAACAACCCCAGATTTCAAGGAATTGGATGACCTGTCAAAATTGAGATTAGTCCTAGGAGAAGGAGACAGACCATACCTTGGGGCCAAATATGTAACAACATGTCACAACCTGAGGACTGTTTAAAATTAAGACTGTTTAAAATTAATATTGAACGTACCAAATGAAGTACAAAGACTGTTTAAAATTAATATTGTTTAAAAGTAATATTGTATGTACCCAACAAATGTCAAATCGATTGACACCTACAGAATGTTGGAAAACTGTACCTTTTTGCTATGTAAGCTTTGGCAATATGGTTCTCTGTAAACTTTCATGCCAATAAAGCATTTGAATTGAAAAAAATTGAATTGAGAGACAGAGAGAGAGGGAGACAGAGTGAGAGACAGAGTGAGAGACAGAGTGAGAGACAGAGAGAGAGACAGAGAGAGAGACAGAGAGAGAGACAGAGAGACAGAGAGACAGAGAGAGAGGGAGACAGAGAGAGAGACAGAGAGAGAGAGAGACAGAGAGAGAGAGACAGAGAGAGAGAGACAGAGAGAGAGAGAGACAGAGAGAGAGAGAGACAGAGAGAGAGAGAGACAGAGAGAGAGAGACAGAGAGAGACAGAGAGAGAGAGACAGAGAGAGAGACAGAGAGAGAGACAGAGCGAGAGAGAGACAGAGAGAGAGAGAGAGACAGAGAGAGAGAGAGACAGAGAGAGAGAGAGACAGAGAGAGAGAGACAGAGAGAGAGAGACAGAGAGAGACAGAGAGAGAGGGAGACAGATCGCAAATCGGAACAACCTTGATCGTGAAATAAATAAAAGCGGTAGGGAGGTAGTGCAACTCTGCCGAGCCTTAGGCCTGTACATAGTTAACGGTAGGTTCAGAGGGGACTCCCTAGGGAGACTCACATACTCCTCAACTCTTGGGTCTAGTGTGGTGGACTATACAATCACTGACCTGGACCCCTGCGATATCAACTCATTCACTGTCAGGCAGCAATCCCCCCTCTCAGACCATAACCAAATAAATATGTACCTTAAACTATCTGCCCAAAATACAGACACAAAAAAGGAACCCAGTAAGCTCCATAAAATAAACCAGACATACAGATGGGCCCCAGACAGTGGAGAAAAATTCATCACAGCACTAAAGTCACCTGATCTCACAAGTAAAATATCAAAATTTAAAGAAAACCCATACGAGATCACCAGAGATGGTGTAAACATGGCCATAGAGGATATAAATATGATCTTCCATGAGGCAGCTGTAAAAGCCGACCTTGTGAAACAGAAGAGGAAGCGTCACAAAAGACAAAATAAAAATAAGAAATGGTTTGACCACGAATGCAAAAATGCCAGAAAAGACCTGAGAAAAATATCAAACCAAAAGCATCGCCAACCAAACAATCCGGACCTACGTACTAGATACAATGAAACCCTCAAAAGATATAAACACACCATTAGGAACAAAACACAAAACTATACCCACAAAATACTCGAAGAAATTGAAAACTCCACCAATCCAAAACAATTCTGGGAAATGTGGAATAACCTGAGTACAACACAATTGCAAGCATTACCAATCCAAGATGGCGACATCTGGAGAACACATTTTGAAAACCTCTACAAAGACATCCCAATAAACGAAACAAACCCAAGTCAACATCAGGTCACAGAAAAACTCCACACATTAGAAGCAACAATTAAAGACAACCAAAACCCTCTAGACTCCCCAATCACATGGAAAGAACTGGCCACAAAAACAAAATCTCTCCACCTAAAGAAAGCCTGTGGCCCAGACAACATCAAAAATGAAATGCTCAAGTTCAGCAATATGGAGATGCAGGGTGCGGTACTCAAATTATTCAACATCATATTACGTTCAGGCTGTTTTCCCGATATCTAGTGCCAAGGACTAATCTCCCCCATATATAAAAGTGGAAACAAATCAGACCCAAATAACTACCGCGGCATCTGTGTCAACAGTTGTCTAGGGAAGTTATTCTGCAGTATTCTAAATAGTAGATTACTTGATTTTCTTAACAAACATAATATCCTCAGAAAAAACCAAATAGGCTTTCTTCCAAAACACCGCACCGCCGACCATATCTATACCCTTCACACCCTCATTGAAAAACATATACACCAAACAAAAAATGGGAAAATATTCGCCTGTTTCATCGACTTCAAGAAAGCCTTTGACTCTATATGGCACGAAGGGCTCTATTATAAACTTCTTCAGTGTGGAATAGGGGGCAAAGTCTATGACCTTATTAAATCAATGTATCTGAAAAACAAATGCGGGGTCAAAATTGGAGACAAACGCACCGATTTCTTCACCCAGAGAAGAGGCGTCCGGCAGGGCTGCAATTTGAGCCCGACCCTGTTCAACATATACATAAATGAATTAGCAGACATGCTGGAGCAAAGCGAGTCACCAGGTCTCCGTCTCCTGGATGGAGAAGTGAAATCCCTGTTCTATGCGGACGACCTGGTCCTGCTGTCTCCCACAGAACAGGGATTACAGCAACAACTAGACCTACTCGACAAATACTGCCAAAATTGGGCTCTAACAGTAAATCTAAAAAAAACCAACATCATGATTTTTCAAAAAAGGCCCAGATGTCAGGAAAACAAATACCAGTTTACCCTCAGTGATACCATTATAGGACACACTATGAGCTACACCTACCTTGGTCTAACTATTACAGCATCAGGGAGCTTCAACATAGCAGTGAATGCACTAAAAGAAAAAGCTCGAAGAGCCCTATATGCAATAAAAAGAAAATTCTACAACATCCAAATCCCAATCAAAATCTGGCTCAAAATATTTGACAGCATAATCCTGCCCATTGCACTGTACGGTAGTGAAGTATGGGGCCCGCTAAATCACCAAAGCTACACCAAATGGGAAAAACACACAATAGAAGCCCTACATGCAGAATTCTGCCGAAGCATCCTTCGCATCCAAAGAAAAACGCCAACAAATGCATGCAGAGCCGAACTAGGCAGATACCCACTGATAATAAACATCCAAAAACGAGCACTAAACTTCCTAAATCACCTTAAATCTAGCTCCCCAGACACCCTTCATTTCAAAGCATTTCAGACCCAAGAGCTAAACCCAGAAAAGAGTCCCCTGAGTCAGCTGCTACTGAAACTAAGTACTCAGCCGGACCCTGACCAACCCCAGACCAACACAGCTGTCCAAACACCAATCCGAGTGAACCAAATCATTAAACAATGCAAAGAAACCTACCTGGAACATTGGAACAAAATAACCGAAAGCCAAAGCAGATTAGAATGTTACCGGGCCCTAAAAAGAGAATATAAACTGGCAGACTACCTCACGACCATCAGAGACACAAAACAGAGACAGACCCTCACCAGGTACAGACTAAGCGACCACCAACTGGAAATTGAAAAAGGCAGATACAAGAAATCCTGGCAGCCTAGAGAGAATAGAATATGCGATCAATGTCTGGCCGGCGAGGTTGAAACAGAAATGCATTTCCTCCTAAAATGCGAAAAATTCAACACATCAAGAAACATATTATTCAACAAGCTAAGCCAAACAACCCCAGATTTCAAGGAATTGGATGACCTGTCAAAATTGAGATTAGTCCTGGGAGAAGGAGACAGACCATACCTTGGGGCCAAATATGTAACAACATGTCACAACCTGAGGACTGTTTAAAATTAAGACTGTTTAAAATTAATATTGAACGTACCAAATGAAGTACAAAGACTGTTTAAAATTAATATTGTTTAAAAGTAATATTGTATGTACCCAACAAATGTCAAATCGATTGACACCTACAAAATGTTGAAAATGTACCTTTTTGCTATGTAAGCTTTGGCAATATGGTTCTCTGTAAACTTTCATGCCAATAAAGCATTTGAATTGGAATTGGAATTTGAATTTGACACAGAGACAGAGAGAGAGAGACAGAGAGAGAGAGACAGAGAGAGAGAGAGAGAGACAGAGAGACAGAGAGAGAGAGTGACAGAGAGAGAGAGTGACAGAGAGAGACAGAGAGAGAGACAGAGAGAGAGACAGAGAGAGAGAGAGAGACAGAGAGAGAGAGAGAGACAGAGAGAGAGAGAGAGAGAGAGAGAGAGACAGACAGAGAGACAGAGAGAGACAGACAGAGAGACAGAGAGAGAGAGACAGAGAGAGAGAGAGACAGAGAGAGACAGAGACAGAGAGAGAGAGAGAGAGAGACAGAGAGAGACAGAGAGAGAGACAGAGAGAGAGAGAGACATGTTAGATCCGTGATTCTTAAAATAGGATGTTTCCCCAAGAACTACACGGAGGCTGTAACTTAACAATCAACAGGTATTTACTGGAGTAGGGTAGTCTCAAGACTGGGAGTACAGAGGCATGCTCAAGGCTTATATACAGGTGTGGTCACTGCCGGTACTACAGTATACAGGAGCTGTAAAAGTAGTTCTCTCTTAAAGGTACATACACTACAATTCCTCCCCTTTTAGATTAACAGTACCATAATGTTCAAATAACAATTAACACTTTACATGCACATTAAACAGAAATAGTCCATTTATAGATTCAGTCTTTGGGGCGGCTTCCTGATCCTTTCTGGATAGCGCCTTTCCTGAGGTTCTTGTTCTTGGTGCGGAGGCGATTCTGGCCCCCTTTCATTGGTTCCCACTGCTACTGTTTCTGAGGTAGATGCTACCAGTATGTCGGGTTCATTCCCAGGTATGCGAGACATGGGGTTGACTCGTTCCTGTGACGCTAAGATCTGGTCGACGTGGCGTCTCACAATGTTCTCCCCGACATCCACTGTGTACATTATGGCCCCTGCCGTGTGCATATCGTTCCGGGTTGCCATTTCTCTGTTCGGTAGTCACGGGCCAAGACTGGTTGTCCTACATTGAAGCTCCTTGTCGGCTTCTCATTGATGTGCTGGAATTGTTTATCCTCAACATTTCTTCGCACATTTGGTCTGAGCAAATCCAGACGAGATCTCAACCTTCGGTTAAAGAACATCATGGCCGGGGTCTGGTTGGTGATTGTATGTGTCGCATTTCTGTAGGCTAACAGGAAATTGTCCACCTTATGCTGCAGTGAAATGTCGTCCTCGCACATGGCCCTTACTGCTTTTTTAAAGGTTTGTACAAACCTCTCAGCCAATCCATTGGTGGCTGGATGATACAGAGCGGAGGTGTAATGCCTTACCCCATTCCTTTTCATAAATCTTCGAAACTCTTCGGACACAAACTGTGGTCCGTTATCAGAGCAAATCTGCTCTGGCAAGCCGTTCCTGGCAAAGATGGTCCGTAGGACTGCAATAGTTTTCTCCATGGTGGTGGAGGACATTTTGATCACCTCAGGCCATTTCGAGTGCGCATCCACAGCTATTAAAAACATTGAGTCCATGAATGGACCAGCAAAATCAATATGCACCCGTTGCCATGGAGAGGAGGGCCACTCCCATGGGTGTAGAGGGGCATGTGGTGGTGCATTTTGGACCTTCTGGCATCCTGAGCAGCTCTTAGTTAGGTCCTCGATTTACATAAGAACATAAGCAATAGGAGCAGGAGTAGGCCAATCGGCCCCTCGAGCCTGCTCCACCATTCAATAAGATCATGGCTGATCTGATCCTAACCTCAAATCTTCTATCACTCTGCATCCACCCGAACCCATGTGATCTCCCGGGAGAGGCGAAAAACCAGATAAAGACCCAATGGCCAATTTGGGAGAAAAAAATCTGGGAAATTCCTCTCCGACCCATCTAGGCGATCGAAATTCTTCCAGGAGATCACTCTGTCCCTATATTTCCTACAGTACTTACCTTCTGTAAAGGCGATCTCCACCCCAGCCAGGAACAGGAATAAAACCATCTCCTGAAATCTAACAGAATTAGAACACAGTAGGAGCAGAACAAGGCTAGACGGCCCCTGGGCCCACTCCACTACCCACAGGGCCATGACCATTCCGAACCCAGACTCATGTCCAATTTCCTGCCCGCTCCCCGTAACCCTTAATTCCCTTTACTTCTAGGAAACTATCTATTTCTGTTTTAAATTTATTTAATGATGTAGCTTCCACAGCTTTCTGGGGCAGCAAATTCCACAAACCTACCACCCTCTGAGTGAAGAAGTTTCTCCTCATCTCAGTTTTGAATGAGCAGCCCCTTATTTTAAGATTATGCCCCCTAGTTCTAGTTTCACCCATCATTGGGAACATGCTCACCGCATCCACCCGATCAAGCCCCTTCACAATCTTATATGTTTCAATAAGATCGCCTCTCATTCTTCTGAACTCCAATGAGTAGAGTCCCAATCTACTCAACCTCTCCTCATATGACCACCCCCTCATCCCCGGGATTAACCGAGTGAACCTTCTTTGTACTGACTCGAGAGCAAGTATGTCTTTTCTTAAGTATGGACACCAAAACTGTATGCAGTATTCCAGGTGCGGCCTCACCAATACCTTGTACAACTGCAGCAATACCTCCCTGTTTTTATATTCCAACCCCCTAGCAATAAAAGCCAACATTCCATTGGCCTTCTTAATCACTTGCTGCACCTGCATACTAACTTTTTGAGTTTCGTGCACCAGGACCCCCAGATCCCTTTGTACTACAGTACTTTCCAGTTTCTTGCCATTAAGATAATAACTTGCTCTATGATTTTTCCTGCCAAAGTGCATAACCTCACACTTTCCAGTATTGTATTCCATCTGCCAAATCTCTGCCCACTTACTTAGCCTGTCTATGTCCCTTTGCAGGTTTTTTATGTCCTCCTCACTCACTACTTTCCGTCCCATCTTTGTATCATCTGCAAACTTTGATATGTTACACTCGGTCCCCTCCTCCAAATCGTTAATATAGATTGTAAAGAGTTGGGGACCCAGCACTGACCCCTGCGGAACACCACTAGTTACTGGTTGCCAATCTGAGAACGAACCATTTATCCCAACTCTCTGCTTTCTGTTAGAGAGCCAATCCTCCACCCACGCCAGAATATTACCCCCAATCCCGTGATTTTTTATCTTGAGCAATAATCTTTTGTGTGGCACCTTGTCAAATGCCTTTTGGAAGTCTAAATACACTACGTCCACTGGTTCCCCTTTATCCACCCTGTATGTTACTTCCTCAAAAAACTCAAGCAAATTTGTTAAACATGACTTCCCCTTCATGAAACCATGCTGAGTTTGCCCTATTAAATTATGTTTATCCAAATGTCCCGTTACTGTCTCCTTAATAATGGACTCTAACATTTTACCAACCACAGATGTTAGGCTAACAGGTCTATAGTTTCCAGCCTTCTGCCTACTACCCTTTTTAAATAAGGGTGTTACATTAGCAGTTTTCCAATCTGCCGGGACCTTTGCTGAGTCCAGTG
The DNA here is from genome assembly GCF_052327205.1 of Somniosus microcephalus. Classification (NCBI taxonomy): domain Eukaryota; kingdom Metazoa; phylum Chordata; class Chondrichthyes; order Squaliformes; family Somniosidae; genus Somniosus; species Somniosus microcephalus. The sequence goes on along the minus strand of NC_141019.1, from coordinate 35,107,674 downwards.
AGTTTTGGAAAATTATTACCAATGCATCCACAATCCCTACCGCTACTTCCCTCAAGACCCTGGGATGCAAGCCATCAGGTCCAGGGGATTTATCCGCCTTGAGTCCCATTATTTTTCCAAGTACCACTTCCTTAGTGATTTTAATTGTATTTAGTTCCTCCCCCCCTAGAGCCCCCTGTTTGTCCAGTGTTGGGATATTCTTAGTGTCCTCTACTGTAAAGACTGATACAAAATAATTGTTCAGTGTTTTTGCCATCTCCATGTTTCCCACCATTAATTTCCTGATTTGTTGATCAATCCCCGGCCACCACACATAAGCCCTAGCAAGGCTTTTCATTTTCACCTCCATGGTACCCCCGTTTGCAGTAGGGTGTTCAGTGGGTGTAATACTGTAGACAAATTTGGTAAGAACTTATGGTAGTAGTTCACCAACCCAAGGAACGACCTCAGTTGTGACACATTTTCCGGTGCTGGAGCCTTGACTGCTGCCTCAATCTTTTCAGGGGACTTACGTAACCCCTCTTCATCAATAATGTGGCCACAATACGAGATCTGCTTCTGGAAAAACTCACACTTGTGGCGATTAGCTCGTAGCCCATATTCCTTTAATCTAGTGAGCACCTTCTCCAGGTTGACAAGGTGATCACTGTCATTTTCGCCCGTGACCAGGATAACACTGGGTCCCTGGAATCCCTTGCAGGACTTGATCCATTGCCCTTTGCCAAATAGCCGGAGCCGATGCTACCCCAAACACCAGTCGGTTGTATTGATAGAGACCTTTATGAGTGTTGATCGTGAGGCATTGTTTCGAGGCTTCTTCTACCTCCATTTGCAAGTACGCCTGGGCCAGATCAATTTTGGTGAAGCGTTTACCTCCAGATAGCGAGGCGAAAATATCCTCAATCCGTGGAAGCGGATATTGTACCGTGTGAAGGACTGGGTTCACTGTCACCTTAAAATCCCCACAGATGCGGACCTTCTTTGGTTCCCCAGGCGTATTACTCAATGACCTCTTCATTACAGGGACGATGGGTGTAGCCCACTCGCTCCAGTCTACTTTGGACAGTACTCCTGAACGTTCCAACCCTTCCAGCTCTGCTTCGATGGCTGGTCGGATCGCATAAGGCACCGGTCTGGCCTTAAAAAACGTTGGACTTGCATTTTCCTCTATTTTAATCGTTGCTGTTATGCCTTTTAGTGTTCCAAGTCCCTCCTGGAACACTTCTTGTGCGTCAGTTAGCATTTTTGACAGTCGTCATCCTTTTTGGCCTCAACCTTCAGTGCCTATATGGAATGCCAATCTAATTGTATCTTCCGGATCCATTCACATCCTAGTAGTGGTGGTCCTCCATCTGGCAATACATATAGGTCCATTTTAGGTATTTCCTGGCCTTTGTATATCACTTTCACCCTTATTTTTCCTTTGGGGTAGACTTTTTGCCCCGTGTACGTCTTCAAGACAATCTCTGTAGCTTCCAAGGGTATATGTGAAAATAGCCGCTTGTAGTCCCTTTGGTTTATGACTGTTAGGGCTGATCCCGTGTCCAATTCCATTTTCACTTGGACTCCGTCTATCTTGAGTGTGACCCAGATAGTCTGGTGATCCTCCATTTTGGTTACCTTATGTAGTTTCAGACAACACAGCTCGTTGCTTCCGGAGTCTGTATCACTTCCCTGTTCATCTGAACTACTGTCCATCACCTTATGTACCTTTTTGTACTTCTCCTGTGGAGATTTCTTGCTGTTGGTTTTCTTCCCTGACCTGCAGACTCTTGCTATGTGTCCTGTTTTTCCACACTGTCTGCACACTTGGTCCTTGAACCAACAATCCTTCTGGTCGTGTGTTGTTCTGCCGCAGCGATAACACTTCCCTGCTCCATATGACATTTCATTGGTGCCGTATTCTTGCGGTCTCCGTTGTATCTCTGCAGCGCCCCGTGCGGCTGCTTCGTGTGATACTGCTATGCTGAGAGCCTTGTCCAGCGTAAGATCCTTTTCTGATAGAAGCCGTTTCTGGGTTCCTTCACTTTGAAGCCCACACACAAACTTGTCCCTTAACGTATCTGATAGTCCCGCTCCAAACTGGCAGTGTTTCGATAACTTGCGCAGTTCCGTTAAGTACTCAGCATTACTTTCGTCTTTATGCTGGTTCCTTTTGTGGAACTTAAATCTTTCTGCTATCAGCAGCGGTGTGGGGCTTAAGTGGTCCTGTAGGATTTTTACTATGCTTTCGAAATTCTTATCCACGGGCTTCTCTGGGGTTATCAGGTTTCGCAGTAAGCCATAAGTTTTTGCACCCACGGAATTTAACAAAACCAGTGCTTTCCTAGCATCTGGCACTTCATTCGCCCTGCAGTACACCTCAATGCGTTCCACACATGTCGCCCAATCTTCGACTTCATTGTCGAACGCCGTGATACTGCCACTCTTCGCCATCCCTGGGTGTGATTTAACTGTCTAAAATGGCGTCTCCCGTGCTCTCCCTTCTTCTCCGCTGGCACAAAATGGCGTCTCCCGCGCTTTCCTTCCTTCCCGCGCTCGCCCTTCTTCTCCGCTGCGGCTTCTAAAAATGGCGTCTCCCGCGCTCTCCCTTCTTCTCCGCGGCTCAATGGCGTCTCCCGCGCTCTCCCTTCTTCTCCCCGCGGACGCGGTTCAGCCCTTGAGCCCTGGCTGTGCTCTGCGCGTTCTCCTGTGCGCCTTTCCCGTTGCCGTCGCTCGGTCCTGAACCCGGCTGCTGCTTTACCCTCTCTCTCTCTCTGTTTGTTTTTCCTCGACGCCGCTCGGTTTTCAACCCCCGGCCGCGCTCTGTGCGCTTCACCCTCTCTCTTACCCCGTCGACGCTGCTCGGCTTTTCTACGCCGTCGGTCAGCTCCAGCCGCCGCTGTCCGGGAAGGGTGTGCGCTGCACCTGTTACCAGTCTGTTGCTGGATCGTCGTGGCTGGGGAACCAAGCCCGGCTCACAACAGCCTCTCCTGCGATGTTTACTTTCTGCCGGATGATTGGGTGGTTGCTCGTGGTCGACGCCCGTGTTTCTGGCCTCGACTTTCTTCCACCGTCCTCCCGGAGCGAATCCTTGAAGGGAAATGCAGAGTTGCAGGCAGATTCGAATCGACCTCGTCGCCACTGTTAGATCCGTGATTCTTAAAGTAGGATGTTTCCCAATAACTACACGGAGGCTGTAACTTAACAATCAACAGGTGTTTACTGGAGTAGGGTAGTCTCAAGACTGGGAGTACAGAGGCATGCTCAAGGCTTATATACAGGTGTGGTCACTGCCGGTACTACAGTATACAGGAGCTGTAAAAGCAGTTCTCTCTTAAAGGTACATACACTACAAGACAGAGAGGGAGAGAGAGGGGCTATTTTCTCTTGAAAAGAGAAGGCTGAGGGGTGACCTGATCGAGGTCTTTAAGATTATGAAGTGTTTCGATAGGGTAGACGGAGAGAAGATGTTTCCACTCGTGGCGGGAGACCAGAACTAGGGGCCGTCAATATAAGACAGTCACTAATAAATCCAATGGGGAATTCAGGAGAAACTTCTTTACCCAGAGAGTGGTGAGAATGTGGAACTCGCTACCACAGGGAGTGGTTGAGACGAATAGTACAGATGTATTTAAGGGGAAGCTGGATAAACACACGAGGGAGAAAGGATTAGAAGGATAGGGTGATGGGGTGAGATGGAGTAGAGGTGGGAGGAGGCTCGTGTGGAGCATAAACACCGGCACGGACCAGTTGGGCAAATTTCTGTGCTGTAGACTCGATGTAACTCCATTGGTTAGATGCATCAGATACAGTTCTGCAGAGAGTTCTTCAGTATTTACAACTCTGATCCTCGCGTTCAGATCCCTCCGCGGCCTCCTCGCCCCCTCCCCAACTCTGTAACCTCCTCCAGCCCCTACAACCCTCCCTATCTCTGTAACCTCCTCCATCCCCCTACAACCCTCCCTATCTCTGTAACCTCCTCCAGCCCCCTACAACCCTCCCTATCTCTGTAACCTCCTCCAGCCCCCTACAACCCTCCCTATCTCTGTAATCTCCTCCAGCCCCCGACAACCCTCCCAATCTCTGTAACCCCCTCCAGCCCCCCTACAACCCTCCCTATCTCTGTAACCTCCTCCAGCCCCCTAAAACCCTCCCTATCTCTGTAACCTCCTCCAGCCCCCTACAACCCTCCTTATCTCTGTAACCTGCTCCAGCCCATACAACCCTCCCTATCTCTGTAACCTCCTCCAGCCCCCTACAACCCTCCCTATCTCTGTAACCCCATCCAGTCCCTACAACCCTCCCTATCTCTGTAACCTCCTCCAGCCCCCCCCACAACCCTCCCTAACTCTGTAACCTCCTCCAGCCCCCTACACCCCTCCCTATCTCTGTAACCTCCTGCAGCCCCCTGCAACCCTCCCTATCTCTGTAACCTCCTCCAGCCCCCTACAACCCTCCCTATCTCTGTAACCTCCTCCAGCCCCCTACAACCCTCCCTATCTCTGTAACCTCCTCCAGCCCCTACAACCCTCCCTATCTCTGTAACCTCCTCCAGCCCCCTACAACCCTCCCTATCTCTGTAACCTCCTCCAGCCCCCTACAACCCTCCCTATCTCTGAAACCTCCTCCAGCCCCTACAACCCTCCCTATCTCTGTAACCTCCTCCGGCCCCTTCAACCCTCCCTATCTCTGTAACCTCCTCCAGCCCCCTAAAACCCTCCCTATCTCTGTAACCTCCTCCAGCCCCCTACAACCCTCCTTATCTCTGTAACCTGCTCCAGCCCATACAACCCTCCCTATCTCTGTAACCTCCTCCAGCCCCCTACAACCCTCCCTATCTCTGTAACCTCCTCCAGCCCCCTACAACCCTCCCTATCTCTGTAACCCCATCCAGTCCCTACAACCCTCCCTATCTCTGTAACCTCCTCCAGCCCCCCCACAACCCTCCCTCTCTGTAACCTCCTCCAGCCCCTACAACCCTCCCTATCTCTGTAACCTCCTCCAGCCCCCTACAACCCTCCCTATCTCTGTAACCTCCTCCAGCCCCCTACAACCCTCCCTATCTCTGAAACCTCCTCCAGCCCCTACAACCCTCCCTATCTCTGTAACCTCCTCCGGCCCCTTCAACCCTCCCTATCTCTGTAACCTCCTCCAGCCCCCTAAAACCCTCCCTATCTCTGTAACCTCCTCCAGCCCCCTACAACCCTCCTGATCTCTGTAACCTGCTCCAGCCCATACAACCCTCCCTATCTCTGTAACCTCCTCCAGCCCCCTACAACCCTCCCTATCTCTGTAACCTCCTCCAGCCCCCTACAACCCTCCCTATCTCTGTAACCCCATCCAGTCCCTACAACCCTCCCTATCTCTGTAACCTCCTCCAGCCCCCCCACAACCCTCCCTATCTCTGTAACCTCCTCCAGCCCCCTACACCCCTCCCTATCTCTGTAACCTCCTCCAGCCCCCTGCAACCCTCCCTATCTCTGTAACCTCCTCCAGCCCCCTACAACCCTCCCTATCTCTGTAACCTCCTCCAGCCCTCTACAACCCTCCCTATCTCTGTAACCTCCTCCAGCCCCCCCACAACCCTCCCTATCTCTGTAACCTCCTCATGCCCCCTACACCCCTCCCTATCTCTGTAACCCCCTCCAGTCCCGACAACCCTCCCTATCTCTGTAATCTCCTCCAGCTCCTACAGCCCTCCCTATCTCTGTAACCTCCTCCAGCCCCTACAACCCTCCCTATCTCTGTAACCTCCTCCAGCCCCCGACAACCCTCCCAATCTCTGTAACCTCCTCCAGCCCCCTACAATGCTCCCTATCTCTGTAACCTCCTCCAGCCCCTACAACCCTCCCTATCTCTGTAGCCTTCTCCAGTCCCCTTCAACACTCCCTATCTCTGTAACCTCCTCCAGCCCCCTACAATCCTCCCTATCTCTGCAACCTCCTCCAGCCCCTACAATCCTCCGAGATCTCTGTAACCTCCTCCAGCCCCTACAACCCTTCCTATTTCTGTAACCTCCTCCAGCCCCCTACAACCCTCCTTATCTCTGTAACCTCCTCCAGCCCCTACAACCCTCCCTATCTCTGTAACCTCTTCCAGCCCCAACAACACTCCCTATCTCTGTAACCTCCTCCAGCCCCTACAACCGTCCCTATCTCTGTAACCTCCTCCAGACCCCTACAACCCTCCCTATCTCTGTAACCTCCTCTAGCCCCCTACAACCCTCCCTATCTCTGTAACCTCCTCCAGCCCCTACAACCCTCCCTATCTCTGTAACCTCCTCCAGCCCCCTACAACCCTCCCTATCTCTGTAACCTCCTCCAGACTCCTACAACCCTCCCTATCTCTGTAACCTCCTCCAGCCCCTACAACCCTCCCTATCTCTGTAACCTCCTCCAGCCCCTTCAACCCTCCCTATCTCTGTAACCTCCTCCAGCCCCCTACAACCCTCCCTATCTCTGTAACCTCCTCCAGCCCCTACAACCCTCCCTATCTCTGTAACCTCCTCCAGCCCCCTACAACCCTCCCTATCTCTGTAACCCCCTCCAGTCCCTACAACCCTCCCTATCTCTGTAACCTCCTCCAGCTCCTACAGCCCTCCCTATCTCTGTAACCTCCTCCAGCCCCTACAACCCTCCCTATCTCTGCAACCTCCTCCAGCCCCCTACAATCCTCCCTATCTCTGCAACCTCCTCCAGCCCCAACAGTCCTCCGAGATCTCTGTAACCTCCTCCAGCCCCTACAACCCTTCCTATCTCTGTAACCTCCTCCAGCCCCCTACAACCCTCCTTATCTCTGTAACCTCCTCCAGCCCCTACAACCCTCCCTATCTCTGTAACCTCCTCCAGCCCCCACAACACTCCCTATCTCTGTAACCTCCTCCAGCCCCTACAACCGTCCCTATCTCTGTAACCTCCTCCAGACCCGTACAACCCTCCCTATCTCTGTAACCTCCTCTAGCCCCCTACAACCCTCCCTATCTCTGTAACCTCCTCCAGCCCCTACAACCCTCCCTATCTCTGTAACCTCCTCCAGCCCCCTACAACCCTCCCTATCTCTGTAACCTCCTCCAGCCCCCTACAACCCTCCCTATCTCTGTAACCCCATCCAGTCCCTACAACCCTCCCTATCTCTGTAACCTCCTCCAGCCCCCCCACAACCCTCCCTATCTCTGTAACCTCCTCCAGCCCCCTACACCCCTCCCTATCTCTGTAACCTCCTCCAGCCCCCTGCAACCCTCCCTATCTCTGTAACCTCCTCCAGCCCCCCGACAACCCTCCCTATCTCTGTAACCTCCTCCAGCCCCCTACAACCCTCCCTATCTCTGTAACCTCCTCCAGCCCCTACAACCCTCCCTATCTCTGTAACCTCCTCCAGCCCCCTACAACCCTCCCTATCTCTGTAACCTCCTCCAGCCCCCTACAACCCTCCCTATCTCTGAAACCTCCTCCAGCCCCTACAACCCTCCCTATCTCTGTAACCTCCTCCGGCCCCTTCAACCCTCCCTATCTCTGTAACCTCCTCCAGCCCTCTACAACCCTCCCTATCTCTGTAACCTCCTCCAGCCCCTACAACCCTCCCTATCTCTGTAACCTCCTCCAGCCCCCTACAACCCTCCCTATCTCTGTAACCCCCTCCAGTCCCGACAACCCTCCCTATCTCTGTAATCTCCTCCAGCTCCTACAGCCCTCCCTATCTCTGTAACCTCCTCCAGCCCCTACAACCCTCCCTATCTCTGTAACCTCCTCCAGCCCCCGACAACCCTCCCAATCTCTGTAACCTCCTCCAGCCCCCTACAATGCTCCCTATCTCTGTAACCTCCTCCAGCCCCTACAACCCTCCCTATCTCTGTAGCCTTCTCCAGTCCCCTTCAACACTCCCTATCTCTGTAACCTCCTCCAGCCCCCTACAATCCTCCCTATCTCTGCAACCTCCTCCAGCCCCTACAATCCTCCGAGATCTCTGTAACCTCCTCCAGCCCCTACAACCCTTCCTATCTCTGTAACCTCCTCCAGCCCCCTACAACCCTCCTTATCTCTGTAACCTCCTCCAGCCCCTACAACCCTCCCTATCTCTGTAACCTCTTCCAGCCCCAACAACACTCCCTATCTCTGTAACCTCCTCCAGCCCCTACAACCGTCCCTATCTCTGTAACCTCCTCCAGACCCCTACAACCCTCCCTATCTCTGTAACCTCCTCTAGCCCCCTACAACCCTCCCTATCTCTGTAACCTCCTCCAGCCCCTACAACCCTCCCTATCTCTGTAACCTCCTCCAGCCCCCTACAACCCTCCCTATCTCTGTAACCTCCTCCAGACTCCTACAACCCTCCCTATCTCTGTAACCTCCTCCAGCCCCTACAACCCTCCCTATCTCTGTAACCTCCTCCAGCCCCTTCAACCCTCCCTATCTCTGTAACCTCCTCCAGCCCCCTACAACCCTCCCTATCTCTGTAACCTCCTCCAGCCCCTACAACCCTCCCTATCTCTGTAACCTCCTCCAGCCCCCTACAACCCTCCCTATCTCTGTAACCCCCTCCAGTCCCTACAACCCTCCCTATCTCTGTAACCTCCTCCAGCTCCTACAGCCCTCCCTATCTCTGTAACCTCCTCCAGCCCCTACAACCCTCCCTATCTCTGCAACCTCCTCCAGCCCCCTACAATCCTCCCTATCTCTGCAACCTCCTCCAGCCCCAACAGTCCTCCGAGATCTCTGTAACCTCCTCCAGCCCCTACAACCCTTCCTATCTCTGTAACCTCCTCCAGCCCCCTACAACCCTCCTTATCTCTGTAACCTCCTCCAGCCCCTACAACCCTCCCTACCTCTGTAACCTCCTCCAGCCCCCACAACACTCCCTATCTCTGTAACCTCCTCCAGCCCCTACAACCGTCCCTATCTCTGTAACCTCCTCCAGACCCCTACAACCCTCCCTATCTCTGTAACCTCCTCCAGCCCCTACAACCCTCCCTATCTCTGTAACCTCCTCCAGCCCCCTACAACCCTCCCTATCTCTGTAACCTCCTCCAGACCCCTACAATGCTCCTTATCTCTGTAACCTCCTCCAGCCCCTACAACCCTCCCTATCTCTGTAACCTCCTCCAGCCCCTACAACACTCCCTATCTCTGTAACCCCCTCCAGTCCCTACAACCCTCCCTATCTCTGTAACCTCCTCCAGCTCCTACAGCCCTCCCTATCTCTGTAACCTCCTCCAGCCCCTACAACCGTCCCTATCTCTGTAACCGCCTCCAGCCCCTCCAACCCTCCCGATCTCTGTAACCTCCTCCAGCTCCCGACAACCCTCCCAATCTCTGTAACCTCCTCCAGCCCCCTACAACGCTCCTTATCTCTGTAGCCTCCTCCAGCCCCTACAACCCTCCCTATCTCTGTAACCTCCTCCAGCCCCTACAACACTCCCTATCTCTGTAACCTCCTCCAGCCCCTACAACCGTCCCTATCTCTGTAACCTCCTCCAGCCCCTACAACCCTCCCTATCTCTGTAACCTCCTCCAGCCCCTACAACCCTCCCTATCTCTGTAACCTCCTCCAGCCCCGACAACATTCCCTATCTCTGTAACCTCCTCCAGCCCCTACACCCCTCCCTATCTCTGTAACCTCCACCAGCCCCTACAACCCTCCCTATCTCTGTAACCTCCTCCAGCCCCCTACACCCCTCCCAATCTCTGTAACCTCCACCAACCCCTCCGAGATCTCTGCGCTCCTCCAATTCTGGCCTCTTGCGCATCCCCCGATTTCCATCGCTCCACCATTGGCGGCCGTGCCGTCAGCCGCCTGGGCCCTAAGCTCTGGAATTCCCTCCCTAAACCTCTCCGCCTCTCTCTCTCTCCTCCTTTAAGACGCTCCTTAAAACCTCCCTCTTTGACCCCCTGCCCTAATATCTCCTTATGTGGCTCGGTGTCAAATTTTGTTTGATAATCGCTCTTGTGAAGTGCCTTGGGACATTTTACAACGTTAAAGGCGCTCTATAAATGGAAGTTGACATGAATCAGTCAGTCATGAAAGAAAGACTTATGAAATAATACTGAGCGGCCTACGGGTGGCGCTGTCCAGGGAGAGTATAAATACTCGGGAACGGGCCCAGCTTGTGCAGGACATTCTTTAACAGGAACTAGTGAAGGACACAACTAGACCTCCATGTTGTAAAACAGTTGATTAAAGCTTTGTTTAACGCTTAGACCAAGTGCCTAGTAGTTTTCTTACATCAGGGGTTCTTATTGTTATCTCGACTGAGTGACTCCCGGGTATAAATATTCCGATCTTCTGATTCCAGGATGAAAATGCAGCCCTGGCTCTGGCCAACGACACCCAGCGGGAAGCTTACGAGCGTTGTCTAGACGAGGTAAGTGTCTGGAGGCGGTAAGTCCCACCTGCCGCCCCCCGCCCATGACCCCCACAGTGGGGAGGGGGCGGGGGGGCTGGGCGGTGCCATCTCTCTCGCTACTGTCCTAAGTTCCGAAGGGGCTGAAGGCAGTCGGAGAGTGAGGTGGGGGAGTCGGAACACTGGCGGCAGGGGGAGGAGGGGGCGATAAGAGGATCAGCCTGGTTTTCCCATACTCTGGCTCACTATCCGGTGACTCCCTCAGTCCTGCCCCTCCGACAGTGCGGCGGTCCCTCAGTACTGCCCCTCCGACAGTGCGGCGCTCCCTCAGTCCTGCCCCTCCGACAGTGCAGTGCTCCCTCAGTACCGCCCCCTCCGACAGTGCGGCGCTCCCTCAGTACCGCCCCTCCCACAGTGCGGCGCTCCTTCAGTACTGCCCCTCCGACAGTGCGGCGCTCCCTCAGTACTGCCCCTCCGACAGTGCGGCGCTCCCTCAGTACTGCCCCTGCCACAGTGCGGCGCTCCTTCAGTACTGCCCCTCCGACAGTGTGGCGTTACCTCAGTACTGCCCCTCCGACAGTGTGGCGCTCCCTCAGTACTGCCCCTCCGACAGTGCGGCGCTCCCTCAGTACTGCCCCTCCGACAGTGCGGCGCTCCCTCAGTACCGCCCCTCCGACAGTGCAGCACTCCCTCAGTACCCGCCCCTCTGACAGTGCGACGCTCCCTCAGTACCGCCCCCACCGACAGTGCGGCGCTCCCTCAGTACCCGCCTCTCCGACAGTGCGGCGCTCCTTCAGTATTGCCCCTCCGACAGTGCGGCGCTCCCTCAGCACTGCCCCTCCGACAGCGTGGCGTTTCCTCAGTACTGCCCCTCCGACAGTGCGGCGCTCCCTCAGTTCCGCTCCTTCGACAGTGCGGCACTCCCTCAGTACTGCCCCTCCGACAGTGCGGCGCTCCCTCAGTACTGCCCCTCCAACAGTGCGGCGCTCCCTCAGTACTGCCCCTCCGACAATGCGGCTCTCCCTCAGTACTGCCCCTCCGACAGTGCGGCACTCCCTCAGTACTGCCCCATCCAACAGTGCGGTGCTCCCTCAGTACCGCCCCTCCGACAGTGCAGCACTCCCTCAGTACTGCCCCTCCGACAGTGTGGCGCTCCCTCAGTACCGCCCCCTCCGACAGTGCAGCGCTCCCTCAGTACTGCCCCTCCGACAGTGTGGCGTTTCCTCAGTACTGCCCCTCCGACAGTGCGGCGCTCCCTCAGTACTGCCCCTCCGACAGTGCGGCGCTCCCTCAGGACTGCCCCTCCGACAGTGCGGCGCTCCCTCAGTACCGCCCCCTCCGACAGTGCTGCACTCCCTCAGTACTGCTCCTCTGACAGTGCGACACTCCCTCAGTACCCGCCCCCACCGACAGTGCAGCACTCCCTCAGTACCGCCCCTCTGACAGTGCGACGCTCCCTCAGTACCGCCTCTCCGACAGTGCGGCGCTCCTTCAGTACTGCCCCTCCGACAGTGCGGCGCTCCCTCAGTGCTGCCCCCCCGACAGTACAGCGCTCCCTCAGTACTGCCCCTCCGACAGTGCGGCACTCCCTCAGTACTGCCCCATCCGACAGTGCGGTGCTCCCTCAGTACCGCCCCTCCGACAGTGCGGCGCTCCCTCAGTACTCACCCTCCGACAGTGTGGCGCTCCCTCAGTACTGCCCCTTCGACAGTGCAGCACTCCCTCAGTACTGCCCCTCCGACAGTGCGGCGCTCCCTCAGTACCGCCCCTCCGACAGTGCAGCACTCCCTCAGTACTGCCCCTCTGACAATGCGACGCTCCCTCAGTACCGCCCCACTGACAGTGCAGCGCTCCCTCAATACCGCCCCTCCGACAGTGCGGCGCTCCTTCAGTACTGCCCCTCCGACAGTGCGGCGCTCCCTCAGTACTGCCCCTCCCACCGTACAGCGCTCCCTCAGTACTACCCCTCCGACAGTGTGGCGCTCCCTCATTACTGCCCCTCCGACAGTGTGGCGTTTCCTCAGTACTGCCCCTCCGACAGTGCGGCGCTCCCTCAGTTGTGCTCCTTCGACAGTGCGGCACTCCCTCAGTACTGCCCCTCCGACAGTGCGGCGCTCCCTCAGTACTGCCCCTCCGACAGTGCGGCGCTCCCTCAGTTATGCTCCTTTGACAGTGCGGCACTCCCTCAGTACTGCCCCTCCGACAGTGCAGCACTCCCTCAGTACCGCCCCTCTGACAGTGCGACGCTCCCTCAGTACCGCCCCACCGACGGTGCAGCGCTCCCTCAGTACCGCCTCTCCGACAGTGCGGCGCTCCTTCAGTACTGCCCCTTCGACAGTGCGGCGCTCCCTCAGTACTGCCCCTCCAACAGTACAGCGCTCCCTCAGTACTGCCCCTTCGACAGTGCGGCACTCCCACAGTACTGCCCCTCCGACAGTGCGGCGCTCCCTCAGTACTGCCCCTCCAACAGTGCGGCGCTCCCTCAGTACTGCCCCTCCGACAGTGCGGCACTCCCTCAGTACTGCCCCATCCGACAGTGCGGTGCTCCCTCAGTACCGCCCCTCCGACAGTGCGGCGCTCCCTCAGTATTGACCCTCCGACAGTGTGGCGCTCCCTCAGTACTGCCCGTTCGACAGTGCAGCACTCCCTCAGTACTGCCCCTCCGACAGTGCGGCGCTCCCTCAGTACCCGCCCCTCCGACAGTGCAGCGCTCCCTCAGTACTGCCCCTCCGACAGTGTGGCGTTTCCTCAGTACTGCCCCTCCGACAGTGCGGTGCTCCCTCAGTACTGCCCCTCCGACAGTGCGGCGCTCCCTCAGTACTGCCCCTCCGACAGTGCGGCGCTCCCTCAGTACCGCCCCTCCGACAGTGCTGCACTCCCTCAGTACTGCTCCTCTGACAGTGCGACACTCCCTCAGTACTGCCCCTCCGACAGTGCAGCACTCCCTCAGTACTGCTCCTCTGACAGTGCGACACTCCCTCAGTACCGCCCCACCGACAGTGCAGCACTCCCTCAGTCCCGCCCCTCTGACAGTGCGACGCTCCCTCAGCACCGCCTCTCCGACAGTGCGGCGCTCCCTCAGTGCTGCCCCCCCGACAGTAACAGCGCTCCCTCAGTACTGCCCCTCCGACAGTGCGGCACTCCCTCAGTACTGCCCCATCCGACAGTGCGGTGCTCCCTCAGTACCGCCCCCTCTGACAGTGCGACACTCCCTCAGTCCCCCGCCCCACCGACAGTGCAGCACTCCCTCAGTACCGCCCCCTCTGACAGTGCGACGCTCCCTCAGTACCGCCCCACCGACAGTGCAGCGCTCCCTCAGTACCGCCTCTCCGACAGTGCGGCGCTCCTTCAGTACTGCCCCTCCGACAGTGCGGCGCTCCCTCAGCACTGCCCCTCCGACAGTACAGCGCTCCCTCAGTACTGCCCCTTCGACAGTGCGGCGCTCCCTCAGTACCGCCCCCTCCCACAGTGCGGCGCTCCTTCAGTACTGCCCCTCCGACAGTGCGGCGCTCCCTCAGTACTGCCCCTCCGACAGTGCGGCGCTCCCTCAGTACTGCCCCTGCCACAGTGCGGCGCTCCTTCAGTACTGCCCCTCCGACAGTGCAACGCTCCCTCAGTACTGCCCCTCCGACAGTGCGGTGCTCCCTCAGTACCGCCCCTCCGACAGTGCGGCGCTTCCTCAGTACTGCCCCCTCCAACAGTACAGCGCTCCCCCAGTACTGCCCCCTCGGACAGTGCGGCGCTCCCTCAGTACTGCCCCTCCGACAGTGTGGCGTTACCTCAGTACTGCCCCCTCCGACAGTACAGCGCTCCCCCAGTACTGCCCCTCCGACAGTGCGGCGCTCCCTCAGTACTGCCCCCTCCGACAGTGTGGCGCTCCCTCAGTACTGCCCCCTCCGACAGTGCGGCGCTCCCTCAGTACTGCCCCTCCGACAGTGCGGCGCTCCCTCAGTACCGCCCCCTCCGACAGTGCAGCACTCCCTCAGTACCGCCCCTCTGACAGTGCGACGCTCCCTCAGTACCGCCCCCACCGACAGTGCAGCGCTCCCCCAGTACCCGCCCTCTCCGACAGTGCGGCGCTCCTTCAGTATTGCCCCCTCCGACAGTGCGGCGCTCCCTCAGCACTGCCCCTCCGACAGCGTGGCGTTTCCTCAGTACTGCCCCTCCGACAGTGCGGCGCTCCCTCAGTACTGCCCCTCCAACAGTGCGGCGCTCCCTCAGTACTGCCCCTCCGACAATGCGGCTCTCCCTCAGTACTGCCCCTCCGACATTGCGGCACTCCCTCAGTACTGCCCCATCCGACAGTGCGGCGCTCCCTCAGTACTGCCCCTCCAACAGTGCGGCGCTCCCTCAGTACTGCCCCTCCGACAATGCGGCTCTCCCTCAGTACTGCCCCTCCGACAGTGCGGCACTCCCTCAGTACTGCCCCATCCGACAGTGCGGCGCTCCCTCAGTACCGCCCCTCCGACAGTGCGGCGCTCCCTCAGTATTGACCCTCCGACAGTGTGGCGCTCCCTCAGTACTGCCCGTTCGACAGTGCAGCACTCCCTCAGTACTGCCCCTCCGACAGTGCGGCGCTCCCTCAGTACCGCCCCTCCGACAGTGCAGCACTCCCTCAGTACTGCCCCTCCGACAGTGTGGCGTTTCCTCAGTACTGCCCCTCCGACAGTGCGGCGCTCCCTCAGTACTGCCCCTCCGACAGTGCGGCGCTCCCTCAGTACTGCCCCTCCGACAGTGCGGCGCTCCCTCAGTACCGCCCCTCCGACAGTGCTGCACTCCCTCAGTACTGCTCCTCTGACAGTGCGACACTCCCTCAGTACCGCCCCACCGACAGTGCAGCACTCCCTCAGTACCGCCCCTCTGACAGTGCGACACTCCCTCAGTACCGCCTCTCCGACAGTGCGGCGCTCCTTCAGTACTGCCCCTCCGACAGTGCGGCGCTCCCTCAGTGCTGCCCCCCCGACAGTACAGCGCTCCCTCAGTACCGCCCCACCGACAGTGCAGCGCTCCCTCAGTACTGCCCCTTCGACAGTGCGGCACTCCCACAGTACTGCCCCTCCGACAGTGCGGCGCTCCCCTCAGTACTGCCCCTCCGACAGTACAGCGCTCCCTCAGTACTGCCCCTTCGACAGTGCGGCACTCCCACAGTACTGCCCCTCCGACAGTGCGGCGCTCCCTCGGTACTGCCCCTCCGACAGTGCGGCGCTCCCTCGGTACTGCCCCTCTGACAGTGCGGCGCTCCCTCGGTACTGCCCCTCTGACAGTGCGGCGCTCCCTCAGTACTGCCCCTCCGACAGTGCGGCGCTCCCTCAGTACCACCCCTCCGACAGTGCGGCGCTCCCTCAGTACCGCCCCTCCGACAGTGCGGCACTCCCTCAGTACCGCGCCTCCGACAGTGCGGCGCTCCCTCAGTACCAGAATGGTCCCAGGGATGAGGAACCTCAGTTATGTGGAGAGACTGGAGAAGCTGGGGTTGTTCTCCTTAGAGCAAAGATGGTTAAGGGGAGATTTAATGGAGGCGTTAAAAATTACAAATTAGTTTTGATCGAGGAGAGAGGGAGAAACTGTTCACAGTGGCAGGAGGGTCGGTAACCAGAGGACACAGATTGAAGATAATCGGTAAAAGAACCAGAGGGGGAGATGAGGAGAATGTTTTTAACGCAGCGAGTTGTTGTGATCTGGAACGCGCTGCCTGAAAGGGCGGTGGGAGCAGATTCAATAGTAACTTTCAAAAGGGGAATTGGAGAAATACTTGAAGGGGAAAAATTCACAGGGCTACGGGGGAAAGAGCAGGGGGGAGTGGGACTAATTGGTGAGCTCGTTCAAAGAGCCGTGAGTTGGGCGTTGGTGGCCGATGCTGTGCAGGCACTCTC
>NC_141019.1:35059705-35090983 GCF_052327205.1 Somniosus microcephalus | reverse complement strand
CTCCCTATCTCTGTAACCTCCTCCAGCCCCCTACAACCCTCCCTATCTCTGTAACCTCCTCCAGCTCCTACAACCCTCCCTATCTCTGTAACCTCCTCCAGCCCCCTACAACCCTCCCTATCTCTGTAACCTCCTCCAGCCCCCTACAACCCTCCCTATCTCTGTAACCTCCTCCAGCCCCCTACAACCCTATCTCTGTAACCTCCTCCAGCCCCCTACAACCCTCCCTATCTCTGTAACTTCCTCCAGCCCCCTACAACCCTCCCTATCTCTGTAACCTCCTCCAGCCCCTATAACCCTCCTTATCCCTGTAACCTCCTCCAGCCCCCTGCAACCCTCCCTATCTCTGTAACCTCCTCCAGCCCCCTACAACACTCCCTATCTCTGTAACCTCCTCCAGCCCCTACAACCCTCCCTATCTCTGTAACCTCCTCCAGCCCCCTACAACCCACCCTATCTCTGTAACCTCCTCCAGCCCCCTACAACCCTCCCTATCTCTGTAACCTCCTCCAGTCCCTACAGCCCTCCCTATCTCTGCAACCTCCTCCAGCCCCCGACAACCCTCCCTATCTCTGTAACCTCCTCCAGCCCCTACAACCCTCCCTGTCACCTCCTCCAGCCCCCTACAACCCTCCCTATCTCTGTAACCTCCTCCAGCCCCCTACAACCCTCCCTATCTCTGTAACCTCCTCCAGCTCCTACAACCCTCCCTATCTCTGTAACCTCCTCCAGCCCCCTACAACCCTCCCTATCTCTGTAACCTCCTCCAGCCCCCTACAACCCTCCCTATCTCTGTAACCTCCTCCAGCCCCCTACAACCCTCCCTATCTCTAACCTCCTCCAGCCCCCTACAACCCTCCCTATCTCTGTAACCTCCTCCAGCCTCATCAACCCTCCCTATCTCTATAACCTCCTCCAGCCCCTACACCCTCCCTATCTCTGTAACCTCCTCCAGCCCCTACAACCCTCCCTATCTCTGTAACCTCCTCCAGCCCCCTACAACCCTCCCTATCTCTGTAACCTCCTCCAGCCCCCTACAACCCTCCCTGTCTCTGTAACCTCCTCCAGCCCCCTACAACCCTCCCTATCTCTGTAACCTCCTCCAGCCCCCTACAACCCTATCTCTGTAACCTCCTCCAGCCCCCTACAACCCTCCCTATCTCTGTAACCTCCTCCAGCCCCCTACAACCCTCCCTATCTCTGTAACCTCCTCCAGCCCCTACAACCCTCCCCATCTCTGTAACCTCCTCCAGCCCCTACAACCCTCCCTATCTCTGTAACCTCCTTCAGCCCCCTACAACCCTCCCTATCTCTGTAACCTCCTCCAGCCCCCGACAACCCTCCCTATCTCTGTAACCTCCTACAACCCTCCCTATCTCTGTAACCTCCTCCAATTCTGGCCTCTTGCACATCCCCCGATTTCCATCGCTCCAGCATTGTCGGCCGTGCCTTCAGCCACCTGGGCTCTAAGCTCTGGAATTCCCTCCCTAAACCTCTCCGCCTCCCTCTCTCTCCTCCTTTAAGACGTTCCTTAAAACCTCCCTCTTTAACCAAGCTCTTGGTCACCTGTCCTAATATCTCCTGATGTGGCTCGGGGTCAGATTCTGTCTGATTTACGCTCCTGTGACGCACCTTGGGACGTTTTACTACATGAAAGGTGTGGGATCAATGGGAGTTGCTGTTGTTGGCGAGCAACCAAACCACTAAACTTGAAGAATTTATGGATCAAATCTGATACAGGGAACCTAAACCCATCACAAGACATTGCTTTAAAAAACCTGGCATGTTTCCCACTGTTGATCACTCCTTTCCACGCATGGTGTTACGCCGATAGCAGACAGCTTGACGCCAAGGCTGAGCCATGCACAATTACCTGTGAAAAAGGCAAATCCTACCAGGATACAGAGCCTCTTCTTCTCGTTCTCGAGAGTGTGCGGGGTGAACGACAGCCACAGGACCAGCCCAAGTGAGAGCAGCATGGACATCAAGCCACCCTGAAACAGACCATTAACGTCACTCACTGTTCGGAAACCGGCAGCGAGCACTTCCTCGCTGCCACCCGCACCCCCCCCCAAACGGGCCTAAATGGCCGAACCCAAATCCCAGCCAAAGCGGTCGGGGCGCGACAAGTGGATTCAGCTTCCCCCTGGGGCTGGCTGTGGAGGGAAAGACACAGCCAGGAGAGTGGGTAGCACCTGGGCCTCGGAGTCGTGGGCTCGAGCCCCCACTCCAGAGGCTTCGGCACAAAATCTAGGCTGCCGCACCTGGGGGGCGGCCCCGAGCGAGCGGCGGGGGGGCCCCGAGTGAGCAGCGGAGGGGGGCGGCCCCCGAGCGAGCGAAGGAGGAGGGGGGGGCCCGAGCGAGCGGAGGAGGGGGGGGGGGCCCCGAGCGAGCGGCGGAAAGGGGGGGGCCCCGAGCGAGCGGCGGAGGAGGGGGGGGGCCCGAGCGAGCGGAGGAGGAGGGGGGGCCCCGAGCGAGCGGAGGAGGAGGGGGGGGCCCCGAGCGAGCGGAGGAGGAGGGGGGGCCCCGAGCGAGCGGCGGAAGGGGGGGGGCCCCCCGAGCGAGCGGAGGAGGAGGGGGGGGCCCCGAGCGAGCGGAGGAGGAGGGGGGGGCCCCGAGCGAGCGGAGGAGGAGGGGGGGCCCCGAGCGAGCGGAGGAGGAGGGGGGGCCCCGAGCGAGCGGCGGAAGGGGGGGGGGCCCCGAGCGAGCGGAGGAGGAGGGGGGGCCCGAGCGAGCGGAGGAGGAGGGGGGGGCCCCCGAGCGAGCGGCGGAAGGCGGGGGGGGGCCCCGAGCGAGCGGAGGAGGAGGGGGGGGGCCCGAGCGAGCGGAGGAGGAGGGGGGGGCCCGAGCGAGCGGAGGAGGGGGGGCCCGAGCGAGCGGAGGAGGAGGGGGGGGCCCGAGCGAGCGGAGGAGGAGGGGGGGCCCGAGCGAGCGGAGGAGGAGGGGGGGGGCCCGAGCGAGCGGAGGAGGAGGGGGGGGGCCCGAGCGAGCGGAGGAGGAGGGGGGGGCCCGAGCGAGCGGAGGGGGGGCCCGAGCGAGCGGAGGAGGAGGGGGGGGGCCCGAGCGAGCGGAGGAGGAGGGGGGGGCCCGAGCGAGCGGAGGAGGAGGGGGGGCCCGAGCGAGCGGAGGAGGAGGGGCCCGAGCGAGCGGAGGAGGGGGGGCCCGAGCGAGCGGAGGAGGAGGGGGGGCCCGAGCGAGCGGAGGAGGAGGAGGGGGGGCCCGAGCGAGCGGAGGAGGAGGGGGGGGCCCGAGCGAGCGGAGGAGGAGGGGGGGCCCGAGCGAGCGGAGGGGGGGGCCCGAGCGAGCGGAGGAGGAGGGGGGGGCCCGAGCGAGCGGAGGAGGAGGGGGGGCCCGAGCGAGCGGAGGAGGAGGGGGGCCCGAGCGAGCGGAGGAGGAGGGGGGGCCCGAGCGAGCGGAGGAGGAGGGGGGGCCCGAGCGAGCGGAGGAGGAGGGGGGGGCCCGAGCGAGCGGAGGAGGAGGGGGGGCCCGAGCGAGCGGAGGGGGGGCCCGAGCGAGCGGAGGAGGAGGGGGGGGGCCCGAGCGAGCGGAGGAGGAGGGGGGGGCCCGAGCGAGCGGAGGAGGAGGGGGGGCCCGAGCGAGCGGAGGAGGAGGGGGGGCCCGAGCGAGCGGAGGAGGAGGGGGGGGCCCGAGCGAGCGGAGGAGGAGGGGGGGCCCGAGCGAGCGGAGGAGGAGGGGGGGCCCGAGCAAGCGGAGGAGGAGGGGGGGGCCCGAGCGAGCGGAGGAGGAGGGGGGGGCCCGAGCGAGCGGAGGAGGAGGGGGGGGGCCCGAGCGAGCGGAGGAGGAGGGGGGGCCCGAGCGAGCGGAGGGGGGGCCCGAGCGAGCGGAGGAGGAGGGGGGGGCCCGAGCGAGCGGAGGAGGAGGGGGGGCCCGAGCGAGCGGAGGAGGAGGGGGGGCCCGAGCGAGCGGAGGAGGAGGGGGGGCCCGAGCGAGCGGAGGAGGAGGGGGGGGCCCGAGCGAGCGGAGGAGGAGGGGGGGCCCGAGCGAGCGGAGGAGGAGGGGGGGCCCGAGCGAGCGGAGGAGGAGGGGGGGCCCGAGCGAGCGGAGGAGGAGGAGGAGGGGGGGGGGCCCGAGCGAGCGGAGGGGGGGGGGGGGCGGCCCCGAGCGAGCGGCCTGGGGGGGGTGGGCCCCGAGCGAGCGGAGGAGGAGGGGGGGCCCGAGCGAGCGGCGGAGGGGGGTTGGCCCCGAGCGAGCGGAGGAGGAGGGGGGGGCCCGAGCGAGCGGAGGAGGAGGCCCGAGCGAGCGGAGGAGGAGGGGGGGTCCCCCCGAGCGAGCGGAGGAAAGGGGGGGGGCCCCGAGCGAGCGACGGTCCCGAGGGAGCTTTACCTGAAAGACTCTCGTTACAACATGAACATAAGCACCAGCTGCTGCCACAAACATGCAGATGGCCAGGGTGGAGTACACCTTCTTGAGGTGCTGCTGGGTGGAGCAGGATCTGTATTAGAGAGGGAGAACACAGACATTTAACAAATCTCAATGGGGAATATAACATTTAAGACACATCAGCAGATCGAGAGGGGAGACGAGGAGAAATGTTTTCACTCCGAGAGTTGTGGGGGATCGGGAACGCCCGACCTGAAGAGGTGGTGGAAGCTGATTCCATCAGTAACTTTAAAAGGGAGTTGGATGGGCGCTGGAGGACGAGGAGCTGACAGGGTTACCGGCAAAAACCGGGGCGTGTGGGGCTAAGCACGACAGTTCTTTCAAAGAGCCGGCACAGGCTCGACGGGCCGAGTGGCCTCCTTCTGTGCTGTACGTTTGTGATTTTATCCCACTCCCACAGACAAAACTCTCGAACTTCATCAGAAATAACTTCAACGACTGAAATTGGTATGCCTTATTTTAGCCTGCTCCTGCTCCCCACCCCATCCCAGCTCAGCTCAGCTCAGCGGAGTTTAAATTTAAAATGCGTTAATTTGTTGTATAGCAAAAAAAAACATTTACGAGACGTCTCGCACTCGGAACCTGCAGCACATGGACTTCAGTTACACGGAGAGACTGGAGAAGCTGGGATTGTTCTCCTTAGAGCAGAGAAGGTTAAGGGGGAGATTGACCAGAATGGTACCAGGAGATGAGGGACTTCAGTGACGTGGAGAGACTGGAGAAGCTGGGGTTGTTCTCCTTAGAGCAGAGAAGGTTAAGGGGAGATTGACCAGAATGGTACCAAGGGATGAGGGACTTCAGTGACGTGGAGAGACTGGAGAAGCTGGGATTGTTCTCCTTAGAGCAGAGAAGGTTATGGGGGAGATTGACCAGAATGGTATCGGGGATGAGGGACTTCGTGACGTGGAGAGACTGGATAAGCTGGGATTGTTCTCCTTAGAGCAGAGAAGGTTAAGGGGGAGATTGACCAGAATGGTACCAGGGGATGAGGGACTTCAGTGACGTGGAGAGACTGGATAAGCTGGGATTGTTCTCCTTAGAGCAGAGAAGGTTAAGGGGGAGATTGACCAGAATGGTACCAGGGGGATGAGGGACTTCAGTTACGTGGAGAGACTGGAGAAGCTGGGATTGTTCTCCTTAGAGCAGAGAAGGTTATGGGGGAGATTGACCAGAATGGCATCGGGGATGAGGGACTTCAGTGACGTGGAGAGACTGGATAAGCTGGGATTGTTCTCCTTAGAGCAGAGAAGGTTAAGGGGAGATTGACCAGAATGGTACCAGGGGATGAGGGACTTCAGTGACGTGGAGAAGCTGGGGTTGTTCTCCTTGGAGGAGAGAAGGTTAAGGGGGAGATTGACCAGAATGGTACCAGGGGATGAGGGACTTCAGTGACGTGGAGAAGCTGGGGTTGTTCTCCTTGGAGGAGAGAAGGTTAAGGGGGAGATTGACCAGAATGGTACCGGGGGATGAGGGACTTCAGTGACACGGAGAGACTGGAGAAGCTGGGATTGTTCTCCTTAGAGCAGAGAAGGTTATGGGGGAGATTGACCAGAATGGTACCAGGGGATGAGGGACTTCAGTGACACGGAGAGACTGGAGACGCTGGGGTTGTTCTCCTTGGAGGAGAGAAGGTTATGGGGGAGATTTGATAGAGGAGCTCAAAATTATACGGGGTTTTTGATGAGAGTAGAGAGGGAGAAACTGTTTCCAGTGGCAGGAGGGTCGGTAACCAGAGGACACAGATTGAAGATAATTTAAATTTTACGCAGTGAGTTGTTGTGATCTGGAACGCGCTGCCTGAAAGGGCGGTGGAAGCAGATTCAACAGTAACTTTCTTCACTCAGAGGGCGGTGAATCTTTGGAATTCTCTGCCCCAGAGGGCTGTGGAGGCTCAGTCGTTGAGTATATTCAAGGCCGAGATCGATAGATTTTTGGACTCTAGGGGAATCGAGGGATATGGGGATCGGGCGGGAAAGTGGAGTTGAGGTCGATGATCAGCCGTGATCTTATTGAATGGCGGAGCAGGCTCGAGGGGCCGACTCCTGCTCCTAATTCTTATGTCAGATTACAACATGTCTCATGCAAATCAAAATGAGTGCGTGCGTGTTTATGCGAGTATGTGCTTCTTCAGGTGTCTGGTATCCGTCCCCACTATAGAGCATGCACATGCGTTCCCAGTGTGCTCCCTGTGTGTGTAAAATCTCTTACACTAGGATTCCTAAATAACCAGACAGGAGGAGAGCATGTTGCAGTTTTCCTTTGGGGAAAGCAGCATTCACAGTTCAAATCCAGGGAAAATAAATAAACAAGAGGGGTGGGGGTTGCCTTTTAAAATATCAGAAGATAATAAAACTCCAGTATGATTTGGACAGGTTGGGTGATTGGGCAGATGCAGTATAATGTGGATAAATGCGAGGTTATCCACTTTGGTGGCATAAACAGGAAGGCAGATTATTATCTGAACGGCAATAGATTGGGAGAAGGGGAAGTGCAACGAGACCTGGGTGTCCTTGTGCACCAGTCGCTGAAGGTAAGCATGCAGGTGCAGCAGGCGGTTAAGAAGGCAAATGGTATGTTGGCCTTCGTAGCGAGAGGATTCGAGTACAGGAGCAAGGATGTCTTGCTGCAGTTGTACAGGGCCTTGGTGAGACCGCACCTTGAGTATTGTGTGCAGTTTTGGTCGCCTTATCTGAGGAAGGATGTTCTTGCCATGGAGGGAGTGCAGCGAAGATTCACCAGACTGATACCTGGGATGGCAGGAATGACGTATGAGGAGAGATTGGGTCGATTGGGCTTATACTCGCTGGAGTTTAGAAGAATGAGAGGGGATCTCATTGAAACTTTTAAAATTCTAACAGGACTAGACAGACTAGATGCAGGAAGGATGTTCCCGATGGCGGGGGAGTCCAGAACCAGGGGTCACAGTCTAAGGATAAGGGGTAAGCCATTTAGGACTGAGATGAGGAGGAATTTCTTCACCCAGAGAGTGGTGAACCTGTGGAATTCTCTACCACAGAAAGCAGTTGAGGCCAATTCATTAAATATATTCAAGAAGGAGTTGGATATATTTCTTAAGGCTAAAGGGATCAAGGGATATGGGGAGAAAGCAGGGACAGGGTACTGAATTTGGATGATCAGCCATGATCTCATTAAATGGCAGAGCAGGCTCGAGGGGCCGAATGGCCGACTCCTGCTCCTATCTTCTATGTTTCCATGTTTCTAAAACGTTGGAGGAAATAAAAAACAAAAGCTATTTGGGCGGGGGACAGTAATTTACAGTAGAAACTGAAAACAGAAAGGTCCTGTCACGGCGATCCGAACTCGGTCTCACTGGGTCCCCGCAACACCACCAGTCCACAATGTACAGCCTCCAACACTCGTCACTCCCCCTCCAGACTGCAGACCTCACTCAGGAATCAGTGCCGCTCCAACCGAAACATTTCCTTTCCTTGCATTCTCTTCCCACCCCCTCACACCCACAGCGAGTTAAAAGCAGCTTCTAAGCCGGGACTCCTTACATCTGGGAGAATTTAAACAGCCCATCCATGTTGAGGTTCCGGTCAAAGACGTTCATCTTGCTCCGGGGGAAGACTCGTCCGATTCCTCTTAGACGTTGAACAAAAAAAAATCAGGCACCTGGGGGACAGATTTGAAGAGTTAGAAACATTAAACGGCAAAGGTGCCTCGTCAAAGGGGCGGCATCTTAAAACAAAGAGAAACAGTTTCAGCAAAACGAACGTCTTTAAAGCTGATCGGGAACGGTTTCTTGCAGCGAGACGTCTCCTACCATAGGATCCCCACAGGCCACGCAGACGGCGCAGTAATTCAGGGTCGCTGCAGTTACCGACAGAGTACAATCACTCATCCACCCCGCCCAGCCAACAACAGCTGCCTACCAACTGTGAGCTGATCATAAGGGATAGCAGCAGGAGTCGGCCACTCGGCCCCTCGAGCCTGCTCCGTCATTCAGTAAGATCTTCTACCTGTGCCTTCACCACTTGATTGTAAAACTCTCATCCTCCTGTTCAAATCCCTCCTGCAGCCCTACGACCCTCAGATCTCTGCGCTCCTCCAACTCTGGCCTCTTCCCCGTCCCAGATTTCCTTTCCTTTAAGCAGGAGTCGGCCATTCGGCCCCACCAGCCTATTCCACCGTTCAATAAGATCACGGCTGATCTTCTACCGCAACCCCACTTTCCCGCCCGATCCCCATATCCCTCAATTCCCCCAGAGTCCAAAAATCTCTCGATCTCAGCCTTGAATATACTCAACGACTGAGCCTCCACAGCCCTCTGGGGCAGAGAATTCCAAAGATTCACCGCCCTCTGAGTGAAGAAATTCCTCCTCATCTCAGTCCTAAATGGCCGACCCCTTATCCTGAGACTGTGACCCCTGGTTCTAGACTCCCCGGCCATCGGGAACATCCTTCCTGCATCTAGTCTGTCTAGTCCTGTTAGAATTTTATAAGTTTCAATGAAATCCCCTCTCATTCTTCTAAACTCCAGCGAGTATAAGCCTAATCGACCCAATCTCTCCTCATACGTCATTCCTGCCATCCCAGGTATCAGCCTGGCGAATCTTCGCTGCACTCCCTCCATGGCAAGAACATCCTTCCTCAGATAAGGCGACCAAAACTGCACACAATACTCAAGGTGTGGTCTCACCAAGGCCCTGTACAACTGCAGCAAGACATCCTTGCTCCTGTACTCGAACCCTCTTGCTACGAAGGCCAACATACCATTTGCCTTCTTAACCGCCTGCTGCACCTGCATGCTTACCTTCAGTGACTGGTGTACAAGGACACCCAGGTCACGTTGCACTTCCCCTTTTCCCAATCTATTGCCGTTCAGATAATAATCTGCCTTCCTGTTTTTGCCACCAAAGTGGATAACCTCGCATTTATCCATATTATACTGCTTCTGCCCAATCACCCAACCTGTCCAAATCGTACTGGAGTTTCTCGGCATCCTCCTCACAGCACACACGCCCACCCAGCTTTGTGTCGTCTGCAAACTTGGAGATATTACATCTAGTTCCCTCGTCTAGATCATTAATATATATTGTGAATATGTCAACATTCCTCAAGTGTTGCTGCCCCTATAAACATCTGAGATTTCCACGGGAGCTTCATTTACCATTCACGAAGGCGGTGAGACAGCGCGTAAAGCCCCTACAACGTTTGTGTTAGCAGCCCCCTGCCCTGTGTCCCAACGTAGAACGCACGACGAGAGCCATTTACACTTCAGCTAGAGTCATCTTTTGTTCCTTAACCTGTCCCGTTACCATCTCCTTCTGCCTCGCACCATCATCCCTTTTGTCTCTTAATCTCTCCGGCCTTCCATCCTATCACAGACCTTCCCTTTGGTTCTTCCCCCCCTTTCCCTGCCCCTGCGCTTGCTTAAAAACCTGTTCCATCTCCAGCTTTTTCCAGTTCTGACGAAGGGTCATCGACCTGAACCGTTAACTCTGTGTTTCTCTCCACAGACGCTGACTGACCTGCTGAGTATTTCCAGCATTTTCTGTTTTTATTTCAGACTTCCAGCATCTGCAGTACAGGAAACTTTCGATTTACCGGGCACCTAAATAACCGGAAATGTCGGTTAACCGGCAAAATTCAGGAGTAGGTTCAGGTAAGTTTTATTACTTGCCTTCCTCCATGTGTTGCTGTGCAAGGGGTGTGGCTGCAGCTGTTGCTAAGCTACAGAGACACTTGCAACTTGTGGCCATTGTTCTGAACCAACAGGGTTGGTTGCTTTATACGGAGCTCTCAGCTCCGTATCTTTTACTAAAGCGCTCGGTGATCCAGAATTTTTGATGAACTAGCACCACATCGGTCCCGTCGGTGCCGGATTGAAAAAAGATTCCGGTATTTTGCTTTTGTAGAAACATTACAGTCCGGTTGCATTCAGACAATCGGATTGCTGGATCCCAACCGGTGAATGAAGGATCGCTCACGGCCAGCCCGGCCATATCAGGAACACCTCTACAACCAAGACCGTTTACTCGGATGAATAAATGCCATCTGCTGCTCGGGGACTAGTCCCCCACTGCACAATGTTTTCAAGGACGCTGTTTTTGCAATGAGATAACAGCGGACCGAACGCCGCTTACAGGAGCCACTTTAATTTTTTTTAAAGCGTTAAGCCAATTCTCCCTCTCCTACCATTGCTCAAGTGGCCATTCTTGCCCAGACAATGACCATGGGCCAGTCAACCAGGGTCAGTGTCGCAGTCAAGCTCCAGGCCGACACACCTGAAAACGTGCACGGTCACTGGGCAGTGAGCAGGAGCTCTGGCTGCTCTCCCCATCTCTCGAGCGCTTGTAGCTTATTATAGCTTCCCTGGCAGAAAGCCAATCACTCAAATCTGGCACTGCAACCTGTGACCTTTTAGGGCTGGATGGCTCTGGACGGAGCCTCTGCATATTGGGTCCGGGGAGGGGGGTGCAAGAGGGAGAGGAGGAGGAGGAGGGGGCAAGTGCAGACATCGATTTTAAGTGTATGAAGTAATCGGCAGACCCAGGCAAACTACATTACATTTATACAGCGCCTTTAACGTTAACACAGAGCCACACAAGGAGATCTTAGGACAGGTGACCCAAAGCTTGCTGAAACAGGCAGGTTTTAAGGAGGGGAGAGCGAGGCGGAGAGGTTTAGGGAGGGAATTCCAGAGCTTAGGGCCCCGGCGGCTGAAGGCACGGCCGCCAATGGTGCAGCGAAGGAAATAGGGGGGGGGGGGGTGGGTGTGGGGGGAGATGCGCAAGAGGTCAGATTTGGAGGAGTGCAGATATCTCGGAGGGTTGGAGGAGGCTGGAGGAGGTTACAGAGATACAGAGGGTTGTAGGGGCTGGAGGAGGTTATAGAGATAGGGAGGGTTGTAGGGGGCTGGAGGAGGTTACAGAGATAGGGAGGGTTGTAGGGGGCTGGAGGATGTTACAGAGATACAGAGGGTTGTAGGGGCTGGAGGAGGTTATAGAGATAGGGAGGGTTGTAGGGGGCTGGAGGAGGTTACAGAGATAGGGAGGGTTGTAGGGGGCTGGAGGAGGTTACAGAGATAGGGAGGGTTGTAGGGGGTTGGAGGAGGTTAGAGAGATAGGGAGGGTTGTAGGGGCTGGAGGAGGTTACAGAGATAGGGAGGGTTGTAGGGGCTGGAGGAGGTTACAGAGATAGGAAGGGTTGTAGGGGGCTGGAGGAGGTTACAGAGATAGGGAGGGTTGTAGGGGCTGGAGGAGGTTACAGAGATAGGGAGGGTTGTAGGGGCTGGAGGAGGTTACAGAGATAGGGAGGGTTGTAGGGGGCTGGAGGAGGTTACAGAGATAGGGAGGGTTGTAGGGGGCTGGAGGAGGTTACAGAGATAGGGAGGGTTGTAGGGGCTGGAGGAGGTTACAGAGATAGGGAGGGTTGTAGGGGCTGGAGGAGATTACAGAGATAGGGAGGGTTGTAGGGGGCTGGAGGAGGTTACAGGGATAGGGAGGGTTGTAGGGGGCTGGAGGAGGTTACAGAGATAGGGAGGGTTGTAGGGGGCTGGAGGAGGTTACAGAGATAGGGAAGGTTGTAGGGGCTGGAGGAGGTTACAGAGATAGGGAGGGTTGTAGGGGGCTGGAGGAGGTTACAGGGATAGGGAGGGTTGTAGGGGGCTGGAGGAGGTTACAGAGATAGGGAGGGTTGTAGGGGGCTGGAGGAGGTTACAGAGATAGGGAAGGTTGTAGGGGCTGGAGGAGGTTACAGAGATAGGGAGGGTTGTAGGGGGCTGGAGGAGGTTACAGAGATAGGGAAGGTTGTAGGGGCTGGAGGAGGTTACAGAGATAGGGAGGGTTGTAGGGGGCTGGAGGAGGTTACAGAGATAGGGAGGGTTGTAGGGGGCTGGAGGAGGTTACAGAGATAGGGAGGCCATGGCGGGATTTGAACACAAGGATGAGAATTTTGAAATCGAGCCAGTGTGGGTCAGCGAGCACAGTGGGGGTGATGGGTGAACGGGACTCGGTGCGAGTTAGGACACAGGGGGCAGCAGAGTTTTGGATGAGCTGAAGTTTACGGAGGGTGGAATGTGGGAGGTCGGCCAGGAGTGCGTTGGAATAGTCGAGTCTGGAGGTAACAAGGGCCTGGATGAGGGTTTCAACAGCGGATGAGCTGAGGCGGGGCGGAGACGGGCGATGTTAGGGGGGGTGGATGTAGGCGGTCTTGGTGATGGGGTTGGACGCTCCACTCAGGGTCAAATAGGACGGCGCGGTCGCGAGCGGTCTGGTTCAGCCTCAGACAGTGGCCAGGGAGAGGGATGGAGTCAGAGGTGAGGGAAAGGAGACGGCGGTGGAGGTAGATTCCGAGTTCCATCACTGGTAAGAGCAGAGCTCCGGGTTGGGACAATATTAATCCCTCAGCCAAGGTCACACACAGATTATCCGGTCATTATCACATTGCTGCTTGTGGGAGCTTGCTGTGCGCAAACTGGCTGCTGCGTTTCCTACATTACAACAGTGACCACACTTCAAGAAAAGTACTTCATTGGCAGTAAAGTGCTTTGGGACGTCCTGAGGTGGCGGAAGGGGCTGGAGAAAGGCAAGTTCTCGCTTTTTTTTTTAAACCTATGATGCTCCTTGCGTGTATCCACAAGGATAAGTTTGGACATAACGGAACGACCAGCATTTAGTGCCAACTGTGCTCAGAGTACAAGCACATAATACCTCTCCCTCACAAGGTTCCACGATCAAACCCGAATTAGACCACACTGGGAGCACCGTGCACAGTTCTGGTCTCCGTATACCTTGATTAGACCACACTTGGAGCACCGTGCACAGTTCTGGTCTCCGTATACCTTGGTTAGACCACACTTGGAGCACTGTGCACAGTTCTGGTCTCCGTATACCTTGGTTAGACCACACTTGGAGCACTGTGCACAGTTCTGGTCTCCATATAACTTGGTTAGACCACACTGGGAGCACTGTGCACAATTCTGGTCTCCGTATACCTTGGTTAGACCACACTTGGAGCACTGTGCACAGTTCTGGTCTCCGTATACCTTGGTTAGACCACACTTGGAGCACTGTGCACAGTTCTGGTCTCCGTATACCTGGGTTAGACCACACTTGGAGCACTGTGCACAGTTCTGGTCTCCGTATACCTTGGTTAGACCACACTTGGAGCACTGTGCACAGTTCTGGTCTCCATATACCTTGGTTAGACCACACTGGGAGCACTGTGCACAGTTCTGGTCTCCGTATACCTTGGTTAGACCACACTTGGAGCACCGTGCACAGTTCTGGTCTCCGTATACCTTGGTTAGACCACACTTGGAGCACCGTGCACAGTTCTGGTCTCCATATACCTTGGTTAGACCACACTTGGAGCACTGTGCACAGTTCTGGTCTCCGTATACCTTGGTTAGACCACACTGGGAGCACTGTGCACAGTTCTGGTCTCCATATACCTTGGTTAGACCACACTTGGAGCACTGTGCACAGTTCTGGTCTCCGTATACCTTGGTTAGACCACACTGGGAGCACTGAACACAGTTCTGGTCTCCGTATACCTTGGTTAGACCACATTTGGAGCACTGCGCACAGTTCTGGTCTCCATATACCTTGGTTAGACCACACTGGGAGCACTGTGCACAGTTCTGGTCTCCATATACCTTGGTTAGACCACACTTGGAGCACTGCGCACAGTTCTGGTCTCCATATACCTGGGTTAGACCACACTTGGAGCACTGTGCACAGCTCTGGTCTCCGTATACCTTGGTTAGACCACACTTGGAGCACCGTGCACAGTTCTGGTCTCCGTATACCTTGGTTAGATACACTTGGAGCACCGTGCACAGTTCTGGTCTCCGTATACCTTGGTTAGACCACACTTGGAGCACCGTGCACAGTTCTGGTCTCTGTATACGTTGGTTAGACCACACTTGGAGCACCGTGCACAGTTCTGGTCTCCATATACCTTGGTTAGACCACACTTGGAGCACCGTGCACAGTTCTGGTCTCCATATACCTTGGTTAGACCACACTTGCAGCACTGTGCACAGTTCTGGTCTCCGTATACCTTGGTTAGACCACACTTGGAGCACTGTGCACAGTTCTGGTCTCCGTATACCTTGGTTAGACCACACTTGGAGCACTGTGCACAGTTCTGGTCTCCGTATACCTTGGTTAGACCACACTTGGAGCACTGTGCACAGTTCTGGTCTCCGTATACCTTGGTTAGACCACACTGGGAGCACTGTGCACAGTTCTGGTCTCCATATACCTTGGTTGGACCATACTGGGAGCACTGTGCACAGTTCTGGTCTCCATATACCTTGGTTAGACCACACTTGGAGCACTGTGCACAGTTCTGGTCTCCATATACCTTGGTTAGACCACACTTGGAGCACCATGCACAGTTCTGGTCTCCATATACCTTGGTTAGACCACACTTGGAGCACTGTGCACAGTTCTGGTCTCCATATACCTTGGTTAGACCACACTTGGAGCACTGTGCACAGTTCTGGTCTCCGTATATCTTGGTTAGATACATTTGGAGCACCGTGCACAGTTCTGGTCTCCGTATACCTTGGTTTGACCACACTTGGAGCACCGTGCACAGTTCTGGTCTCCATATACCTTGGTTAGACCACACTTGGAGCACTGTGCACAGTTCTGGTCTCCATATACCTTGGTTAGACCACACTTGGAGCACCGTGCACAGTTCTGGTCTCCGTCTACCTTGGTTAGATACACTTGGAGCACCGTGCACAGTTCTGGTCTCCGTATACCTTGGTTAGACCACACTTGGAGCACCGTGCACAGTTCTGGTCTCCGTATACCTTGGTTAGACCACACTTGGAGCACCGTGCACAGTTCTGGTCTCCGTATATCTTGGTTAGACCACACTGGGAGCACTGTGCACAGTTCTGGTCTCCATATACCTTGGTTAGACCACACTTGGAGCACTGCGCACAGTTCTGGTCTCCATATACCTGGGTTAGACCACACCTGGAGCACTGTGCACAGTTCTGGTCTCCGTATACCTTGGTTAGACCACACTTGGAGCACCGTGCACAGTTCTGGTCTCCGTATACCTTGGTTAGACCACACTTGGAGCACCGTGCACAGTTCTGGTCTCCGTATACCTTGGTTAGACCACACTTGGAGCACTGTGCACAGTTCTGGTCTCCGTATACCTTGGTTAGACCACACTTGGAGCACCGTGCACAGTTCTGGTCTCCGTATACCTTGGTTAGACCACACTTGGAGCACCGTGCACAGTTCTGGTCTCTGTATACGTTGGTTAGACCACACTTGGAGCACTGTGCACAGTTCTGGTCTCCATATACCTTGGTTAGACCACACTGGGAGCACTGTGCACAGTTCTGGTCTCCATATACCTTGGTTAGACCACACTGGGAGCACTGTGCACAGTTCTGGTCTCCGTATACCTTGGTTAGACCACACTTGGAGCACCGTGCACAGTTCTGGTCTCCGTATACCTTGGTTAGACCACACTTGGAGCACTGTGCACAGTTCTGGTCTCCGTATACCTTGGTTAGACCACACTGGGAGCACTGTGCACAGTTCTGGTCTCCATATACCTTGGTTAGACCACACTGGGAGCACTGTGCACAGTTCTGGTCTCCATATACCTTGGTTAGACCACACTTGGAGCACTGTGCACAGTTCTGGTCTCCATATACCTTGGTTAGACCACACTTGGAGCACCATGCACAGTTCTGGTCTCCATATACCTTGGTTAGACCACACTGGGAGCACTGTGCACAGTTCTGGTCTCCATATACCTTGGTTAGACCACACTGGGAGCACTGTGCACAGTTCTGGTCTCCATATACCTCGGTTAGACCACACTGGGAGCACTGTGCACAGTTCTGGTCTCCGTATACCTTGGTTAGACCACACTTGGAGCACTGTGCACAGTTCTGGTCTCCGTATACCTTGGTTAGACCACACTTGGAGCACTGTGCACAGTTCTGGTCTCCGTGTACCTTGGTTAGACCACACTTGGAGCACTGTGCACAGTTCTGGTCTCCATATACCTTGGTCAGACCACACTTGGAGCACTGTGCACCGTTCTGGTCTCCGTATACCTTGGTTAGACCACACTTGGAGCACTGTGCACAGTTCTGGTCTCCGTATACCTTGGTCAGACCACACTTGGAGCACTGTGCACAGTTCTGGTCTCCATATACCTTGGTTAGACCACACTTGGAGCATCGTGCACAGTTCTGGTCTCCGTATACCTTGGTTAGACCACACTTGGAGCACTGTGCACAGTTCTGGTCTCCATATACCTTGGTTAGACCACACTGGGAGCACTGTGCACAGTTCTGGTCTCCATATACCTTGGTTAGACCACACTTGGGGCACTGTGCACAGTTCTGGTCTCCGTGTACCTTGGTTAGACCACACTTGGAGCACTGTGCACAGTTCTGGTCTCCATATACCTTGGTCAGACCACACTTGGAGCACTGTGCACCGTTCTGGTCTCCGTATACCTTGGTTAGACCACACTTGGAGCACTGTGCACAGTTCTGGTCTCCGTATACCTTGGTCAGACCACACTTGGAGCACTGTGCACAGTTCTGGTCTCCATATACCTTGGTTAGACCACACTTGGAGCATCGTGCACAGTTCTGGTCTCCGTATACCTTGGTTAGACCACACTTGGAGCACTGTGCACAGTTCTGGTCTCCATATACCTTGGTTAGACCACACTGGGAGCACTGTGCACAGTTCTGGTCTCCATATACCTTGGTTAGACCACACTTGGGGCACTGTGCACAGTTCTGGTCTCCATATACCTTGGTTAGACCACACTTGCATCACTGTGCACAGTTCTGATCTCCGTATTATAAGGATATAAAGGCACTGGGGAATGTGCAAAACAAGATTTTCTAGAATACCAGAACGGAGAGATTATATCGATCCGGAAAGATTGAACAGGCTGGGACTCTTTTCTCTTGCAAAGAGAATGCTGATGAATTACTTGATGGAGGTCTTTAAGATTATGAAGGGTTTGATTAGGATAGACGTAGAGAAGATGTTTCCACTTGTGGGGGAGACCAGAACTAGGGGCCATCAATATAAGATAGTCACTAATAAATCCAATGGGGAATTCAGGAGAAACTTCTTTACCCAGAGAGTGGTGAGAATGTGGACCTCGCTACCACAGGGAGTGGTGGAGGTGAATAACACAGATACATTTAAGGGGAAGCTGGATAAACACACGAGAGAGAAAGGGATAGAAGGGTATGGTGATAGGGTGAGATGGAGTAGGGGTGGGAGGAGGTTGGCGTGGAGCAGAAACACCGGCACGGACCAGTCGGACCGGTTTCTGTGCTGTAAATGCTGTGTGAAAACAAAAGCTTAACCACAGACTTATCGGCCTGGGCACTCCCTGTTCCCACCGCACTTCATCCGAGAGTACAGGAATCCAGTTAGTCACAGGAGCCCGAAACACTGCACGAAGGAGCGTCTGAACCTTTGTACTGAGGTTCCGCCGCTCCGCTCCGCTCCCCTCCCCCCTCCCTCCCTCCCTTCCTCCCTCCCCTCCTCCCTGTGTACAGTTCAAGTCTCCAGCTGCACAAAGGACAGGTAAAGATTGATTAAAACTGGACCTCGGCCGCAAGGGAGCTGGTCAGAACCAACAAGGGAGTGCCAACGGAAATTACACTTTCCCCCAGAAGGATTGAGTGTGCAAGACATAGAAGATAGGAGCAGGAGTCGGCCATTCGGCCCCTCGAGCCTGTTCCGCCTTTCAATGCGATCATGGCTGATCATCCAAATTCAGTACCCGGTCCCTGCTTTCTCCCCATATCCCTTGATCCCTTTAGCCTTAAGACGGAGAGTTACGCCCCACAATGCTGCACACAAAGTGCCAATAGCAGAGGGGACACTGTCGCTCTGTAACCGGGCCTTCCCGTGCACTGGGTCACAGCCTCAGCTATCCAATCTGCACCAGGAAAGACCCAATTCATTCCCTGCCATGTACAACAAGCCCTCCCCTCCCCAATCCTTTCTTCATTCTCCAAGTTTTGACTCCCCTCCCCTCCACTCCTCTCCCTTTTGACAGCGTTGCTGTACGCTCAGGTACTGGCCCACTCTGTCAGCCCTCCCAACAAGTGCCACACGTTCATTCCCCCCCAGCAGCCACTCTCCACCCGCGAGCCCAGACGAGAGTCCGTTGGCTGTCAGTACGGGGACAGGGCGGGAAGGTGTGGCGTCGAGGCCGAAGGTCAGCCGCGCGATCTCACTGAATGGCGGAGCAGGCTCGAGGGGCCGAATGGCCGACTCCTGCTCCTGTTGTGTTATGTAGAGAGTGGGGGGGAGCCGTGTAGTGTGAGACACACTCCAGCGGTGATTAGGAGCAGGAACCCTGACCGACTCCTCTCACCACCCCCACCCCCCAGCCAGCGCAAGGGTGTGCTGACGAAAAGCAGAAACACAGCCCCTCCCTTTTACCACAGGTCTGTAGAGACGATTACTTTGTACTCTAAAATACAACCCTGCTACACCTTTAGACCCAACAGATGAATCGCACCTAAAGACTGCAATTAGCAAACTGAACATCTTGCACTTAAGACAGCATGATCGGGGCGAGGAAGGACTGTACAGTACAACGCGTTACATAAAATTCATACAAAGTCGCAACTGCAATATTACAGACTAACTCGACCCTTCGCTGTACGGAGGGCACTTCCTTCACCACCACTCCACAACGACAATTTTTAAACCCTCAGTCGGCAGCTCGTGCTGGGGCGATCGCTCCTGGGT
Source organism: Somniosus microcephalus (assembly GCF_052327205.1). Taxonomy (NCBI): domain Eukaryota; kingdom Metazoa; phylum Chordata; class Chondrichthyes; order Squaliformes; family Somniosidae; genus Somniosus; species Somniosus microcephalus. The sequence continues at coordinate 35,071,826 of NC_141019.1, read as the reverse complement.
GGTGGCTGGTGAAGGGGAGCGAGGAGCAACGTTCCCCTCTAGGCTGTGTGGCCGCGTAGTCTGGGACCGGCTTTCCCAAGGTTGAATTTAGTGCGTGTGCGAGACTGAGAATGAAACGCACACCGCCCCCCTCAAAAAAAGGAGGGGGGAACATTGGCGAGGGCAGCTCGACTCGAAGCTTCTCGCACACCGGACAGCGATTCGAGCGCAAATCCCAGGGCGATTTCTCTTCTCTCTAGCCCCCTGGCGGGGGAGGCACTGACTGCAATCCTAGCTCTCCCCACCAATCTGAGATCAACCATCTTCGGCAGGGCCCGGGCATCCAACTCGGGGAACCCCCCTCACCGCCCACCACCTCCCCCCCCCGGTCCGCGAGGCTCCAGTGAGACACCCAGCCCCGTGCACTTCATACCCGATCAGCAGGATTCAGTCACGGAACTGGCCAATGGGAGGAACATCGCAGCGGGTCCGAAGGGCAGAACACGACGTTCCCGCAGCTGTGGGAGTTGGTCAACAACAGGCAACCCACTCGCCCACTGTTCGGCAAACAAGCAGACACCTGGGTCCGCTGTTGGGAGCGTCGGTAACCACAGGACACAGATTTAAGGCGACTGCCAAAAGGTGAAAGGAGGAAACATTTTTTTTTAACGCAGCGAGTTGTTGTGATCTGGAACGCGCTGCCTGAAAGGGCGGTGGGAGCAGATTCAATAGTAACTTTCAAAAACGGAATTGGAGAAATACCTGAAGGGGAAAAATTCACAGGGCCATGGGGGAAAGAGCAGGGTCGGGGGAAGTGGGATCAATTGGAGAGCTCTACCACAGGCACAGGGGGCTGAATGGCCTCCTCGCTCTGCTGTGTTGTTCTACGATTCGACTGTTGCCCTAGAATTCCCCGCACAGCACAGTCAGCTGTTTCAGTCAGAGGCAGAATTGCAGAACGGTGTGAGAAAGCAAGCTGTCACATTCATCAAACCGGGGCTTTGACTAGCCAACATTAAACAGCGAAGATCTAATACATACAGGACTAGCCGCCCGCAAGGATCGACGCCACACTCCTGCTCGACGTTTCACCCTCGGCCTCCGGCTGCTTTCCGTCTCCTCGCAGATTCCCTTTCAGCCGAGCAGCCCGCTGCTGCAGAACACGTGTACAACGCCCGCCCACTTCCCCCTCCCTCACTGAAACAACAGCGGCCGCACAGATCCCCAGAGTGGGGCTCAGCTGCACCGGGCGCGCTGGGAGTTGCTTCAAAAATCAAAACTCTTGTTAACGGTTACGTGGCTTTACCAAGCCAGACACCCCGCGACCTGGAACAGTGCCAAGTGGCACTTCCGCCTCATTACAACGACACAGCACAGGAGGAGGCCATTCGGCCCATTGGGCCTGTGCCGGCTCTTTGAAAGACAGCAAGACCTGCATTTCTCCAGCGCCTTTCACCACCTCAGGACGTCCCAACGCGCTTTACAGCCAATGAAGTACTTTTTTTTTTGAAGTATAGTCACTGTTGTAATGCAGGAAACGCAGCAGCTAATTTGCGCACAGCAAGCTCCCACAAATACCAATGAAATAATGACCAGATCATCTGTTTTTTAGTGATGTTGATTGAGGGATAAATATTGGCCCCAGGACACCTGTTAGGGAGGGAGTTCCAGGATTTTGACCCAGCGACGATGAAGGAACGGCGATATACTTCCAAGTCAGGATGGTGTGTGTGACTTGGAGGGGAACTTGGAGGTGGCGGTGTTTCCACACGCCTGCTGCCCTTGTCCTTCCAGGTGGAAGAGGTCGCGGGTTTGGGAGGTGCTGCCGAAGAAGCCTTGGCGAGTTGCTGCAGTGCATCTTGTAGATGGTTCACACTGCAGCCACGGTGCGCCGGTGGTGGAGGGAGTGGATGTTTAAGGTGGTGAATGGGGTGCCAATCAAGCGGGGCTGCTTCATCCAGGATAGTGTCGAGCTTCTTCAATGTTGTTGGAGCCGCACTCATCCTACCACCAACTGTTTAACACTGACTGGCCCTGTAATTCACTTGCCCCCACAGCACTCCCCACCAACCCCGGGCAATCTCTAGCCCTGGTTCCCCCGTCCCAGTGGCCCCCTCACCCCCCAACAGCACAACTGAGATCGGTGCCACACCCTCTCCGCTCCCCTCCCCTCCCCCACCGTCAGCGCTAAACAGACGGAACATATGGCCGAATAGTTTGGCAACCTTTTCACATCCAACAAATCTCCCCGGTCGGTCATTGTATGCAAGTTGGAATTAAACCGCCGCCCAGCGCACGTCACGCGGGACTCACAAAGCAACCAATCTAAAACATTACAAGTACGGTCCATTCAGGCCACAAGGCTGCAGTTGAAGGCGGGTCCAGTACTTTGTCCGCAGTGGAACAAACCAACACGGTGGAGCGATGGAACGCAGAGCGCACGTCACATTGCCACTGGGTGCAGCTCGCTCGCAGCAGACTGAGCTCGAGCCCAAGTGCTCCATTGTTGTGTAACAATGCTCCCTGTGAGATACTCTTGATTCATTACCTCAAACTGGTCCGGGTTGTGGTGACATACCTGCAGACAGTCCTTCACACCAGGGTTGCACGTTTCAGCGTGCGGTCACCTTCCAGCCTCCGTAACATCACCTGTCTCCACCCCCTGCCTCAGCTCACCCGCCGCCTTTGTTACCTCCAGACTCGACTATTCCAACTCTCTCCTGGCAGGCCATCCCACATTCCACCCTCCGTAAACTCCAGCTCATCCCGAACTCTGCTGGCCCCCGTGTCCTAACTCGCACGAGTCCCGTTCACCCATCACTCCCCGCTCTGGGTTCGCTGACCTACACTGGCCCCCGGTCCGGCAATACTTCAACTGTAAAATTCTCATCCTCCTGTTCAAATCCCTCCATGGCCTCTCCTCCGGCCCTCAGATCTCTGCGCTCCTCCAATTCTGCCTTCTTACACATCCCGGGTTTCCTTTCCTTCGAGCAGGAGCAGGCCATACGGCTCCTCGAGCCTGCTCCGCCATTCAATGAGATCACGGCTGATCATCGACCTCAACTCCACCTTCCCGCCCGATCCCCATATCCCTCGATTCCCCGAGAGTCCAAAAATCTATCGATCTCAGCCTTGAATATACTCAACGACTGAGCCTCCACAGCCCTCTGGGGTAGAGAATTCCAAAGATTCACCGCCCTCTGAGTGAAGAAATTCCTCCTCATCTCAGTCCTAAATGGCCGACCCCTTATCCTGAGACTGTGACCCCTGGTTCGAGACTCCCCAGCCAGGGGGAAACAGCCTCTCAGCATCTACCCTGTCAATCCCCCTTCGGTATCTTATACATTTCAATGAGATCACCTGAACTCCAGAGAGTACAGGCCCATTCTACACAATCTCTCCTCATAGGACAGCCCTCTCATCGCAGGAATCAATCTAGTGAACCTTCGTTGCACCGCCTCCAAGGCAAGGATATCCTTCCTTAAATAAAGAGACCAAAACTGTGCACAGTGCTCCAGGTGTGGCCTCACCAAAATCCAGTACAATTACAGCAAGACTTTCCAGCATTTTCTGTCCATTGCTTCAGATTATCTATAGTTGTGTTTTTTTTTTAAATATTGTGAAAAACCGAATGATTACCACGTGCTGGCGGTACATTTCACCGCCCATCAGAGCAACACGTGAGGGTCAAGGGCATCACAGGGGAGCAGGAGTAACCTCTCAAATGTCCCACAATCTAATGGCAATAATTAACTCAACGCTACATGTTTCAACATATCCACTTTACTGAGTGCATTAACAACTTGGGCAACGGGCAGAGGCCAGAGAGGAGTTTCCCAGATATCACCCCCCCCACTCCGCCCTACAGAGGTGACAAGAGAGACCAATTTTGTTTTTAACACAGCGAGTTGTTGTGATCTGGAACGCGCTGCCTGAAAGGGCGGTGGGAGCAGATTCAATAGTAACTTTCAAAAGAGAGATTGGATCAATACCCGAAGGGGGAAAAAACTTGCAGGGCTCCGGGGGAAAGAGCGGGGGGGGCAGGACTAATTGGAGAGCTCTTTCAATGAGCTGGCAGAGGCACGATGGGCCGAATGGCCGCCTCCCGTGCTGTGTCATTCTATGAAATTGGCCCTGGGTTTTAAATCTGATTTATTGCTTCTCCCGGGAGATGATCGTGAGGTTGTGGAGCGTGTGGATTGTGTGGGACAGACATGGAGGGTCTTCTCCTGTCCGTCATCGTATCGCAAAGAAACAGGGTGCAGTCTCGCAAAGACTGATTTATCAAGGAGGCTGAAAATGTCACAAGTTTCAAAGGTTGCTTGCGCTACAGTAATCCGCACGGTTAAACATTACACCAAACACTAACTTTAAATCAGCAAAACTCAAACCACCCTGGCATGACTGACAATGTCAATGAAATGTAGAGTGTCTTTTCCAAGCTTTCACACAATGTGGGGCGGGGGGGTGGAGGGAGAGGGTGTGTGAACACCTAAGGACACCCCGCACCCACCCCCCCCCCAACCAGCTTCATAAAGCACACAGCTGCCACGCTAACCCTTGCACTGGTTAAAAAGCACAGGCTCTGTGCAAGATTGCACAAGAACTAGGAGCAGGAGTCAGCCATTCGGCCCCTCGAGCCTGCTCCGCCATTCAATAAGATCCTGGCTGATCATCGACCTCAACTCCACTTTCCCGCCCGATCCCCATATCCCTCGATTCCCCGAGAGTCCAAAAATCTATCGATCTCAGCCTTGAATATACTCGACGACTGAGCCTCCACAGCCCTCTGGGGCAGAGAATTCCAAAGATTCACCACCCTCTGAGTGAAGAAATTCCTCCTCATCTCAGTCCTAAATGGCCGACCCCTTATCCTGAGACTGTGACCCCTGGTTCTAGACTCTCCAGCCAGGGGGGGAAACAGCCTCTCAGCATCTACCCTGTCAATCCCCCTCAGAATCTTGTATGTTTCAATGAGATCACCTCTCATTCTTCTAAACTCTAGAGAATATAGGCCTAGTCTACTCAATCTCTCCTCATAGGACAACGCTCTCCTCCCAGGAACCAGTCTGGTGAACCTTCGTTGCACTCCCTCTATGGCAAGTATATCCTTCCTTAGGTAAGGAGACCAAAACTGTCCACAATACTCCAGGTGTGATCTCACCAGGGCCCTATATAATTGCAGTAAGACGTCTTTACTCTTATACTCCAATCCTCTTGTAATAAAGGCCAACATACCATTTGCTTTCCTAACTGCTTGCTGTACCTACATGTTAACTTTCAGTGATTCGTGTACAAGGACACCCAGGTCCCTCTGAACACCAACATTTCCCAATCTCTCACCGTTTAAAAAACACTCTGCTTTTCTATTTTTCCTACCAAAGTGGATAACTTCACATTTCTCCACATTATATTCCATCTGCCATGTTCTTGCCCACTCACTTAGCCTGTCTATATCCCCCTGAAGCCTCCTTGCATCCTCCTCACAACTTACATTCCCACCCAGCTTTGTATCATCAGCAAACTTGGATATATTACATTTGGTCCCCTCATCCAAATCATTGATGTAGATTGTGAATAGCTGAGGCCCAAGCACTGATCCTTGCGGTCCGACCCCACTAGTTACAGCCTGCCAACCCGAAAATGACCTGTTTATTCCTACTGTTTTCTGTTCGTTAACCAATCCTCAATCCATGCTAGTATATTACCCCCCAATCCCATGAGCCCCAATTTTGTTTAATAACCTCTTGCGTGGCACCTTATCGAATGCCTTCTGAAAATCTAAATACACCACATCCACTGGTTCCCCCTTATCTATTCTGCTAGATACAACCTCAAAAAACACTCATCAATTTTCATTTAATGTGGGGGCACCAGATTTAAAACAGAATGGCAAGAGACACCCCGAGAGAGTACGACTGAGCTACAAGTGTGTCATCGGACGGACACACAGCGGAGGAGTTTCTCCCCAGGGTCCCGGGCCAACGTTTATTATTACATAGAAACATAGAAGATAGGAGCAGGAGTAGGCCATTCGGCCCCTCGAGCCTGCTCCGCCATTTAATGAGATCGTGGCTGATCATCCAAACTCAGTACCCTGTCCCTGCTTTCTCCCCATATCCCTTGATCCCTTTAGCCTGAAGAAATATATCTAACTCCTTCTTGAATACATTTAATGAATTGGCCTCCACTGCATTCTGTGGTAGAGAATTCCACAGGTTCACCACTCTCTGGGTAAAGAAATTCCTCCTCATCTCAGTCCTAAATGGCTTACCCCTTATCCTTAGACTGTGACCCCTGGTTCTGGACTCCCCCTGCCATCAGAAACATCCTTCCTGCATCTAGTCTGTCTAGTCCTGTTAGAATTTTATAAGTTTCGATGAGATCCCCTCTCATTCTTCTAAACTCCAGTGAGTATAAGCCCAATCGACCCAATCTCTCCTCATACGTCATTCCTGCCATCCCAGGTATCAGTCTGGTGAATCTTCGCTGCACTCCCTCCATGGTAAGAACATCCTTCCTCAGATAAGGCGACCGATACTGCACACAATACTCAAGGTGTGGTCTCACCAAGGCCCTGTACAACTGCAGCAAGACATCCTTGTTCCTGTACTCGAGCCGCCTCCTCCTACCCCTATCCTTCTATTCCCCTTAAATGCATCTACGCTAGTCGCTTCAACTACTCCTCATAGGGGTCGCCTCCCATTCCATCTGCCTTTCAGCATCTCTCTCAGACTCGCCTAGTTTCCTTTTGAAAGCATCTATGGTATTCGCCTCAACCACATCCTGTGGTGGCGAGTTCCGCATTCTCACCATTCCCTGGGTGAAGCAATTTCCCCTCATTTCCGTTCTGGATTTATTAGTGACCGTCTTGTATCGATGGCCCCTAGTTCTAGTCTCCCCCCCACTCGCAAGTGGACACATCATCTCTACATCCACCCTATCGAACCCCTTTCACAATATAGGCAAGCGTGAGGTGCTACATTTTGGTCGTCAGAATAAGAAGGCCACATACTCCTTGGAAAATAAGTGTCGAAGTGGGGTAGAGGAACAGAGGGAGCCAGAGGTACAAATCACTAACAGTAGTGACGCAGGTTAATAAGACCATTTAAAAACACAAAGCAAGCACACACTGGGGTCCATTTCTGGAGGGATAGCATTGAAAAAGTACAGAAGTTGTGCTGAACTTCTACTGAACGTTGGTTAGAATCCTAGAGCACAGGAGGCCATTCGGCCCATCGTGCCTGTGCCAATTAGTCCCACTCCCCTGCTCTTTCCCCACAGCTCTGTAAATGTCTCTGTTATAAATCTCATCATTCATCAAGAAACTACTTGTGAAATAACGCTGGACGGCCAGCTGGTGGCGCTGTCCAAGGAGTATAAATACTCGGGCGTCGGCCCCAGCTTGTCCACGGACATTTTGTAAGACAAGGAACTAGTGAAGTACAACTAGACCTCCATGTTCTGAAACAAGTTGATTAAAGCCTTGCTTTATACTCGAACCAAGTGCGTAGTGAGTTTTTTTACTTCAGTCTCCTATTCAAGTATTTCTCCAATTCCCCCTTTTGAAAGTTATTGAATCTGCTCCCACCGCCCTTTCAGGCAGCGCGTTCCAGATCACAACAACTCGCTGCGTTAATAAACATTCTCCTTCTTTCCCCCCTTTATAAAGGTCGTTTCTAAAGGCAGGAACACACGAGAAGGAAGAATAGTGTTTCACCAAAAATAGCACGGGATGGATCTTCTAACCGACTCGCGCTGTGTGTTTAGTTGATTCGGGGGATGGAGCTGTTACAGACTGTTGATAAACCCCAGCTCCCTCTTGCTCGCTGGTCCAGCCCCCCTTTAAATGGTTCACTCGCCCCGCACTTGTTACCCAATCCTGTTTTCTCGAGCTTAAACGTGCTCTGCTAGTTCTGGCCACTTTTTTTTTAATTCAATGGACAGGACTTGGGGATTTCCAGCAACTGCAGGCGTGTCAAAGTCTGGCCACATAAAGGTAGAAACACTAAACCATTCTCAGGCTCGACTGGCCGAGACACGGGCACCAGCTCTCTCGCCCTTCCAATTCAGCCTCTCCGCCCCATGAACTCCCCCCTCATAACCTTTTGATCGCCACGCAATTCTACAGAAGAGCTTTGCGCCCAAACTCTCACTGGGAGCACTGCGCACGGTTCTGGTCTCCATATTATATAAAAAGGATACAGGGGCACTGGAGCAGGTGCAATAAAAGATTTACTAGAGTGTCACCAGAACTGAGAGGTTATATCTATCAGGAAAGGCCGATAAATATAACCGCCTATCTAGGAAGGAGAAGGCTGAGGGGCACGACCTGATAGAGGTCTTTAAAATTATGAAGGGGGTTCGATAGGGTAGACATACAGAAGGTGTTTCCACTTGTGGGGAGACCAGAACTAGGGGCCATCAATATAAGATAGTCACTAATAAATCCAATGGGGAATTCAGGAGAAACTTCTTTACCAAGAGAGTGGTGAGAATGTGGAACTCGCTACTACCCTCTCAGCCCAGGAACCAATCTAGTGAACCTTCGTTGCACCGCCTCCAAGGCAAGTATATCCTTCCTTAGATAAGGAGACCAGAACTGTGCGCAGTACTCCAGGTGTGGTCTCACCAAGGCCCTGTACAATTGGAGCAAGACTTCCTCACTCTTATACTCCAACCCCCTTGCAATAAAGGCCAACATGCCATTTGCCTTCCTTACTGCTTGCTGTACCTGCATGCTAGCTTTCTGTGTTTCTTGCACGAGGACACCCAAATCTCGCTGAACACCAACATTTGAAAGTTTCTCGCCATTTAAAAAATATTCTGTTGTTCTATTCTTCCTACCGAAGTGAATAACCTCACATTTCCCTACATTACACTCCATCTGCCACCTTACTGCCCACTCACTCAGTCTATCTATATCCCTTTGCAGACTTTGTGTTCTCCTCACAGCTTACTGTCCCACCTAGCTTTGTATTGTCAGCAAACTTGGACACAGTACACTCGGTCCCTTCATCTAGGTCATTAATATAGATTGTAAATAGCTGAGGCCCCAGCACTGATCCTTGCGGCACCCCACTAGTTACAGCCTGCCAACCTGAAAAAGATCAATTTATCCCTGCTCTGTTTTCTGTCCGGTAACCAATCCTCTATCCATGCTACTATATTACCCCCAACCCCATAAGCCCTAATCTTGTGTAATAACCTTTTATGCGGCACCTTATCGAATGCCTTTTGGAAATCCAAATATACTACATCCACTGGTTCCCCTTTATCTACCCTGCTAGATACATCCTCAAAAAAATATCAATTTTGTCAAACACGATTTCCCTTTCAGAAAACCATGTTGACTCTGTCTAATCATGTTATGGTTTTCTAAGTGCCCTGATACCACTTCCTTAACAACGGCGCTGTGTAAAAGCAGATCTTTCTTTTTCAACACTGTTCCGTGCGGTGAATCAGCAGCATGGATAGAGGTGCTGCCCTTCGTCCCTTTAATCGCTCCACAGGATAAGAACTTGACGATTCAGTGAAGCCAGGCACACACAGCTTCTGGCTCTGGGGCTGGGAGGGGGGAGCAGGGCCTTATCGACAGGTTAGCAGGATAAGAAACCAGACACACACATAATGACATCTGCCTACGCGATCAAAAATGACAGAGAGCGCATAGTCCTGCTTTAAATAATCAGCATGTTCGCAGATTAAACCCAACGCCCGCTTGCATTACAACAGCTGGACTAATTCCGAGAGACACAATTGCAATCAGGCGTTACGTGAAAGAAAGAAATCGCGCACAATTCTGGACGGACTGACTGGCTGGCTGTCCTTAGTTCAGCTGGGATTGAAAACACCACAAAGAACAGTCACTCGACATCAAGATAAACATGCCCCAGTCAGAACAAAACAGAAAGTAAAACCGCCATCTCTGTCAACCAAATAGGGTTTAACAAGCACTTTGTTACAACTCCCTCCCCCCTCCTCCATTTATATAGCGCCTTTAACACAGTAAAACATCCCAAGGTGCTTCACAGGAGCGTAGATCAGACAAAGCTCGAGACTGAGCCCCATAAGGAGATATTAGGACAGGTGATTAAAAGCTTGGTCAAAGAGGGAGGTTTTAAAGAGCTTCTTAAAGCAGGAGAGAGAGGTGGCGAAGTTTAGGGAGGGAATTCCAGCGCTAATGGTGGAGTGATTAAAATCGGGGGATGTGCAAGAGGCCAGAATTGGAGGAGCGCAGAGATCTCGGAGGGTTATGGTGCTGGAGGTGACAGAGATAGGGAGGATTGTACGGGCCTCGAGGAGGTTACAGAGAGAGGGAGGGTGGAAGGGGGCTGGAGGAGGTTACAGAGATAGGGAGTGTGGTAGGGGCTGGAGGAGGTTACAGAGATAGGGAGGGTGGTAGGGGCTGGAGGAGGTTACAGAGATAGGGAGGGTGGTAGGTGGCTGGAGGAGGTTACAGAGATAGGGAGGGGGGCTGGAGGAGATTACAGAGATAGGGAGGGTTGTAGGGGCTGGAGGAGGTTACAGAGATAGGGAGGGTTGTAGGGGGCTGGAGGAGGTTACAGAGATAGGGAGGGGGGCTGGAGGAGATTACAGAGATAGGGAGGGTTGTAGGGGCTGGAGGAGGTTACAGGGATAGGGAGGGGGGCTGGAGGAGGTTACAGAGATAGGGAGGGTTGTAGGGGCTGGAGGAGGTTACAGGGATAGGGAGGGTTGTAGGGGCTGGAGGAGGGGCAGAAACAACAAAAACCCAAAGCAAACTCAATTGCTACTTGGCCCTAAACAGGCAATACAACATGGCTGATTACCTGACCAGGGTAAAGGATAGCAAACTGAGAAAAACCTTGACAATGTACAGACTTAGTGAACATAGCCTGGCGATCGAAAAAGGTAGACACAGGCAGACCCGGCTACCAAGAGAGGACAGGATATGCTCTCACTGCAGTCAGGGAGTGGTGGAGACAGAGATGCACTTCCTCACAGCTTGTAGAAAATATCAGGGCATAAGGGAGAAGTTCTACCCAAAATTCACAAAATATGCCCGGAATTCAGAAATTTGAATGACGACCAAAAACTCCCATACCTACTAGGGGAAGAGAGAAATTGTGTAACCTTAGCGGCACACTATGTTACAGCTTTCCATAAACAGAGGGACAACCACTAAATATAAGAAGAGTATATACAAATTATATGAATGTATATTTATACACTCAGGGATATATCTGTTTGTACACCGTATGGATAGATCTGTATTTTTGTGTACAACCATGAATGTTTCTCGATGCTTTGGCAACATAAGATGTACCTTGTCATGCCAATAAAGCGATTTGAATTTGATTGGAGGGGGGGGGGCGCGATTGGAGGGGGGGGGGGCGATTGGAGGAGGGGGGGCGATTGGAGGAGGGGGGGCGATTGGAGGAGGGGGGGCGATTGGAGGAGGGGGGGGCGATTGGAGGAGGGGGGCGATTGGAGGAGGGGGGCGCGATTGGAGGAGGAGGGGGCGATTGGAGGAGGGGGGCGATTGGAGGAGGGGGGGCGCGATTGGAGGAGGGGGGGCGATTGGAGGAGGGGGGCGATTGGAGGAGGGGGGGCGATTGGAGGAGGGGGGCGATTGGAGGAGGGGGGGCGATTGGAGGAGGGGGACGATTGGAGGAGTGGGGGCGATTGGAGGAGGGGGGGGCGATTGGAGGAGGGGGGGGCGATTGGAGGGGGGGGCGATTGGAGGAGGGGGGGCGATTGGAGGAGGGGGGGCGATTGGAGGAGGGGGGGCGATTGGAGGAGGGGGGGCGATTGGAGGAGGGGGGGCGATTGGAGGAGGGGGGGCGATTGGAGGAGGGGGGGCGATTGGAGGAGGGGGGGCGATTGGAGGAGGGGGGGCGATTGGAGGAGGGGGGGCGATTGGAGGAGGGGGGGCGATTGGAGGAGGGGGGGCGATTGGAGGAGGGGGGGCGATTGGAGGAGGGGGGGGCGATTGGAGGAGGGGGGGGCGATTGGAGGAGGGGGGGGCGATTGGAGGAGGGGGGGGCGATTGGAGGAGGGGGGGGCGATTGGAGGAGGGGGGGCGATTGGAGGAGGGGGGCGATTGGAGGAGGGGGGCGATTGGAGGAGGGGGGGGCGATTGGAGGAGGGGGGGCGATTG
>NC_141019.1:34990581-35059205 GCF_052327205.1 Somniosus microcephalus | reverse complement strand
TCCAATCGCTCCCCCCCCTCCAATCGCCTCCCCCCCCCTCCTCAATCGGCCCCCCCCCTCCAATCGCTCCCCCCTTCCTCCAATCGCTCCCCTCCCTCCTCCAATCGCTCCCCCCCCCTCCAATCGCTCCCCCCTCCTCCAATCGCTCCCCCCCCTCCAATCGCTCCCCCTCCTCCAATCGCTCCCCCCCTCCAATCGCTCCCCCCCTCCTCCAATCGCTCCCCCCCCCTCCAATCGCTCCCCCCTCCTCCAATCGCTCCCCCCTCCTCCAATCGCTCCCCCCCCCTCAATCGCTCCCCCCCCTCCAATCGCTCCCCCCCCTCCAATCGCTCCCCACCCCTCCAATCGCTCCCCCCCTCCTCCAATCGCCCCCCCCATCGCCCCCCTCCTCCAATCGCCCCCCCCTCCTCCAATCGCCCCCCCTCCTCCAATCGCCTCCCCCCCTCCTCCAATCGCTCCCCCCCCTCCTCCAATCGCTCCCCCCCTCCTCCAATCGCTCCCCCCTCCTCCAATCGCTCCCCCCTCCTCCAATCGCCCCCCCCTCCTCCAATCGCTCCACCCCCCTCCTCCAATCGCCCCCTCCATCGCCCCCCCCTCCAATCGCTCCCCCCCCTCCAATCGCTCCCCCCCTCCTCCAATCGCTCCCCCCTCCTCCAATCGCCCCCCCCTCCTCCAATCGCTCCCCCCCCCCTCCTCCATCGCTCCCCCCCCTCCAATCGCCCCCCCTCCTCCAATCGCTCCCCCACCTCCAATCGCTCCCCCCCCTCCAATCGCTCCCCCCCCTCCAATCGCTCCCCCCCTCCTCCAATCGCTCCCCCCCCTCCAATCGCCCCCCCCCTCCAATCGCTCCCCCCCCTCCAATCGCTCCCCCCCTCCTCCAATCGCCCCCCCCCTCCAATCGCCCCCCCCCCTCCAATCGCTCCCCCCCCCTCCAATCGCTCCCCCCCTCCTCCAATCGCCCCCCCCTCCTCCAATCGTCCCCCCCCCTCCAATCGCTCCCCCCCTCCTCCAATCGCTCCCCCCTCCTCCAATCGCTCCCCCCCTCCTCCAATCGCCTCCCCCCTCCTCCAATCGCTCCCCCCTCCTCCAATCGCTCCCCCCTCCTCCAATCGCTCCCCCCTCCTCCAATCGCTCCCCCCCTCCTCCAATCGCTCCCCCCCTCCTCCAATCGCTCCCCCCCCCTCCAATCGCCTCCCCCCTCCTCCAATCGCCCCCCCTCCTCCAATCGCCTCCCCCCTCCTCCAATCGCCCCCCCTCCTCCAATCGCCCCCCCTCCTCCAATCGCCCCCCTCCTCCAATCGCCTCCCCCTCCTCCAATCGCTCCCCCCCTCCTCCAATCGCTCCCCCCCTCCTCCAATCGCCCCCCCTCCTCCAATCGCTCCCCCCTCCTCCAATCGCCCCCCCTCCTCCAATCGCCCCCCCTCCTCCAATCGCCCCCCCTCCTCCAATCGCCCCCCCCTCCTCCAATCGCCGCCCCCCTCCTCCAATCGCCCCCCCTCCTCCAATCGCCCCCCCTCCTCCAATCGCCCCCCCCTCCTCCAATCGCCCCCCCCTCCTCCAATCGCCCCCCCTCCTCCAATCGCCCCCCCTCCTCCAATCGCCCCCCCTCCTCCAATCGCCCCCCCTCCTCCATCGCCCCCACCTCCTCCAATCGCCCCCCCTCCTCCAATCGCCCCCCCTCCTCCAATCGCCCCCCCTCCTCCAATCGCCCCCCCCTCCTCCAATCGCCCCCCCTCCTCCAATCGCCCCCCCTCCTCCAATCGCCCCCCCTCCTCCAATCGCCCCCCCCTCCTCCAATCGCCCCCCCTCCTCCAATCGCCCCCCCTCCTCCAATCGCCCCCCCCTCCTCCAATCGCCCCCCTCACTCGCCCTCCTCCAATCGCCCCCTCCTCACGCCCCTCCAATCGCCCCTCGCCCCCCTCCTCCAATCGCCCCCCCCCCATCGCCCCCTCCTCCAATCGCCCCCTCACGCCCTCCTCCAATCGCCCCCCCTCCTCCAATCGCCCCCCTCCTCCAATCGCCCCCCCCTCCTCCAATCGCCCCCCTCTCCTCGCCCTCCTCCAATCGCCCCCCCCTCCTCCAATCGCCCCCCCTCCTCCAATCGCCCCCCCTCCTCCAATCGCCCCCCCTCCTCCAATCGCCCCTCGCCCCTCCTCCAATCGCCCCCCTCCTCCAATCGCCCCCCCTCCTCCAATCGCCCCCCCTCCTCCAATCGCCCCCCCCTCCTCCAATCGCCCCCCCCTCCTCCAATCGCCCCCCCTCCTCCAATCGCCCCCCCTCCTCCAATCGCCCCCCTCCTCCAATCGCCCCCCCCTCCTCCAATCGCCCCCCCTCCTCCAATCGCCCCCCCTCCTCCAATCGCCCCCCCTCCTCCAATCGCCCCCCCTCCTCCAATCGCCCCCCCCTCCTCCAATCGCCCCCCCTCCTCCAATCGCCCCCCCTCCTCCAATCGCCCCCCCTCCTCCAATCGCCCCCCCTCCTCCAATCGCCCCCCCTCCTCCAATCGCCCCCCCTCCTCCAATCGCCCCCCCTCCTCCAATCGCCCCCCCTCCTCCAATCGCCCCCCCTCCTCCAATCGCCCCCCTCCTCCAATCGCCCCCCCTCCTCCAATCGCCCCTCCACGCCCCTCCTCCAATCGCCCCCCCCTCCTCCAATCGCACCCCTCCTCTCCTCCAATCGCCCCCCCTCCTCCAATCGCCCCCCCTCCTCCAATCGCCCCCCCTCCTCCAATCGCCCCCCCCTCCTCCAATCGCCCCCCCTCCTCCAATCGCCCCCCCTCCTCCAATCGCCCCCCCCTCCTCCAATCGCCCCCCCTCCTCCAATCGCCCCCCCTCCTCCAATCGCCCCCCCCTCCTCCAATCGCCCCCCCCTCCTCCAATCGCCCCCCCTCCTCCAATCGCCCCCCCCCTCCTCCAATCGCCCCCCCTCCTCCAATCGCCCCCCCTCCTCCAATCGCCCCCCCTCCTCCAATCGCCCCCCCCTCCTCCAATCGCCCCCCCCTCCTCCAATCGCCCCCCCCTCCTCCAATCGCCCCCCCCTCCTCCAATCGCCCCCCCCTCCTCCCAATCGCCCCCCCTCCTCCAATCGCCCCCCCTCCTCCAATCGCCCCCCCTCCTCCAATCGCCCCCCCTCCTCCAATCGCCCCCCCCTCCTCCAATCGCCCCCCCTCCTCCAATCGCCCCCCCCTCCTCCAATCGCCCCCCTCCTCCAATCGCCCCCCCTCCTCCAATCGCCCCCTCCTCCAATCGCCCCCCCTCCTCCAATCGCCCCCCCCTCCTCCAATCGCCCCCCCTCCTCCAATCGCCCCCCCTCCTCCAATCGCCCCCCCCTCCTCCAATCGCCCCCCCCTCCTCCAATCGCCCCCCCCTCCTCCAATCGCCCCCCCCTCCTCCAATCGCCCCCCCCCTCCTCCAATCTCTCCCATGCCCCCCTCCTCCAATCGCCCCCCCTCCTCCAATCGCCCCCCCTCCTCCAATCGCCCCCCCTCCTCCATCGCCCCATCCTCCATCGCCCCCCCTCCTCCAATCGCCCCCCCCCTCCCTCCAATCGCCCCCCCCTCCTCCAATCGCCCCCCCCTCCTCCAATCGCCCCCCCCTCCTCCAATCGCCCCCCCCCTCCTCCAATCGCCCCCCCCCTCCTCCAATCGCCTCCCCCCCTCCTCCAATCGCCCCCCTCCTCAATCGCCCCCCCTCCCTCCAATCGCCCCCCCCCCTCCTCCAATCGCCCCCCCCTCCTCCAATCGCCCCCCCCCTCCTCCAATCGCCCCCCCCCTCCTCCAATCGCCCCCCCCTCCTCCAATCGCCCCCCCCTCCTCCAATCGCCCCCCTCCATCGCCCCCTCCTCCAATCGCCCCCCCCTCCTCCAATCGCCCCCCTCCTCCAATCGCCCCCCCCTCCTCCAATCGCCCCCCCCTCCTCCAATCGCCCCCCCCTCCTCCAATCGCCCCCCCTCCTCCAATCGCCCCCCCCTCCTCCAATCGCCCCCCTCCTCCAATCGCCCCCCCTCCTCCAATCGCCCCCCCCTCCTCCAATCGCCCCCCCCTCCTCCAATCGCCCCCCCCTCCTCCAATCGCCCCCCCTCCTCCAATCGCCCCCCCCTCCTCCAATCGCCCCCCCTCCTCCAATCGCCCCCCCTCCTCCAATCGCCCCCCCCTCCTCCAATCGCCCCCCCTCCCTCCTCCAATCGCCCCCCCCTCCTCCAATCGCCCCCCCTCCTCCAATCGCCCCCCCTCCTCCAATCGCCCCCCCTCCCTCCAATCGCCCCCCCCCTCCTCCAATCGCCCCCCCCTCCTCCAATCGCCCCCCCTCCTCCAATCGCCCCCCCCTCCTCCAATCGCCCCCCCTCCTCCAATCGCCCCCCCTCCTCCAATCGCCCCCCCTCCTCCAATCGCCCCCCCTCCTCGCAATCGCCCCCCCCTCCTCCAATCGCCCCCCCTCATCGCCCCTCCTCCAATCGCCCCCCCTCAATGCCCCCCTCCTCCAATCGCCCCCCCTCCTCCAATCGCCCCCCCTCCTCCAATCGCCCCCCCTCCTCCAATCGCCCCCCCGCTCCTCCAATCGCCCCCCCCTCCTCCAATCGCCCCCCCTCCTCCAATCGCCCCCCCTCCTCCAATCGCCCCCCCCTCCTCCAATCGCCCCCTCCTCCTCGCTCTCAATCGCCCCCCCTCCTCCAATCGCCCCCCCTCCTCAATCGCCCCCCCTCCTCCAATCGCCCCCCCCTCCTCCAATCGCCCCCCCCTCCTCCAATCGCCCCCCTCCTCCAATCGCCCCCCCTCCTCCAATCGCCCCCCCTCCTCCAATCGCCCCCCCTCCTCCAATCGCCCCCTCCTCCAATCGCCCCCTCCTCCAATCGCCCCCCCTCCTCCAATCGCCCCCCCTCCTCCAATCGCCCCCCCTCCTCCAATCGCCCCCCCCCTCCTCCAATCGCCCCCCCCTCCTCCAATCGCCCCCCCCTCCTCCAATCGCCCCCCCCCTCCTCCAATCGCCCCCCCCCTCCTCCAATCGCCCCCCCCTCCTCCAATCGCCCCCCCCTCCTCCAATCGCCCCCCCTCCTCAATCGCCCCCCCCTCCTCCAATCGCCCCCCCCTCCTCCAATCGCCCCCCCTCTCCAATCGCCCCCCCCTCCTCCAATCGCCCCCCCCCTCTCCTCCAATCGCCCCCCCCCCTCCTCCCAATCGCCCCCCCTCCTCCAATCGCCCCCCCCTCCTCCAATCGCCCCCCCCCTCCTCCAATCGCCCCCCCCTCCTCCAATCGCCCCGCCCCCCCTCCTCCAATCGCCCCCCCCTCCTCCAATCGCCCCCTCCCTCGCCCCTCCTCCAATCGCCCCCCCCTCCTCCAATCGCCCCCCCTCCCACTCCTCCAATCGCCCCCCCCTCCTCCAATCGCCCCCCCCTCCTCCAATCGCCCCCCCCTCCTCCAATCGCCCCCCCCTCCTCCAATCGCCCCCCCTCCTCCAATCGCCCCCCCCTCCTCCAATCGCCCCCCCCTCCTCCAATCGCCCCCCTCCTCCAATCGCCCCCCCCAATCGCCCCTCCTCCAATCGCGCCCCCCCTCCTCCAATCGCGCCCCCCTCCTCCAATCGCCCCCCTCCCTCCTCCAATCGCCCCCCTCCTCCAATCGCCCCCCTCCTCCAATCGCCCCCCCCTCCTCCAATCGCCCCCCCCTCCTCCAATCGCCCCCCCTCCTCCTAATCGCCCCCCCTCCTCCAATCGCGCCCCCCCCCCTCCAATCGCGCCCCCCCCTCCAATCGCCCCCCCCTCCTCCAATCGCCCCCCCCCCCTCCAATCGCGCCCCCCCCCCCCCCCTCCAATCAAATTCAAATCGCTTTATTGGCATGACAAGGTACATCTTATGTTGCCAAAGCATCGAGAAACATTCATGGTTGTACACAAAAATACAGATCTATCCATACGGTGTACAAACAGATATATCCCTGAGTGTATAAATATACATTCATATAATTTGTATATACTCTTCTTATATTTAGTGGTTGTCCCTCTGTTTATGGAAAGCTGTAACATAGTGTGCCGCTAAGGTTACACAATTTCTCTCTTCCCCTAGTAGGTATGGGAGTTTTTGGTCGTCATTCAAATTTCTGAATTCCGGGCATATTTTTGTGAATTTTGGGTAGAACTTCTCCCTTATGCCCTGATATTTTCTACAAGCTGTGAGGAAGTGCATCTCTGTCTCCACCACTCCCTGACTGCAGTGAGAGCATATCCTGTCCTCTCTTGGTAGCCGGGTCTGCCCGTGTCTACCTTTTTCGATCGCCAGGCTATGTTCACTAAGTCTGTACATTGTCAAGGTTTTTCTCAGTTTGCTATCCTTTACCCTGGTCAGGTAATCAGCCATGTTGTATTGCCTGTTTAGGGCCAAGTAGCAATTGAGTTTGCTTTGGGTTTTTGTTGTTTCTGCCCCTCCTCCAGCCCCTACAACCCTCCCTATCCCTGTAACCTCCTCCAGCCCCTACAACCCTCCCTATCTCTGTAACCTCCTCCAGCCCCCCCTCCCTATCCCTGTAACCTCCTCCAGCCCCTACAACCCTCCCTATCTCTGTAATCTCCTCCAGCCCCCCTCCCTATCTCTGTAACCTCCTCCAGCCCCCTACAACCCTCCCTATCTCTGTAACCTCCTCCAGCCCCTACAACCCTCCCTATCTCTGTAATCTCCTCCAGCCCCCCTCCCTATCTCTGTAACCTCCTCCAGCCACCTACCACCCTCCCTATCTCTGTAACCTCCTCCAGCCCCTACCACCCTCCCTATCTCTGTAACCTCCTCCAGCCCCTACCACACTCCCTATCTCTGTAACCTCCTCCAGCCCCCTTCCACCCTCGCTAGCTCTGTAACCTCCTCCAGCCCCCTACCACCCTCCCTCTCTCTGTAACCTCCTCGAGGCCCGTACAATCCTCCTATCTCTGTCACCTCCAGCCCCATAACCCTCCGAGATCTCTGCGCTCCTCCAATTCTGGCCTCTTGCACATCCCCCGATTTTAATCACTCCACCATTAGCGCTGGAATTCCCTCCCTAAACTTCGCCACCTCTCTCTCCTGCTTTAAGAAGCTCTTTAAAACCTCCCTCTTTGACCAAGCTTTTAATCACCTGTCCTAATATCTCCTTATGGGGCTCAGTCTCGAGCTTTGTCTGATCTACGCTCCTGTGAAGCACCTTGGGATGTTTTACTGTGTTAAAGGCGCTATATAAATGGAGGAGGGGGGGAGGGAGTTGTAACAAAGTGCTTGTTAAACCCTATTTGGTTGACAGAGATGGCGGTTTTACTTTCTGTTTTGTTCTGACTGGGGCATGTTTATCTTGATGTCGAGTGACTGTTCTTTGTGGTGTTTTCAATCCCAGCTGAACTAAGGACAGCCAGCCAGTCAGTCCGTCCAGAATTGTGCGCGATTTCTTCTTTCACGTAACGCCTGATTGCAATTGTGTCTCTCGGAATTAGTCCAGCTGTTGTAATGCAAGCGGGGCGTTGGGTTTAATCTGCGAACATGCTGATTATTTAAAGCAGGACTATGCGCTCTCTGTCATTTTTGATCGCGTAGGCAGATGTCATTATGTGTGTGTCTGGTTTCTTATCCTGCTAACCTGTCGATAAGGCCCTGCTCCCCCCCTCCCAGCCCCAGAGCCAGAAGCTGTGTGTGCCTGGCTTCACTGAATCGTCAAGTTCTTATCCTGTGGAGCGATTAAAGGGACGAAGGGCAGCACCTCTATCCGATGCTGCTGATTCACCGCACGGAACAGTGTTGAAAAAGAAAGATCTGCTTTTACACAGCGCCGTTGTTAAGGAAGTGGTATCAGGGCACTTAGAAAACCATAACATGATTAGACAGAGTCAACATGGTTTTCTGAAAGGGAAATCGTGTTTGACAAAATTGATATTTTTTTGAGGATGTATCTAGCAGGGTAGATAAAGGGGAACCAGTGGATGTAGTATATTTGGATTTCCAAAAGGCATTCGATAAGGTGCCGCATAAAAGGTTATTACACAAGATTAGGGCTTATGGGGTTGGGGGTAATATAGTAGCATGGATAGAGGATTGGTTACCGGACAGAAAACAGAGCAGGGATAAATTGATCTTTTTCAGGTTGGCAGGCTGTAACTAGTGGGGTGCTGCAAGGATCAGTGCTGGGGCCTCAGCTATTTACAATCTATATTAATGACCTAGATGAAGGGACCGAGTGTACTGTGTCCAAGTTTGCTGACAATACAAAGCTAGGTGGGACAGTAAGCTGTGAGGAGAACACAAAGTCTGCAAAGGGATATAGATAGACTGAGTGAGTGGGCAGTAAGGTGGCAGATGGAGTGTAATGTAGGGAAATGTGAGGTTATTCACTTCGGTAGGAAGAATAGAACAACAGAATATTTTTTAAATGGCGAGAAACTTTCAAATGTTGGTGTTCAGCGAGATTTGGGTGTCCTCGTGCAAGAAACACAGAAAGCTAGCATGCAGGTACAGCAAGCAGTAAGGAAGGCAAATGGCATGTTGGCCTTTATTGCAAGGGGGTTGGAGTATAAGAGTGAGGAAGTCTTGCTCCAATTGTACAGGGCCTTGGTGAGACCACACCTGGAGTACTGCGCACAGTTCTGGTCTCCTTATCTAAGGAAGGATATACTTGCCTTGGAGGCGGTGCAACGAAGGTTCACTAGATTGGTTCCTGGGCTGAGAGGGTAGTAGCGAGTTCCACATTCTCACCACTCTCTTGGTAAAGAAGTTTCTCCTGAATTCCCCATTGGATTTATTAGTGACTATCTTATATTGATGGCCCCTAGTTCTGGTCTCCCCACAAGTGGAAACACCTTCTGTATGTCTACCCTATCGAACCCCCTTCATAATTTTAAAGACCTCTATCAGGTCGTGCCCCTCAGCCTTCTCCTTCCTAGATAGGCGGTTATATTTATCGGCCTTTCCTGATAGATATAACCTCTCAGTTCTGGTGACACTCTAGTAAATCTTTTATTGCACCTGCTCCAGTGCCCCTGTATCCTTTTTATATAATATGGAGACCAGAACCGTGCGCAGTGCTCCCAGTGAGAGTTTGGGCGCAAAGCTCTTCTGTAGAATTGCGTGGCGATCAAAAGGTTATGAGGGGGGAGTTCATGGGGCGGAGAGGCTGAATTGGAAGGGCGAGAGAGCTGGTGCCCGTGTCTCGGCCAGTCGAGCCTGAGAATGGTTTAGTGTTTCTACCTTTATGTGGCCAGACTTTGACACGCCTGCAGTTGCTGGGAAATCCCCAAGTCCTGTCCATTGAATTAAAAAAAAAAGTGGCCAGAACTAGCAGAGCACGTTTAAGCTCGAGAAAACAGGATTGGGTAACAAGTGCGGGGCGAGGTGAACCATTTAAAGGGGGGCTGGACCAGCGAGCAAGAGGGAGCTGGGGTTTATCAACAGTCTGTAACAGCTCCATCCCCCGAATCAACTAAACACACAGCGCGAGTCGGTTAGAAGATCCATCCCGTGCTATTTTTGGTGAAACACTATTCTTCCTTCTCGTGTGTTCCTGCCTTTAGAAACGACCTTTATAAAGGGGGGAAAGAAGGAGAATGTTTATTAACGCAGCGAGTTGTTGTGATCTGGAACGCGCTGCCTGAAAGGGCGGTGGGAGCAGATTCAATAACTTTCAAAAGGGGGAATTGGAGAAATACTTGAATAGGAGACTGAAGTAAAAAAAACTCACTACGCACTTGGTTCGAGTATAAAGCAAGGCTTTAATCAACTTGTTTCAGAACATGGAGGTCTAGTTGTACTTCACTAGTTCCTTGTCTTACAAAATGTCCGTGGACAAGCTGGGGCCGACGCCCGAGTATTTATACTCCTTGGACAGCGCCACCAGCTGGCCGTCCAGCGTTATTTCACAAGTAGTTTCTTGATGAATGATGAGATTTATAACAGAGACATTTACAGAGCTGTGGGGAAAGAGCAGGGGAGTGGGACTAATTGGCACAGGCACGATGGGCCGAATGGCCTCCTGTGCTCTAGGATTCTAACCAACGTTCAGTAGAAGTTCAGCACAACTTCTGTACTTTTTCAATGCTATCCCTCCAGAAATGGACCCCAGTGTGTGCTTGCTTTGTGTTTTTAAATGGTCTTATTAACCTGCGTCACTACTGTTAGTGATTTGTACCTCTGGCTCCCTCTGTTCCTCTACCCCACTTCGACACTTATTTTCCAAGGAGTATGTGGCCTTCTTATTCTGACGACCAAATGTAGCACCTCACGCTTGCCTATATTGTGAAAGGGGTTCGATAGGGTGGATGTAGAGATGATGTGTCCACTTGCGAGTGGGGGGGAGACTAGAACTAGGGGCCATCGATACAAGACGGTCACTAATAAATCCAGAACGGAAATGAGGGGGAAATTGCTTCACCCAGGGAATGGTGAGAATGCGGAACTCGCCACCACAGGATGTGGTTGAGGCGAATACCATAGATGCTTTCAAAAGGAAACTAGGCGAGTCTGAGAGAGATGCTGAAAGGCAGATGGAATGGGAGGCGACCCCTATGAGGAGTAGTTGAAGCGACTAGCGTAGATGCATTTAAGGGGAATAGAAGGATAGGGGTAGGAGGAGGCGGCTCGAGTACAGGAACAAGGATGTCTTGCTGCAGTTGTACAGGGCCTTGGTGAGACCACACCTTGAGTATTGTGTGCAGTATCGGTCGCCTTATCTGAGGAAGGATGTTCTTACCATGGAGGGAGTGCAGCGAAGATTCACCAGACTGATACCTGGGATGGCAGGAATGACGTATGAGGAGAGATTGGGTCGATTGGGCTTATACTCACTGGAGTTTAGAAGAATGAGAGGGGATCTCATCGAAACTTATAAAATTCTAACAGGACTAGACAGACTAGATGCAGGAAGGATGTTTCTGATGGCAGGGAGTCCAGAACCAGGGGTCACAGTCTAAGGATAAGGGGTAAGCCATTTAGGACTGAGATGAGGAGGAATTTCTTTACCCAGAGAGTGGTGAACCTGTGGAATTCTCTACCACAGAATGCAGTGGAGGCCAATTCATTAAATGTATTCAAGAAGGAGTTAGATATATTTCTTCAGGCTAAAGGGATCAAGGGATATGGGGAGAAAGCAGGGACAGGGTACTGAGTTTGGATGATCAGCCACGATCTCATTAAATGGCGGAGCAGGCTCGAGGGGCCGAATGGCCTACTCCTGCTCCTATCTTCTATGTTTCTATGTAATAATAAACGTTGGCCCGGGACCCTGGGGAGAAACTCCTCCGCTGTGTGTCCGTCCGATGACACACTTGTAAGCTCAGTCGTACTCTCTCGGGGTGTCTCTTGCCATTCTGTTTTAAATCTGGTGCCCCCACATTAAATGAAAATTGATGAGTGTTTTTTGAGGTTGTATCTAGCAGAATAGATAAGGGGGAACCAGTGGATGTGGTGTATTTAGATTTTCAGAAGGCATTCGATAAGGTGCCCGCGCAAGAGGTTATTAAACAAAATTGGGGCTCATGGGATTGGGGGGTAATATACTAGCATGGATTGAGGATTGGTTAACGAACAGAAAACAGTAGGAATAAACAGGTCATTTTCGGGTTGGCAGGCTGTAACTAGTGGGGTCGGACCGCAAGGATCAGTGCTTGGGCCTCAGCTATTCACAATCTACATCAATGATTTGGATGAGGGGACCAAATGTAATATATCCAAGTTTGCTGATGATACAAAGCTGGGTGGGAATGTAAGTTGTGAGGAGGATGCAAGGAGGCTTCAGGGGGATATAGACAGGCTAAGTGAGTGGGCAAGAACATGGCAAATGGAATATAATGTGGAGAAATGTGAAGTTATCCACTTTGGTAGGAAAAATAGAAAAGCAGAGTGTTTTTTAAACGGTGAGAGATTGGGAAATGTTGGTGTTCAGAGGGACCTGGGTGTCCTTGTACACGAATCACTGAAAGTTAACATGTAGGTACAGCAAGCAGTTAGGAAAGCAAATGGTATGTTGGCCTTTATTACAAGAGGATTGGAGTATAAGAGTAAAGACGTCTTACTGCAATTATATAGGGCCCTGGTGAGATCACACCTGGAGTATTGTGGACAGTTTTGGTCTCCTTACCTAAGGAAGGATATACTTGCCATAGAGGGAGTGCAACGAAGGTTCACCAGACTGGTTCCTGGGAGGAGAGCGTTGTCCTATGAGGAGAGATTGAGTAGACTAGGCCTATATTCTCTAGAGTTTAGAAGAATGAGAGGTGATCTCATTGAAACATACAAGATTCTGAGGGGGATTGACAGGGTAGATGCTGAGAGGCTGTTTCCCCCCCCTGGCTGGAGAGTCTAGAACCAGGGGTCACAGTCTCAGGATAAGGGGTCGGCCATTTAGGACTGAGATGAGGAATTTCTTCACCCAGAGGGCGGTGAATCTTTGGAATTCTCTGCCCCAGAGGGCTGTGGAGGCTCAGTCGTCGAGTATATTCAAGCTGAGATCGATAGATTTTTGGACTCTCGGGGAATCGAGGGATATGGGGATTGGGCGGGAAAGTGGAGTTGAGGTCGATGATCAGCCAGGATCTTATTGAATGGCGGAGCAGGCTCGAGGGGCCGAATGGCTGACTCCTGCTCCTAGTTCTTGTGCAATCTTGCACAGAGCCTGTGCTTTTTAACCAGTGCAAGGGTTAGCGTGGCAGCTGTGTGCTTTATGAAGCTGGTTTGGGGGGGGGGTGCGGGGGGTCCTTAGGTGTTCACACCCCCTCTCCCTCCACCCCCCCCCGCCCCACATTGTGTGAAAGCTTGGAAAAGACACTCTAACGTTTCATTGACATTGTCAGTCATGCCAGGGTGGTTTGAGTTTTGCTGATTTAAAGTTACTGTTTGGTGTAATGTTTAACCGTGCGGATTACTGTAGTGCAAGCAACCTTTGAAACTCGTGACATTTTCAGCCTCCTTGATAAATCAGTCTTTGCGAGACTGCACCCTGTTTCTTTGCGATACGATGACGGACAGGAGAAGACCCTCCATGTCTGTCCCACACAATCCACACGCTCCACAACCTCACGATCATCTCCCGGGAGAAGCAATAAATCAGATTTAAAACCCAGGGCTAATTTCATAGAATGACACAGCACCGGAGGCGGCCATTCGGCCCATCGTGCCTCTGCCAGCTCATTGAAAGAGCTCTCCAATTAGTCCTGCCCCCCCGCCCCCCCCCCACCCTGCTCTTTCCCCCGGAGCCCTGCAAGTTTTTTCCCCCTTCGGGTATTGATCCAATCTCTCTTTTGAAAGTTACTATTGAATCTGCTCCCACCCGCCCTTTCAGGCAGCGCGTTCCAGATCACAACAACTCGCTGCGTTAAAAACAAAATTGGGTCTCTCTTGTCACCTCTGTAGGGCGGAGTGGGGGGGGGGTGATATCTGGGAAACTCCTCTCTGGCCTCTGCCCGTTGCCCAAGTTGTTAATGCACTCAGTAAAGTGGATATGTTGAAACATGTAGCATTGAGTTAATTATTGCCATTAGATTGTGGGACATTTGAGAGGTTACTCCTGCTCCCCTGTGATGCCCTGACCCTCACGTGTTGCTCTGATGGGCGGTGAAATGTACCGCCAGCACGTGGTAATCATTCGGTTTTTCACAATATTTAAAAAAAAAACACAGCTATAGATAATCTGAAGCAATGGACAGAAAATGCTGGAAAGTCTTGCTGTAATTGTACTGGATTTTGGTGGGACCACACCGGGAGTACTGTGCACAGTTTTGGTCTCTTTATTTAAGGAAGGATATACTTGCCTTGGAGGCGGTGCAACGAAGGTTCACTAGATTGATTCCTGCGATGAGAGGCTGTCCTATGAGGAGAGATTGTGTAGAATGGGCCTGTACTCTCTGGAGTTCAGGTGATCTCATTGAAATGTATAAGATACCGAAGGGGGATTGACAGGGTAGATGCTGAGAGGCTGTTTCCCCCCTGGCTGGGGAGTCTCGAACCAGGGGTCACAGTCTCAGGATAAGGGGTCGGCCATTTAGGACTGAGATGAGGAGGAATTTCTTCACTCAGAGGGCGGTGAATCTTTGGAATTCTCTACCCCAGAGGGCTGTGGAGGCTCAGTCGTTGAGTATATTCAAGGCTGAGATCGATAGATTTTTGGACTCTCGGGGAATCGAGGGATATGGGGATCGGGCGGGAAGGTGGAGTTGAGGTCGATGATCAGCCGTGATCTCATTGAATGGCGGAGCAGGCTCGAGGAGCCGTATGGCCTGCTCCTGCTCGAAGGAAAGGAAACCCGGGATGTGTAAGAAGGCAGAATTGGAGGAGCGCAGAGATCTGAGGGCCGGAGGAGAGGCCATGGAGGGATTTGAACAGGAGGATGAGAATTTTACAGTTGAAGTATTGCCGGACCGGGGGCCAGTGTAGGTCAGCGAGCCCAGAGCGGGGAGTGATGGGTGAACGGGACTCGGTGCGAGTTAGGACACGGGGGCCAGCAGAGTTCGGGATGAGCTGGAGTTTACGGAGGGTGGAATGTGGGATGGCCTGCCAGGAGAGAGTTGGAATAGTCGAGTCTGGAGGTAACAAAGGCGGCGGGTGAGCTGAGGCAGGGGGTGGAGACAGGTGATGTTACGGAGGCTGGAAGGTGACCGCACGCTGAAACGTGCAACCCTGGTGTGAAGGACTGTCTGCAGGTATGTCACCACAACACGGACCAGTTTGAGGTAATGAATCAAGAGTATCTCACAGGGAGCATTGTTACACAACAATGGAGCACTTGGGCTCGAGCTCAGTCTGCTGCGAGCGAGCTGCACCCAGTGGCAATGTGACGTGCGCTCTGCGTTCCATCGCTCCACCGTGTTGGTTTATTCCACTGCGGACAAAGTACTGGACCCGCCTTCAACTGCAGCCTTGTGGCCTGAATGGACCGTACTTGTAATGTTTTAGATTGGTTGCTTTGTGAGTCCCGCGTGACGTGCGCTGGGCGGCGGTTTAATTCCAACTTGCATACAATGACCGACCGGGGAGATTTGTTGGATGTGAAAAGGTTGCCAAACTATTCGGCCATATGTTCCGTCTGTTTAGCGCTGGCGGTGGGGGAGGGGAGGGGAGCGGAGAGGGTGTGGCACCGATCTCAGTTGTGCTGTTGGGGGGTGAGGGGGCCACTGGGACGGGGAAACGAGGGCTAGAGATTGCCCGGGGTTGGTGGGGAGTGCTGTGGGGGCAAGTGAACTACAGGGCCAGTCAGTGTTAAACAGTTGGTGGTAGGATGAGTGCGGCTCCAACAACATTGAAGAAGCTCGACACTATCCTGGATGAAGCAGCCCCGCTTGATTGGCACCCCATTCACCACCTTAAACACTCACTCCCTCCACCACCGGCGCACCGTGGCTGCAGTGTGAACCATCTACAAGATGCACTGCAGCAACTCGCCAAGGCTTCTTCGGCAGCACCTCCCAAACCCGCGACCTCTTCCACCTGGAAGGACAAGGGCAGCAGGCGTGTGGAAACACCGCCACCTCCAAGTTCCCCTCCAAGTCACACACACCATCCTGACTTGGAAGTATATCGCCGTTCCTTCATCGTCGCTGGGTCAAAATCCTGGAACTCCCTCCCTAACAGGTGTCCTGGGGCCAATATTTATCCCTCAATCAACATCACTAAAAAACAGATGATCTGGTCATTATTTCATTGGTATTTGTGGGAGCTTGCTGTGTGCAAATTAGCTGCTGCGTTTCCTGCATTACAACAGTGACTATACTTCAAAAAAAAAAGTACTTCATTGGCTGTAAAGCGCGTTGGGACGTCCTGAGGTGGTGAAAGGCGCTGGAGAAATGCAGGTCTTGCTGTCTTTCAAAGAGCCGGCACAGGCCCAATGGGCCGAATGGCCTCCTCCTGTGCTGTGTCGTTGTAATGAGGCGGAAGTGCCACTTGGCACTGTTCCAGGTCGCGGGGTGTCTGGCTTGGTAAAGCCACGTAACCGTTAACAAGAGTTTTGATTTTTGAAGCAACTCCCAGCGCGCCCGGTGCAGCTGAGCCCCACTCTGGGGATCTGTGCGGCCGCTGTTGTTTCAGTGAGGGAGGGGGAAGTGGGCGGGCGTTGTACACGTGTTCTGCAGCAGCGGGCTGCTCGGCTGAAAGGGAATCTGCGAGGAGACGGAAAGCAGCCGGAGGCCGAGGGTGAAACCTCGAGCAGGAGTGTGGCGTCGATCCTTGCGGGCGGCTAGTCCTGTATGTATTAGATCTTCGCTGTTTAATGTTGGCTAGTCAAAGCCCCGGTTTGATGAATGTGACAGCTTGCTTTCTCACACCGTTCTGCAATTCTGCCTCTGACTGAAACAGCTGACTGTGCTGTGCGGGGAATTCTAGGGCAACAGTCGAATCGTAGAACAACACAGCAGAGCGAGGAGGCCATTCAGCCCCCTGTGCCTGTGGTAGAGCTCTCCAATTGCTCCCACTCTTTTCCCCCCCCCCCCCCCCAGCTCTTTCCCCCGTAGCCCTGTGAATTTTTCCCCTTCAAGTAATTCTCCAATTCCACCTTTGAAAGTTACTATTGAATCTGCTCCCACCGCCCTTTCAGGCAGCGCGTTCCAGATCACAACAACTCGCTGCGTTAAAAAAAAATGTTTCCTCCTTTCACCTTTTGGCAGTCGCCTTAAATCTGTGTCCTGTGGTTACCGACGCTCCCAACAGCGGACCCAGGTGTCTGCTTGTTTGCCGAACAGTGGGCGAGTGGGTTGCCTGTTGTTGACCAACTCCCACAGCTGCGGGAACGTCGTGTTCTGCCCTTCGGACCCGCTGCGATGTTCCTCCCATTGGCCAGTTCCGTGACTGAATCCTGCTGATCGGGTATGAAGTGCGCGGGGCTGGGTGTCTCACTGGAGCCTCGCGGACCGGGGGGGTGGGCGGTGAGGGGGGTTCCCCGAGTTGGATGCCCAGGCCCTGCCGAAGATGGTTGATCTCAGATTGGTGGGGAGAGCTAGGATTGCAGTCAGTGCCTCCCCCGCCAGGGGGCTAGAGAGAAGAGAAATCGCCCTGGGATTTGCGCTCGAATCGCTGTCCGGTGTGCGAGAAGCTTCGAGTCGAGCTGCCCTCGCCAATGTTCCCCCCTCCTTTTTTTGAGGGGGGCGGTGTGCGTTTCATTCTCAGTCTCGCACACGCACTAAATTCAACCTTGGGAAAGCCGGTCCCAGACTACGCGGCCACACAGCCTAGAGGGGAACGTTGCTCCTCGCTCCCCTTCACCAGCCACCACCCAGGAGCGATCGCCCCAGCACGAGCTGCCGACTGAGGGTTTAAAAATTGTCGTTGTGGAGTGGTGGTGAAGGAAGTGCCCTCCGTACAGCGAAGGGTCGAGTTAGTCTGTAATATTGCAGTTGCGACTTTGTATGAATTTTATGTAACGCGTTGTACTGTACAGTCCTTCCTCGCCCCGATCATGCTGTCTTAAGTGCAAGATGTTCAGTTTGCTAATTGCAGTCT
Organism: Somniosus microcephalus; assembly: GCF_052327205.1. Classification (NCBI taxonomy): domain Eukaryota; kingdom Metazoa; phylum Chordata; class Chondrichthyes; order Squaliformes; family Somniosidae; genus Somniosus; species Somniosus microcephalus. The sequence continues at coordinate 35,041,785 of NC_141019.1, read as the reverse complement.
TTAGGTGCGATTCATCTGTTGGGTCTAAAGGTGTAGCAGGGTTGTATTTTAGAGTACAAAGTAATCGTCTCTACAGACCTGTGGTAAAAGGGAGGGGCTGTGTTTCTGCTTTTCGTCAGCACACCCTTGCGCTGGCTGGGGGGTGGGGGTGGTGAGAGGAGTCGGTCAGGGTTCCTGCTCCTAATCACCGCTGGAGTGTGTCTCACACTACACGGCTCCCCCCCACTCTCTACATAACACAACAGGAGCAGGAGTCGGCCATTCGGCCCCTCGAGCCTGCTCCGCCATTCAGTGAGATCGCGGCTGACCTTCGGCCTCGACGCCACACCTTCCCGCCCTGTCCCCGTACTGACAGCCAACGGACTCTCGTCTGGGCTCGCGGGTGGAGAGTGGCTGCTGGGGGGGAATGAACGTGTGGCACTTGTTGGGAGGGCTGACAGAGTGGGCCAGTACCTGAGCGTACAGCAACGCTGTCAAAAGGGAGAGGAGTGGAGGGGAGGGGAGTCAAAACTTGGAGAATGAAGAAAGGATTGGGGAGGGGAGGGCTTGTTGTACATGGCAGGGAATGAATTGGGTCTTTCCTGGTGCAGATTGGATAGCTGAGGCTGTGACCCAGTGCACGGGAAGGCCCGGTTACAGAGCGACAGTGTCCCCTCCGCTATCGGCACTTTGTGCGTCGCATTGTGGGGCGTAACTCTCCGTTTTAAGGCTAAAGGGATCAAGTGATATGGGGAGAAAGCAGGGACAGGGGACTGAATTTGGATGATCAGCCATGATCTCATTGAAAGGCGGAACAGGCTCGAGGGGCCGAATGGCCTACTCCTGCTCCTATGTTTCTATGTCTTGCACACTCAATCCTTCTGGGGGAAAGTGTAATTTCCGTTGGCACTCCCTTGTTGGTTCTGACCAGCTCCCTTGCGGCCGAGGTCCAGTTTTAATCAATCTTTACCTGTCCTTTGTGCAGCTGGAGACTTGAACTGTACACAGGGAGGGAGGAGGGGAGGGAGGGAGGAAGGGAGGGAGGGGGGAGGGGAGCGGAGCGGCGCGGCGGAACCTCAGTACAAAGGTTCAGACGCTCCTTCGTGCAGTGTTTCGGGCTCCTGTGACTAACTGGATTCCTGTACTCTCGGATGAAGTGCGGTGGGAACAGGGAGTGCCCAGGCCGATAAGTCTGTGGTTAAGCTTTTGTTTTCACACAGCATTTACAGCACAGAAACCGGTCCGACTGGTCCGTGCCGGTGTTTCTGCTCCACGCCAACCTCCTCCCACCCCTACTCCATCTCACCCTATCACCATACCCTTCTATCCCTTTCTCTCTCGTGTGTTTATCCAGCTTCCCCTTAAATGTATCTGTACTATTCACCTCCACCACTCCCTGTGGTAGTGAGTTCCACATTCTCACCACTCTCTGGGGAAAGAAGTTTCTCCTGAATTCCCCATTGGATTTATTAGTGACTGTCTTATATTGATGGCCCCTAGTTCTGGTCTCCCCCACAAGTGGAAACATCTTCTCTACGTCTATCCTAATCAAACCCTTCATAATCTTAAAGACCTCCATCAAGTAATTCATCAGCATTCTCTTTGCAAGAGAAAAGAGTCCCAGCCTGTTCAATCTTTCCGGATCGATATAATCTCTCCGTTCTGGTATTCTAGAAAATCTTGTTTTGCACATTCCCCAGTGCCTTTATATCCTTATAATACGGAGATCAGAACTGTGCACAGTGATGCAAGTGTGGTCTAACCAAGGTATATGGAGACCAGAACTGTGCACAGTACTCCAAGTGTGGTCTAACCAAGGTATACGGAGACCAGAACTGTGCACAGTGCTCCAAGTGTGGTCTAACCAAGGTATACGGAGACCAGAACTGTGCACAGTGCTCCAAGTGTGGTCTAACCAAGGTATACGGAGACCAGAACTGTGCACAGTGCTCCAAGTGTGGTCTAACCAAGGTATATGGAGACCAGAACTGTGCACGGTGCTCCAAGTGTATCTAACCAAGGTATACGGAGACCAGAACTGTGCACGGTGCTCCAAGTGTGGTCTAACCAAGGTATACGGAGACCAGAACTGTGCACAGTGCTCCAGGTGTGGTCTAACCCAGGTATATGGAGACCAGAACTGTGCGCAGTGCTCCAAGTGTGGTCTAACCAAGGTATATGGAGACCAGAACTGTGCACAGTGCTCCCAGTGTGGTCTAACCAAGGTATATGGAGACCAGAACTGTGCACAGTGCTCCCAGTGTGGTCTAACCAAGGTATATGGAGACCAGAACTGTGCACAGTGCTCCCAGTGTGGTCTAACCAAGGTATATGGAGACCAGAACTGTGCATGGTGCTCCAAGTGTGGTCTAACCAAGGTATATGGAGACCAGAACTGTGCACAGTGCTCCAAGTGTGGTCTAACCAAGGTATACGGAGACCAGAACTGTGCACAGTGCTCCAAGTGTGGTCTAACCAAGGTATACGGAGACCAGAACTGTGCACGGTGCTCCAAGTGTGGTCTAACCAAGGTATACGGAGACCAGAACTGTGCACGGTGCTCCAAGTGTGGTCTAACCAAGGTATACGGAGACCAGAACTGTGCACAGTGCTCCAAGTGTGGTCTAACCCAGGTATATGGAGACCAGAACTGTGCGCAGTGCTCCAAGTGTGGTCTAACCAAGGTATATGGAGACCAGAACTGTGCACAGTGCTCCCAGTGTGGTCCAACCAAGGTATATGGAGACCAGAACTGTGCACAGTGCTCCCAGTGTGGTCTAACCAAGGTATATGGAGACCAGAACTGTGCACAGTGCTCCCAGTGTGGTCTAACCAAGGTATACGGAGACCAGAACTGTGCACAGTGCTCCAAGTGTGGTCTAACCAAGGTATATGGAGACCAGAACTGTGCACGGTGCTCCAAGTGTGGTCTAACCAAGGTATACGGAGACCAGAACTGTGCACGGTGCTCCAAGTGTGGTCTAACCAAGGTATACGGAGACCAGAACTGTGCACGGTGCTCCAAGTGTATCTAACCAAGGTATACGGAGACCAGAACTGTGCACGGTGCTCCAAGTGTGGTCTAACCAAGGTATACGGAGACCAGAACTGTGCACAGTGCTCCAAGTGTGGTCTAACCCAGGTATATGGAGACCAGAACTGTGCACAGTGCTCCAAGTGTGGTCTAACCAAGGTATATGGAGACCAGAACTGTGTACAGTGCTCCAAGTGTGGTCTAACCAAGGTATATGGAGACCAGAACTGTGTACAGTGCTCCAAGTGTGGTCTAACCAAGGTATACGGAGACCAGAACTGTGCACGGTGCTCCATGTGTGGTCTAACCAAGGTATATGGAGACCAGAACTGTGCACAGTGCTGCAAGTGTGGTCTAACCAAGGTATATGGAGACCAGAACTGTGCACGGTGCTCCAAGTGTGGTCTAACCAAGGTATATGGAGACCAGAACTGTGCACGGTGCTCCAAGTGTGGTCAAACCCAGGTATACGGAGACCAGAACTGTGCACGGTGCTCCAAGTGTGGTCTAACCAAGGTATATGGAGACCAGAACTGTGCACAGTGCTCCAAGTGTGGTCTAACCAAGGTATATGGAGACCAGAACTGTGCACAGTGCTCCCAGTGTGGTCTAACCAAGGTATATGGAGACCAGAACTGTGCACAGTGCTCCAAGTGTGGTCTAACCAAGGTATACGGAGACCAGAACTGTGCACGGTGCTCCAAGTGTGGTCTAACCAAGGTATACGGAGACCAGAGCTGTGCACAGTGCTCCAAGTGTGGTCTAACCAAGGTATACGGAGACCAGAACTGTGCACAGTGCTCCCAGTGTGGTCTAACCAAGGTATACGGAGACCAGAACTGTGCACGGTGCTCCAAGTGTGGTCTAACCAAGGTATACGGAGACCAGAACTGTGCACAGTGCTCCCAGTGTGGTCTAACCAAGGTATACGGAGACCAGAACTGTGCACAGTGCTCCAAGTGTGGTCTAACCAAGGTATATGGAGACCAGGACTGTGCACAGTGCTCCAAGTGTGGTCTAACCAAGGTATATGGAGACCAGAACTGTGCACAGTGCTCCAAGTGTGGTCTAACCAAGGTATACGGAGACCAGAACTGTGCACAGTGCTCCAAGTGTGGTCTAACCAAGGTATATGGAGACCAGGACTGTGCACAGTGCTCCAAGTGTGGTCTAACCAAGGTATACGGAGACCAGAACTGTGCACGGTGCTCCAAGTGTGGTCTAATTCGGGTTTGATCGTGGAACCTTGTGAGGGAGAGGTATTATGTGCTTGTACTCTGAGCACAGTTGGCACTAAATGCTGGTCGTTCCGTTATGTCCAAACTTATCCTTGTGGATACACGCAAGGAGCATCATAGGTTTAAAAAAAAAAGCGAGAACTTGCCTTTCTCCAGCCCCTTCCGCCACCTCAGGACGTCCCAAAGCACTTTACTGCCAATGAAGTACTTTTCTTGAAGTGTGGTCACTGTTGTAATGTAGGAAACGCAGCAGCCAGTTTGCGCACAGCAAGCTCCCACAAGCAGCAATGTGATAATGACCGGATAATCTGTGTGTGACCTTGGCTGAGGGATTAATATTGTCCCAACCCGGAGCTCTGCTCTTACCAGTGATGGAACTCGGAATCTACCTCCACCGCCGTCTCCTTTCCCTCACCTCCGACTCCATCCCTCTCCCTGGCCACTGTCTGAGGCTGAACCAGACCGCTCGCGACCGCGCCGTCCTATTTGACCCTGAGTGGAGCGTCCAACCCCATCACCAAGACCGCCTACATCCACCCCCCCCTAACATCGCCCGTCTCCGCCCCGCCTCAGCTCATCCGCTGTTGAAACCCTCATCCAGGCACTTGTTACCTCCAGACTCGACTATTCCAACGCACTCCTGGCCGACCTCCCACATTCCACCCTCCGTAAACTTCAGCTCATCCAAAACTCTGCTGCCCCCTGTGTCCTAACTCGCACCGAGTCCCGTTCACCCATCACCCCCACTGTGCTCACTGACCCACACTGGCTCGATTTCAAAATTCTCATCCTTGTGTTCAAATCCCGCCATGGCCTCCCTATCTCTGTAACCTCCTCCAGCCCCCTACAACCCTCCCTATCTCTGTAACCTCCTCCAGCCCCCTACAACCCTCCCTATCTCTGTAACCTCCTCCAGCCCCTACAACCTTCCCTATCTCTGTAACCTCCTCCAGCCCCCTACAACCCTCCCTATCTCTGTAACCTCCTCCAGCCCCTACAACCTTCCCTATCTCTGTAACCTCCTCCAGCCCCCTACAACCCTCCCTATCTCTGTAACCTCCTCCAGCCCCCTACAACCCTCCCTATCCCTGTAACCTCCTCCAGCCCCCTACAACCCTCCCTATCTCTGTAACCTCCTCCAGCCCCTACAACCTTCCCTATCTCTGTAACCTCCTCCAGCCCCCTACAACCCTCCCTATCTCTGTAACCTCCTCCAGCCCCCTACAACCCTCCCTATCCCTGTAACCTCCTCCAGCCCCCTACAACCCTCCCTATCTCTGTAATCTCCTCCAGCCCCTACAACCCTCCCTATCTCTGTAACCTCCTCCAGCCCCTACAACCCTCCCTATCTCTGTAACCTCCTCCAGCCCCCTACAACCCTCCCTATCTCTGTAACCTCCTCCAGCCCCCTACAACCCTCCCTATCTCTGTAACCTCCTCCAGCCCCTACAACCCTCCCTATCTCTGTAACCTCCTCCAGCCCCTACAACCCTCCCTATCTCTGTAACCTCCTCCAGCCCCCTACAACCCTTCCTATCTCTGTAACCTCCTCCAGCCCCTACAACCCTCCCTATCTCTGTAACCTCCTCCAGCCCCTACAACCCTCCCTATCTCTCTAACCTCCTCCAACCCCCTACAACCCTCCCTATCTCTGTAACCTCCTCCAGCCCCCTACAACCCTCCCTATCTCTGTAACCTCCTCCAGCCCCCTACAACCCTCCCTATCTCTATAACCTCCTCCAGCCCCTACAACCCTCTGTATCTCTGTAACATCCTCCAGCCCCCTACAACCCTCCCTATCTCTGTAACCTCCTCCAGCCCCCTACAACCCTCCCTATCTCTATAACCTCCTCCAGCCCCTACAACCCTCTGTATCTCTGTAACCTCCTCCAGCCTCCTCCAACCCTCCGAGATATCTGCACTCCTCCAAATCTGACCTCTTGCGCATCTCCCCCCACACCCACCCCCCCCCCCCCCCCTATTTCCTTCGCTGCACCATTGGCGGCCGTGCCTTCAGCCGCCGGGGCCCTAAGCTCTGGAATTCCCTCCCTAAACCTCTCCGCCTCGCTCTCCCCTCCTTAAAACCTGCCTGTTTCAGCAAGCTTTGGGTCACCTGTCCTAAGATCTCCTTGTGTGGCTCTGTGTTAACGTTAAAGGCGCTGTATAAATGTAATGTAGTTTGCCTGGGTCTGCCGATTACTTCATACACTTAAAATCGATGTCTGCACTTGCCCCCTCCTCCTCCTCCTCTCCCTCTTGCACCCCCCTCCCCGGACCCAATATGCAGAGGCTCCGTCCAGAGCCATCCAGCCCTAAAAGGTCACAGGTTGCAGTGCCAGATTTGAGTGATTGGCTTTCTGCCAGGGAAGCTATAATAAGCTACAAGCGCTCGAGAGATGGGGAGAGCAGCCAGAGCTCCTGCTCACTGCCCAGTGACCGTGCACGTTTTCAGGTGTGTCGGCCTGGAGCTTGACTGCGACACTGACCCTGGTTGACTGGCCCATGGTCATTGTCTGGGCAAGAATGGCCACTTGAGCAATGGTAGGAGAGGGAGAATTGGCTTAACGCTTTAAAAAAAATTAAAGTGGCTCCTGTAAGCGGCGTTCGGTCCGCTGTTATCTCATTGCAAAAACAGCGTCCTTGAAAACATTGTGCAGTGGGGGACTAGTCCCCGAGCAGCAGATGGCATTTATTCATCCGAGTAAACGGTCTTGGTTGTAGAGGTGTTCCTGATATGGCCGGGCTGGCCGTGAGCGATCCTTCATTCACCGGTTGGGATCCAGCAATCCGATTGTCTGAATGCAACCGGACTGTAATGTTTCTACAAAAGCAAAATACCGGAATCTTTTTTCAATCCGGCACCGACGGGACCGATGTGGTGCTAGTTCATCAAAAATTCTGGATCACCGAGCGCTTTAGTAAAAGATACGGAGCTGAGAGCTCCGTATAAAGCAACCAACCCTGTTGGTTCAGAACAATGGCCACAAGTTGCAAGTGTCTCTGTAGCTTAGCAACAGCTGCAGCCACACCCCTTGCACAGCAACACATGGAGGAAGGCAAGTAATAAAACTTACCTGAACCTACTCCTGAATTTTGCCGGTTAACCGACATTTCCGGTTATTTAGGTGCCCGGTAAATCGAAAGTTTCCTGTACTGCAGATGCTGGAAGTCTGAAATAAAAACAGAAAATGCTGGAAATACTCAGCAGGTCAGTCAGCGTCTGTGGAGAGAAACACAGAGTTAACGGTTCAGGTCGATGACCCTTCGTCAGAACTGGAAAAAGCTGGAGATGGAACAGGTTTTTAAGCAAGCGCAGGGGCAGGGAAAGGGGGGAAGAACCAAAGGGAAGGTCTGTGATAGGATGGAAGGCCGGAGAGATTAAGAGACAAAAGGGATGATGGTGCGAGGCAGAAGGAGATGGTAACGGGACAGGTTAAGAAACAAAAGATGACTCTAGCTGAAGTGTAAATGGCTCTCGTCGTGCGTTCTACGTTGGGACACAGGGCAGGGGGCTGCTAACACAAACGTTGTAGGGGCTTTACGCGCTGTCTCACCGCCTTCGTGAATGGTAAATGAAGCTCCCGTGGAAATCTCAGATGTTTATAGGGGCAGCAACACTTGAGGAATGTTGACATATTCACAATATATATTAATGATCTAGACGAGGGAACTAGATGTAATATCTCCAAGTTTGCAGACGACACAAAGCTGGGTGGGCGTGTGTGCTGTGAGGAGGATGCCGAGAAACTCCAGTATGATTTGGACAGGTTGGGTGATTGGGCAGATGCAGTATAATGTGGATAAATGCGAGGTTATCCACTTTGGTGGCAAAAACAGGAAGGCAGATTATTATCTGAACGGCAATAGATTGGGAAAAGGGGAAGTGCAACGTGACCTGGGTGTCCTTGTGCACCAGTCGCTGAAGGTAAGCATGCAGGTGCAGCAGGCGGTTAAGAAGGCAAATGGTATGTTGGCCTTCGTAGCGAGAGGATTCGAGTACAGGAACAAGGATGTCTTGCTGCAGTTGTACAGGGCCTTGGTGAGACCACACCTTGAGTATTGTGTGCAGTTTTGGTCGCCTTATCTGAGGAAGGATGTTCTTGCCATGGAGGGAGTGCAGTGAAGATTCGCCAGGCTGATACCTGGGATGGCAGGAATGACGTATGAGGAGAGATTGGGTCGATTGGGCTTGTACTCGCTGGAGTTTAGAAGAATGAGAGGGGATTTCATTGAAACTTATAAAATTCTAACAGGACTAGACAGACTAGATGCAGGAAGGATGTTCCCGATGGCAGGGGAGTCCAGAACCAGGGGTCACAGTCTAAGGATAAGGGGTCGGCCATTGAGGACTGAGATGAGGAGGAATTTCTTCACTCAGAGGGCGGTGAATCTTTGGAATTCTCTGCCCCAGAGGTCTGTGGCGGCTCAGTCGTTGAGTATATTCAAGGCTGAGATCGATAGATTTTTGGACTCTAGGGGAATCGAGGGATATGGAGATCAGGCGGGGAAGTGGGGCTGAGGTAGAAGATCAGCCACGATCTTATTGAACGGTGGAATAGGCTGGTGGGGCCGAATGGCCTACTCCTGCTTAAAGGAAAGGAAATCTGGGACGGGGAAGAGGCCAGAGTTGGAGGAGCGCAGAGATCTGAGGGTCGTAGGGCTGGAGGAGGGATTTGAACAGGAGGATGAGAATTTTACAATCAAGGTATTGCCAGACCGGGAGCCAGTGTAGACGAGGTAGAAGATCTTACTGAATGACGGAGCAGGGCCGAGTGGCCGACTCCTGCTGCTATCCCTTATGATCAGCTCACAGTTGGTAGGCAGCTGTTGTTGGCTGGGCGGGGTGGATGAGTGATTGCACTCTCTCTGTTGGTAACTGCAGCGACCCTGAATTACTGCGCCGTCTGCGTGGCCTGTGGGGATCCTATGGTAGGAGACGTCTCGCTGCAAGAAACCGTTCCCGATCAGTTTTAAAGACGTTCGTTTTGCTGAAACCGTTTCTCTTTGTTTTAAGATGCCGCCCCTTTGACGAGGCACCTTTTGCCGTTTAATGTTTCTAACTCTTCAAATCTGTCCCCTAGGTGCCTGATTTTTTTTTGTTCAACGTCTAAGAGGAATCGGACGAGTCTTCCCCCGGAGCAAGATGAACGTCTTTGACCGGAACCTCAACATGGATGGGCTGTTTAAATTCTCCCAGATGTAAGGAGTCCCGGCTTAGAAGCTGGTTTTAACTCGCTGTGGGTGTGAGGGGGTGGGAAGAGAATGCAAGGAAAGGAAATGTTACGGTTGGAGCGGCACTGATTCCTGAGTGAGGTCTGCAGTCTGGAGGGGGAGTGACGAGTGTTGGAGGCTGTACATTGTGGACTGGTGGTGTTGCGGGGACCCAGTGAGACTGAGTTCGGATCGCCGTGACAGGACCTTTCTGTTTTCAGTTTCTACTGTAAATTACTGTCCCCCGCCCAAATAGCTTTTGTTTTTTATTTCCTCCAACGTTTTAGAAGCATAGAAGATAGGAGCAGGAGTCGGCCATTCGGCCCCTCGAGCCTGCTCTGCCATTTAATGAGATCATGGCTGATCATCCAAATTCAGTACCCTGTCCCTGCTTTCTCCCCATATCCCTTGATCCCTTTAGCCTTAAGAAATATATCCAACTCCTTCTTGAATATATTTAATGAATTGGCCTCAACTGCTTTCTGTGGTAGAGAATTCCACAGGTTCACCACTCTCTGGGTGAAGAAATTCCTCCTCATCTCAGTCCTAAATGGCTTACCCCTTATCCTTAGACTGTGACCCCTGGTTCTGGACTCCCCCGCCATCGGGAACATCCTTCCTGCATCTAGTCTGTCTAGTCCTGTTAGAATTTTATAAGTTTCAATGAGATCCCCTCTCATTCTTCTAAACTCCAGCGAATATAAGCCCAATCGACCCAATCTCTCCTCATACGTCATTCCTGCCATCCCAGGTATTAGTCTGGTGAATCTTCGCTGCACTCCCTCCATGGCAAGAACATCCTTCCTCAGATAAGGCGACCAAAACTGCACACAATACTCACGGTGCGGTCTCACCAAGGCCCTGTACAACTGCAGCAAGACATCCTTGCTCCTGTACTCGAATCCTCTCGCTACGAAGGCCAACATACCATTTGCCTTCTTAACCGCCTGCTGCACCTGCATGCTTACCTTCAGCGACTGGTGCACAAGGACACCCAGGTCTCGTTGCACTTCCCCTTTTCCCAATCTATTGCCGTTCAGATAATAATCTGCCTTCCTGTTTATGCCACCAAAGTGGATAACCTCGCATTTATCCACATTATACTGCATCTGCCCAATCACCCAACCTGTCCAAATCATACTGGAGTTTTATTATCTTCTGATATTTTAAAAGGCAACCCCCACCCCTCTTGTTTATTTATTTTCCCTGGATTTGAACTGTGAATGCTGCTTTCCCCAAAGGAAAACCGCAACATGCTCTCCTCCTGTCTGGTTATTTAGGAATCCTAGTGTAAGAGATTTTACACACACGGGGAGCACACTGGGAACGCATGCGCATGCTCTATAGTGGGGACGGATACCAGACACCTGAAGGAGCACATACTCGCATAAACACGCACGCACTCATTTTGATTTGCATGAGACATGTTGTAATCTGACATAAGAATTAGGAGCAGGAGTCAGCCACTCCAGCCTGCTCCGCCATTCAATAAGATCACGGCTGATCATCGACCTCAACTCCACTTTCCCGCCCGATCCCCATATCCCTCGATTCCCCTAGAGTCCAAAAATCTATCGATCTCGGCCTTGAATATACTCAACGACTGAGCCTCCACAGCCCTCTGGGGTAGAGAATTCCAAAGATTCACCGCCCTCTGAGTGAAGAAAGTTACTATTGAATCTGCTTCCACCGCCCTTTCAGGCAGCGCGTTCCAGATCACAACAACTCACTGCGTAAAATTTAAATTATCTTCAATCTGTGTCCTCTGGTTACCGACCCTCCTGCCACTGGAAACAGTTTCTCCCTCTCTACTCTCATCAAAAACCCTGTATAATTTTGAGCTCCTCTATCAAATCTCCCCCATAACCTTCTCTGCTCTAAGGAGAACAATCCCAGCTTCTCCAGTCTCTCCACGTCACTGAAGTCCCTCATCCCCTGGTACCATTCTGGTCAATCTCCCCCTTAACCTTCTCTGCTCTAAGGAGAACAATCCCAGCTTCTCCAGTCTCTCCACGTAACTGAAGTCCCTCATCCCCTGGTACCATTCTGGTCAATCTCCCCCTTAACCTTCTCTGCTCTAAGGAGAACAACCCCAGCTTCTCCAGTCTCTCCACGTAACTGAAGTCCCTCATCCCCTGGTACCATTCTGGTCAATCTCCTCCTTAACCTTCTCTGCTCTAAGGAGAACAACCCCAGCGTCTCCAGTCTCCATGTAACTGAAGTCCCTCATCCCCTGGTACCATTCTGGTCAATCTCCCCCTTAACCTTCTCTGCTCTAAGGAGAACAATCCCAGCTTCTCCAGTCTCTCCACGTCACTGAAGTCCCTCATCCCCGATACCATTCTGGTCAATCTCCCCCTTAACCTTCTCTGCTCTAAGGAGAACAATCCCAGCTTCTCCAGTCTCTCCACGTCACTGAAGTCCCTCATCCCCGATACCATTCTGGTCAATCTCCCCCATAACCTTCTCTGCTCTAAGGAGAACAATCCCAGCTTCTCCAGTCTCTCCACGTCACTGAAGTCCCTCATCCCTTGGTACCATTCTGGTCAATCTCCCCTAAACCTTCTCTGCTCTAAGGAGAACAATCCCAGCTTCTCCAGTCTCTCCACGTCACTGAAGTCCCTCATCCCTTGGTACCATTCTGGTCAATCTCCCCCATAACCTTCTCTGCTCTAAGGAGAACAACCCCAGCGTCTCCAGTCTCTCCACGTCACTGAAGTCCCTCATCCCTGGTACCATTCTGGTCAATCTCCCCTTAACCTTCTCTGCTCTAAGGAGAACAATCCCAGCTTCTCCAGTCTCTCCGTGTAACTGAAGTCCATGTGCTGCAGGTTCCGAGTGCGAGACGTCTCGTAAATGTTTTTTTTTGCTATACAACAAATTAACGCATTTTAAATTTAAACTCCACTGAGCTGAGCTGCCATGGGGTGGGGAGCAGGAGCAGGCTAAAATAAGGCATACCAATTTCAGTCGTTGAAGTTATTTCTGATGAAGTTCGAGAGTTTTGTCTGCGGGAGTGGGATAAAATCACAAACGTACAGCACAGAAGGAGGCCACTCGGCCCATCGAGCCTGTGCCGGCTCTTTGAAAGAACTGTCGTGCTTAGCCCCACACGCCCCGGTTTTTGCCGGTAACCCTGTCAGCTCCTCGTCCTCCAGCGCCCGTTCAACTCCCTTTTAAAGTTACTGATGGAATCAGCTTCCACCACCTCTTCAGGTCGGGCGTTCCCGATCCCCCACAACTCTCGGAGTGAAAACACTTCTCCTCGTCTCCCCTCTCGATCTGCTGATGTGTCTTAAATGTTATATTCCCCATTGAGATTTGTTAAATGTCTGTGTTCTCCCTCTCTCTCTAATACAGATCCTGCTCCACCCAGCAGCACCTCAAGAAGGTGTACTCCACCCTGGCCATCTGCATGTTTGTGGCAGCAGCTGGTGCTTATGTTCATGTTGTAACGAGAGTCTTTCAGGTAAAGCTCCCTCGGGGCCGTCGCTCGCTCGGGGCCCCCCCCCCCCTTCCGCCGCTCGCTCGGGGCCCCCCCCTTCCGCCGCTCGCTCGGGGCTCCCCCCCCCCCCCCCCGCCGCTCGCTCGGGGCCGCCCCCCTCCGCTGCTCACTCGGGGCCCCCCCTCCTCCTCCGCTCGCTCGGGGCCCCCCCTCCTCCTCCGCTCGCTCGGGGCCCCCCCTCCTCCTCCGCTCGCTCGGGGCCCCCCCCTCCTCCTCCGCTCGCTCGGGGCCCCCCCTCCTCCTCCGCTCGCTCGGGGCCCCCCCTCCTCCTCCGCTCGCTCGGGGCCCCCCCTCCTCCTCCGCTCGCTCGGGGCCGCCCCCCTCCGCTGCTCACTCGGGGCCGCCCCCCAGGTGCGGCAGCCTAGATTTTGTGCCGAAGTCTCTGGAGTGGGGGCTCGAGCCCACGACTCCGAGGCCCAGGTGCTACCCACTCTCCTGGCTGTGTCTTTCCCTCCACAGCCAGCCCCGGGGGAAGCTGAATCCACTTGTCGCGCCCCGACCGCTTTGGCTGGGATTTGGGTTCGGCCATTTAGGCCCGTTTGGGGGGGGGTGCGGGTGGCAGCGAGGAAGTGCTCGCTGCCGGTTTCCGAACAGTGAGTGACGTTAATGGTCTGTTTCAGGGTGGCTTGATGTCCATGCTGCTCTCACTTGGGCTGGTCCTGTGGCTGTCGTTCACCCCGCACACTCTCGAGAACGAGAAGAAGAGGCTCTGTATCCTGGTAGGATTTGCCTTTTTCACAGGTAATTGTGCATGGCTCAGCCTTGGCGTCAAGCTGTCTGCTATCGGCGTAACACCATGCGTGGAAAGGAGTGATCAACAGTGGGAAACATGCCAGGTTTTTTAAAGCAACGTCTTGTGATGGGTTTAGGTTCCCTGTATCAGATTTGATCCATAAATTCTTCAAGTTTAGTGGTTTGGTTGCTCGCCAACAACAGCAACTCCCATTGATCCCACACCTTTCATGTAGTAAAACGTCCCAAGGCCCTTCACAGGAGCGTAAATCAGACAGAATCTGACCCCGAGCCACATCAGGAGATATTAGGACAGGTGACCAAGAGCTTGGTTAAAGAGGGAGGTTTTAAGGAACGTCTTAAAGGAGGAGAGAGAGGGAGGCGGAGAGGTTTAGGGAGGGAATTCCAGAGCTTAGAGCCCAGGTGGCTGAAGGCACGGCCGCCAATGGTGGAGCGATGGAAATCGGGGGATGCGCAAGAGGGCAGAATTGGAGGAGGTTACAGAGATAGGGAGGGTTGTAGGAGGTTACAGAGATAGGGAGGGTTGTCGGGGGCTGGAGGAGGTTACAGACATAGGGTTGTGGGGGCTGGAGGTGGTTACAGAGATAGGGAGGGTTGTAGGGGGCTGAAGGAGGTTACAGGGATAAGGAGGGTTGTAGGGGGCTGGAGGAGGTTACAGAGATAGGGAGGGTTGTAGGGGGCTGGAGGAGGTTACAGAGATAGGGAGGGTTGTAGGGGGCTGGAGGAGGTTACAGAGATAGGGTTGTAGGGGGCTGGAGGAGGTTACAGAGATAGGGAGGGTTATAGGGGCTGGAGGAGGTTACAGAGATAGGGAGGGTTGTAGGGGGCTGGAGGAGGTTACAGAGATAGGGAGGGTTGTAGGGGGCTGGAGGAGGTTACAGAGACAGGGAGGGTTGTAGGGGGCTGGAGGAGGTTACAGAGATAGGGAGGGTTGTAGGGGGCTGGAGGAGGTTACAGAGATAGGGAGGGTTGTAGGAGGCTGGAGGAGGTTACAGAGATAGGGAGGGTGTAGAGATAGGGAGGGTTGATGAGGCTGGAGGAGGTTACAAAGATAGGGAGGGTTGTAGGGGGCTGGAGGAGGTTACAGAGATAGGGAGGGTTGTCGGGCTGGAGGAGGTTACAGAGATAGGGAGGGTTGTAGGGGGCTGGAGGAGGTTACAGAGATAGGGAGGGTTGTCGGGGGCTGGAGGAGGTTACAGAGATAGGGAGGGGTGTAGGGGCTGGAGGTGGTTACAGAGATAGGGAGGGTTGTAGGGGCTGGAGGAGGTTACAGAGATAGGGAGGGTTGTCGGGGGCTGGAGGAGGTTACAGAGATAGGGAGGGCTGTAGGGATTGGAGGAGGTTACAGAGATAGGGAGGGTTGTAGGGGGCTGGAGGAGGTTACAGAGATAGGGTGGGTTGTAGGGGGCTGGAGGAGGTTACAGAGATAGGGTTGTAGGGGGCTGGAGGAGGTTACAGAGATAGGGTGGGTTGTAGGGGGCTGGAGGAGGTTACAGAGATAGGGAGGGGTGTAGGGACTGGAGGAGGTTACAGAGATAGGGAGGGTTGTCGGGGGCTGGAGGAGGTTACAGAGAGGGAGGGTTGTAGGGGGCTGTAGGAGGTTACAGAGATAGGGAGGGTTGTAGGGGGCTGGAGGAGGTTACAGAGATAGGGAGGGTTGTAGGGGGCTGGAGGAGGTTACAGAGATAGGGAGGGGTGTAGGGGCTGGAGGAGGTTACAGAGATAGGGAGGGTTGTAGGGGGCTGGAGGTGGTTACAGAGATAGGGAGGGTTGTCGGGGGCTGGAGGAGGTTACAGAGATAGGGAGGGTTGTAGGGGGCTGGAGGAGGTTACAGAGATAGGGAGGGTTGTAGGGGGCTGGAGGAGGTTACAGAGATAGGGAGGGTTGTAGGGGGCTGGAGGAGGTTACAGAGATAGGGAGGGGTGTAGGGGCTGGAGGAGGTTACAGAGATAGGGAGGGTTGTAGGGGGCTGGAGGTGGTTACAGAGATAGGGAGGGTTGTCGGCTGGAGGAGGTTACAGAGATAGGGAGGGTTGTAGGGGGCTGGAGGATTTTACAGAGATAGGGTTGTCGGGGGCTGGAGGAGGTTACAGAGATAGGGAGGGTTGTAGGGGGCTGGAGGATTTTACAGAGATAGGGAGGGTTGTCGGGGGCTGGAGGAGGTTACAGAGATACGGAGTGTTGTAGGGGCTGGAGGAGGTTACAGAGATAGGGAGGGTTGTCGGGGGCTGGAGGAGGTTAGAGAGATAGGGAGGGTTGTAGGGGGCTGGAGGAGGTTACAGAGATAGGGAGTGTTGGGGCTGGAGGAGGTTACAGAGATAGGGAGGGTTGTAGCGGCTGGAGGAGGTTACAGAGATAGGGAGTGTTGGGGCTGGAGGAGGTTACAGAGATAGGGAGGGTTGGGGCTGGAGGAGGTTACAGAGATAGGGAGGGTTGTAGGGGCTGGAGGAGGTTACAGAGATAGGGAGGGTTGTGGGGGCTGGAGGAGGTTACAGAGATAGGGAGGGGTGTAGGGACTGGAGGAGGTTACAGAGATAGGGAGGGTTGTCGGGGGCTGGAGGAGGTTACAGAGATAGGGAGGGTTGGGGCTGGAGGAGGTTACAGAGATAGGGAGGGTTGTAGGGGCTGGAGGAGGTTACAAAGATAGGGAGGGTTGTGGGGGCTGGAGGAGGTTACAGAGATAGGGAGGGGTGTAGGGACTGGAGGAGGTTACAGAGATAGGGAGGGTTGTCGGGGGCTGGAGGAGGTTACAGAGATAGGGAGGGTTGTCGGGGGCTGGAGGAGGTTACAGAGATAGGGAGTGTTGTAGGGGCTGGAGGAGGTTACAAAGATAGGGAGGGTTGTAGGGGCTGGAGGAGGTTACAGAGATAGGGAGGGTTGTAGGGGGCTGGAGGAGGTTACAGAGATCGGGAGGGTTGTTGGGGCTGGAGGAGGTTACAGAGATAGGGAGGGGTGTAGGGACTGGAGGAGGTTACAGAGATAGGGAGGGTTGTCGGGGGCTGGAGGAGGTTACAGAGATAGGGAGGGTTGTCGGGGGCTGGAGGAGGTTACAAAGATAGGGAGGGTTGTCGGGGGCTGGAGGAGGTTACAGAGATAGGGAGGGTTGTCGGGGGCTGGAGGAGGTTACAGAGATAGGGAGGGGTGTAGGGGCTGGAGGAGGTTACAGAGATAGGGAGGATTGTAGGGGCTGGAGGAGGTTACAGAGATAGGGAGGGTTGTAGGGGGCTGGAGGAGGTTACAGAGATAGGGAGGGTTGTAGGGGGCTAGAGGAGGTTACAGAGATAGGGAGGATTGTAGGGGCTGGAGGAGGTTACAGAGATAGGGAGGGTTGTCGGGGGCTGGAGGAGGTTACAGAGATAGGGAGGGTTGTAGGGGGCTGGAGGAGGTTACAGAGATAGGGAGGGTTGTAGGGGCTGGAGGAGGTTACAGAGATAGGGAGGGTTGTCGGGGGCTGGAGGAGGTTACAGAGATAGGGAGGGTTGTCGGGGGCTGGAGGAGGTTACAGAGATACGGAGTGTTGTAGGGGCTGGAGGAGGTTACAGAGATAGGGAGGGTTGTAGGGGCTGGAGGAGGTTACAAAGATAGGGAGGGTTGTGGGGGCTGGAGGAGGTTACAGAGATAGGGAGGGGTGTAGGGACTGGAGGAGGTTACAGAGATAGGGAGGGTTGTCGGGGGCTGGAGGAGGTTACAGAGATAGGGAGGGTTGTCGGGGGCTGGAGGAGGTTACAGAGATAGGGAGTGTTGTAGGGGCTGGAGGAGGTTACAAAGATAGGGAGGGTTGTAGGGGCTGGAGGAGGTTACAGAGATAGGGAGGGTTGTAGGGGGCTGGAGGAGGTTACAGAGATCGGGAGGGTTGTTGGGGCTGGAGGAGGTTACAGAGATAGGGAGGGGTGTAGGGACTGGAGGAGGTTACAGAGATAGGGAGGGTTGTCGGGGGCTGGAGGAGGTTACAGAGATAGGGAGGGTTGTCGGGGGCTGGAGGAGGTTACAAAGATAGGGAGGGTTGTCGGGGGCTGGAGGAGGTTACAGAGATAGGGAGGGTTGTCGGGGGCTGGAGGAGGTTACAGAGATAGGGAGGGGTGTAGGGGCTGGAGGAGGTTACAGAGATAGGGAGGATTGTAGGGGCTGGAGGAGGTTACAGAGATAGGGAGGGTTGTAGGGGGCTGGAGGAGGTTACAGAGATAGGGAGGGTTGTAGGGGGCTAGAGGAGGTTACAGAGATAGGGAGGATTGTAGGGGCTGGAGGAGGTTACAGAGATAGGGAGGGTTGTCGGGGGCTGGAGGAGGTTACAGAGATAGGGAGGGTTGTAGGGGGCTGGAGGAGGTTACAGAGATAGGGAGGGTTGTAGGGGCTGGAGGAGGTTACAGAGATAGGGAGGGTTGTCGGGGGCTGGAGGAGGTTACAGAGATAGGGAGGGTTGTCGGGGGCTGGAGGAGGTTACAGAGATACGGAGTGTTGTAGGGGCTGGAGGAGGTTACAGAGATAGGGAGGGGTGTAGGGACTGGAGGAGGTTACAGAGATAGGGAGGGTTGTCGGGGGCTGGAGGAGGTTACAGAGATAGGGAGGGTTGTCGGGGGCTGGAGGAGGTTACAGAGATGGTGTTTATGTTGGTGGTTTGCTGCCCTGTCCTGGTCCTGTGTGTTTAATGGCGGCTGCTCCTTTCCCGTTGCAGGTACCGGGCTGGGACCGCTGATGGATTTTGTCATTTCTATCAACCCTACGTAAGTCTTCGATCTTTGGGCCTTTGTGGGGGCGGGGGTGGAGGGTGTGATCCTGAACTCGGGGGTGTGTCATCGAATCATAGAAAGTTACAGGACAGGAGGAGGCCGTTCAGCCCATCGTGTCCGTGCCGGCCGACCAAGAGCTCTGCAGCCTAATCCCACTTTCCAGCTCTTGGTCCGTAGCCCTGTAGGTTACGGCACTTCGAGTGCATATCCAAGTACTTTTTAAATGCCATGAGGGTCTCTGCCTCTCCCACCCTTTCAGGCAGTGAGTTCCAGACCCCCACCACCCTCTGGGTGAAAAAAGTTCTCCTCAACTCCCCTCTAAACCTCCGACCAATTACTTTAAATCTATGCCCCCTGGTTATTGACCTCTCTGTGAAGGGAAATAGGTCCTTCCTATCCACTCTATCTAGGCCCCTCATAATTTTATACACCTCAATTAGATTCCCCCCCTCAGCCTCCTCTGTTCCAAAGAAAACAACCCCAGCCTACCCAATCTTTCCTCATAGCTAAACTTCCCCAGCCCAGGCAACATCCTCGTAAATCTCCTCTGTAGTGCAATCACATCCTTCCTGTAAGTCTGAGCCCTTCACCACCCCATTTCGCCGTTTCCTCGGAGACTTTTGTAATTCCACCCCCCCCCCGGTCGCAAGAGTGCTGCCTTTGTTCTGGGGAGGGGCCTCCGCAGCCCTGTGGTATCCTGTCCACACGGTGCGGGTCTGCTGTTTGATGCAGGAGGAATGGCAGATCCTGTTTCCCCCCCCAGCACCGGCACATCCAGCAGGGTGTCTTGTTGCGGGCAGGAACTCTGGCTGTTTCTTTCCCACCCCCCGCCACCCTATCCCAGGGGGGAAATGAGGAGGCCAGTTCATGCCTGTGTCAGTCCTGTCAGCTTGGCTGAAATCTGGACAGTTTGGGATCTGGTGGTCTGTGTGATTGTGCCTGAGGTCTTGAGAATGGGGCGGGGAGCGATTTAATTAATTTTTTTTAGAACGGATTCGCGCTCCCACCCGACGGATTGGCGAGTTTTCTTCTGTGAAGGAGCTGCTGTGGAGTGCAGCAAAGGCCCGGATTCCCATCCACAGTCTGCGCTGGGGTGGCTGCTACATGGGTGGGGGTGCGTCCAGCGCGCGTGCCTCTCTCTCGTGGCACGCCGCTGAGCGGTCTCTGCCCCAGCACGAGTCCGCGCCTTCCCGTCGAGGAGAGCAGAGAGAGGGGGTTGGGGTTGCCACAGGGTGGCTGGTACCGCACGGATAACCCTTGGGCTGTTGTAACACGACATGTTTGTCTCCGCAGCATCATCCCCACCGCCTTCCTGAGCTCAGCCCTCATCTTCTGCTGCTTCTCACTGAGTGCCTTGTACGCAAAACGCCGCAGTTACCTCTTCCTCGGAGGTGAGATATCGGGGACAGGACTTTGTTAACAGCCAGGCCCCCCACGTGCCTTCCATGCGCAGTCCTGCCTGTTTAGTGTTAACTCCCGCCAGCGTTGATCTGCCACGGTACATGGCGGGTTTCGGGTGTAGTTCGTGTACGGACGGCAGAGTGCGCAGGCCAAGCGCAAAGTACTCTCTAACTCGAGCTGCCTTCCCATCTAGCGGAGCGAAATGTTCACTCTCCGCGCCGCCACCTCCATTCACAGAAACGCAGCAGCCAATTTGCGCACAGCAAGTTACCACAACCAGCAGTGTGATCACAGACCATATCTGTGCTTTTTAGTGATGTTGGTTGAGGGATAAATATTTGACACCAGACACCGGGGAGAACTCCCTGGCTCCTCTTCAAAGGTAGTGGTCGTGGGATCCGATGGTGCGGCGCTCCCTCAGTGCCGCCCCTCCGACGGCGCGGCGCTCCCTCAGTGCCGCCCCTCCGACGGCGCGGCGCTCCCTCTGCGCCGCCCCTCCGACAGCGCGCCGCTGGATTATGGGGCTCAAGTCTCTGAATTGGGAGTCGAACTCGCATCTCTCTGACTCGGAGGTGAGAGTACTACCCACTGAGCCACGCCTGACACCTTAGATGGCGATAACACAAGGTCGGCTATAGTGTTGTTTCTTTCTGGAGGATGGGTAGTTACGGAATGGTTTATGTGGGTTAAACAGCAAGGCTCCCTGTTTGCTTCCTTTCTCCTGTGACTTTGGCCTGTTAATTTTTATCCTCTGCCCCTCCCTCTCCTAGGTATCCTGATGTCTCTCCTCACCGTGCTGTGTTTGCTTCCCCTGGTCAACCTCATGTTCGGATCGGTCCTGCTGGTTAAGGTAAACCTTCAGTGAACTGTGCAGTTATTTTTTTGTTCATGGGATGTGAGCATTTATTGACCATCCCCCTAATTGCCCTCGAGAAGGTGGCGGTGAGCCGCCGCCTTGAACCACCGCAGTCCCGTGTGGTGAAGGTGCTCCCACAGTGCCGTTAGGGAGGGAGTTCCAGGGTTTTGACCCAGCGACGCTGAAGGAACGGCCGATATATTTCCAAGTCAGGATGGTGTGAAACTTGGAGGTGGTGGTGTTCCCATGCACCTGCTGCCCTTGTCCTTCTAGGTGGAAGAGGTCGCGGGTTTGGGAGGTGCTGCCGAAGAAGCCTTGGTGAGTTGCTGCAGTGCATCTTGTAGATGGTACACACTGCAGCCACGGTGCGCCGGTGGTGGAGGGAGTGAATGTTTAAGGTGGTGGATGGGGTGCCCATCAAGCGGGGCTGCTTTGTCCTGGATGGTGTCGAGCTTCTCGAGTGTTGTTGGAGCTGCACTCATCCAGGCAAGTGGAGAGTATTCCATCACACTCCTGACTTGTGCCTTGTAGATGGTGGAAAGGCTTTGGGGAGTCAGGAGGTGAGACACTCGCCGCAGAATACCCAGCCTCTGACCTGCTCTTGCAGCCACAGTATTTATGTGGCTGGTCCAGTCAGAAGCAGCAGTAAAGTGGAGTCTGGAGGTCATCAGTGGAGTTTGTGAAGTGGCCAATGGGGAGTGGGGCGCGAGTGTCCAAGAGGGTGATTAGGGGTGTGGGTGTGCGAGAGGTGGGGACGAGGGAGGGGGCGCGGGCAGGTGACGCTGGGGCGGGAAACACAGACTCTATGCTGCCACCCTGGGGGTGTGAACAGATGTACGCGATTTGGCCGCAGCGTTTGCCGTGCCCACATTGGGATAACGTCTGAAGTCGGGAGATTTAAAACCGGGCGCCGTCGGGATTGACAGCTCCAGCGGGAAAGGGGGGGTGCGCCGGGGCTGGTGGTCAGGGAGCAGCGCCTTAAGTTCTGGTGTAACGGTGCCGTCGCTCTCGAGCGGCCGCTGGCGCTAGCCACATTTAACCGGCCTTGTTTCCACTCGCAGGCTCAGCTGTACATCGGTCTCCTGGTCTTCTGCGGATTTATCCTGTTTGACACCCAGCTCATCATCGAGAAAGCAGAGAACGGTGACAAGGACTATATCTGGTGAGTGCGGCTGTGTCTCTGCTCTCTGGCGTTTGGAATGATGAGAGGTGATCTCATTGAAACGCATAAGATTCTTGGAGGGCTTGACAGGTAGAGGCTGTTCATAACATAAGAAATAGGAGCAGGATTCGGCCCCTCGAGCCTGCTCCGCCATTCAATGAGATCATGGCTGATCATCTGCCTCAACTCCATTCACCGGCCCTATCGCCGTATCCCTTGATGCCCTTACTAGTCAGAAATCTATCGACTTCTGTTTTGAATATACCCAATGACTGAGCCTCCACAGCCCTCTGGGGTAGAGAATTCCAAAGATTCGCCGCCCTCTGTGTGAAGAAATCCCTCCTCATCTCAGTCCTGAATGGCCGACCCTTTATCCTGAGGCTGTGGCCCCTGGTTCTAGACTCCCCAGCCAAGGGAAACATTCTCCCAGCATCCACCCTATCGAGCCCTGTAATAATTTTGTATGCTTCAATGAGATCCCCTCTCATTCTTCTGAATTCAAGAGAATACAGGCCTAGTTTACTCAATCTCTTCTCATACGACAGTCCCGCCATCCCAGGAATCAATCTCGTTGCACTCCCTCTATGGCAAGTATATCCTTCCTTAGGTTCACCCCCTGGCTGGAAATAATGTCATGAAAACTTCGATCAAATCACCCCCTAAACCTCCAAAATTCCAGGGAATACAACAGTAGTTTGTACCGAGGTCGCTCTTGAGACCTGCCCTGCTGAGATTCCCCTGACGCTCCACCTGTGGTTAAGTAGCCCGCAAGCACTCGGAGTTGAGGTTCCCACAGGCCACCGCTGCCCACAGGTGTATGGGGTGCCATCTCGGGGCGTGTTTCACCGCCCATGAACCCAGTGGGGCACCAGATCTAGGATCGTACACGTTGACCTCTCGGGGGAGGGCCTGTAGTTTATCTTCGCTTGCTTTCTCCAGGGCCCCTCGTGTATCTTTCTCTCGTCGGCCGTGGGTCGCACTCTGTCACCTCCGAGTCCGAAGGTTCATGCCCCACTCCAGAAACGGGAGCGCAATAATCCAGGCTGACACTCCAGTGCAGTACTGAGGGTGCGCAGCACTATCGGAGGGGCAGTACTGAGGGTGCGCAGTACTGAGGGAGTGCGGCACTGTCGGAGGGGCAGTACTGAGGGAGCGCCGCACTGTCGGAGGGGCAGTACTGAGGGAGCGCCGCACTGTCGGAGGGGCAGTACTGAGGGAGCGCCGCGCTGTCGGAGGGGCAGTACTGAGGGAACACCGCACTGTCGGAGGGGCAGTACTGAGGGAGTGCGGCACTGTCGGAGGGGCAGTACTGAGGGAGCGCCGCGCTGTCGGAGGGGCGGTACTGAGGGAGAGCCGCACTGTCGGAGGGGCAGTACCGAGGGAGCACCGCACTGTCGGAGGGGCAGTACCGAGGGAGCGCCGCACTGTCGGAGGGGCAGTACCAAGGGAGCGTCGCACTGTCGGAGGGGCGGTACTGAGGGAGCACCGCACTGTCGGAGGGGCGGTACTGAGGGAGAACTGCACTGTCGGAGGGGCGGTACTGAGGGAGCGTCGCACTGTCGGAGGGGCAGTACTGAGGGAGCGTCGCACTGTCGGAGGGGCGGTACTGAGGGAGAGGCACACTGTCAGAGGGGCAGTACTGAGGGAGCGCCGCACTGTCGGAGCGGCGGTACTGAGGGAGCGCCGCACTGTCGGAGGGGCGGTACTGAGGGAGGGCTGCACTGTCGGAGGGGCGGTACTGAGGGAGCGCCGCACTGTCGGAGGGTCGGTACTGAGGGAGGGCCGCACTGTCGGAGGGGCGGTACTGAGGGAGCGCCGCACTGTCGGAGGGTCGGTACTGAGGGAGCGCCGCACTGTCGGAGATGCAGTACTGAGGGAGCGCAGTACTGGGGGAGAGGCACACTGTCGGAGGGGCAGTACTGAGGGATCGCCGCACTGTCGGAGGGGCAGTAGTGAGGGAGCGCCGCACTGTCGGAGGGGCAATGCTGAGGGAGCGCCGCACTGTCGGAGGTGCCGTTTTTCGGATGAGACATTAAACCAAGGCCCCGTCTGCCCCCTCAGGTGGATGTAAAAGATCCCACGGTCACTATTCCGAAGAAGAGCAGGGGGGAGTTCTCCCCGGTGTCCTGGGGCCAATATTTACCCCTCAACCAACATCACTAAAACAGATGATCTGGTCATTTATCACATTACTGTTTGTGGGAGCTTGCTGTGCGCAAATTGTCTGCCTCGTTTCCCACATTACAACAGTGACTACACTTCAAAAAGTACTTCATTGGCTGTAAAGCGCTTTGTGACGTCCTGAGGTGGTGAAAGGGTGCTGTATAAATGCAACTTTTGTCTCCCCTCAGGCACTGTCTGGATCTTTTCATGGATTTCATTGCAGTCTTCAGAAAGCTCATGTTGCTTCTTGCCATGAATGAGAAGGTAAGGCTTTCGCTCTGTCGGCCCTTTGTACATCCGTATGTCGTCACTACCCCGTGAGAAGGCTAAATTTAGGTGTTCAAAATTACAAGGGGTTGAGAGTAGAAAGGGAGAAATTGTTTCCTGTAGCAGGAGGGTCGGTAACCAAAGGGGTGAGATACAGAGTAAAGCTCCCTCTACATTCTCCCATCAAACACTCCCAGGGCAGGTACAGCACAGGTTAGATACAGAGTAAAGCTCCCTCTACACTGCCCCATCAAACACTCCCAGGGCAGGTACAGCACGGGGTTAGATACAGAGTAAAGCTCCCTCTACACTGTCCCCATCAAACACTCCCAGGGCAGGTACAGCACGGGGTTAGATACAGAGTAAAGCTCCCTCTACACTGTCCCATCAAACACTCCCAGGACAGGTACAGCACGGGGTTAGATACAGAGTAAAGCTCCCTCTACACTGTCCCATCAAACACTCCCAGTGCAGGTACAGCACGGGGTTAGATACAGAGTAAAGCTCCCTCTACACTGTCCCATCAAATACTCCCAGGGCAGGTACAGCACGGGTTAGATACCGAGTAAAGCTCCCTCTACACTGTCACATTAAACACTCGCAGGACAGGTACAGCACGGGGTTAGATACAGAGTAAAGCTCCCTCTACACTGTCCCCATCAAACACTCCCAGGACAGGTACAGCACGGGGTTAGATACAGAGTAAAGCTCCCTCTACAGTGTCCCCCATCAAACACTCCCAGGGCAGGTACAGCATGGGTTAGATACAGAGCAAAGCTCCCTCTACACTGTCCCATCAAACACTCCCAGGGCAGGTACAGCACGGGTTAGATATAAGTAAAGCTACCTCTACACTGTCCCATCAAACACTCCCAGGGCAGGTACAGCACGGTATTAGATACAGAGTAAAGCTCCCTCTACACTGTCCCATCAAACACTCCCAGGGCAGGTACAGCACGGGGTTAGATACAGAGTAAAGCTCCCTCTGCACTGTCCCCATCAAACACTCCCAGGGCAGGTACAGCACGGGTTAGATACAGAGTAAAGCTCCCTCTACACTGTCCCATCAAACACTCCCAGGGCAGGTACAGCACGGGGTTAGATACAGAGTAAAGCTCCCTCTACACTGTCCCCATCAAACACTCCAAGGGCAGGTACAGCACGGGTTAGATACAGAGTAAAGCTCCCTCTGTACTGTCCCATCAAACACTCCCAGGGCAGGTACAGCACGGGTTAGATACAGAGTAAAGCTCCCTCTACACTGTCCCCATCAAACACTCCCAGAACAAGTACAGCACGGGGTTAGATACAGAGTAAAGCTCCCTCTACACTGTCCCATCAAACACTCCCTGTGCAGGTACAGCACGGGGTTAGATACAGAGTAAAGCTCCCTCTACACTGTCCCCATCAAACACTCCCAGGACAGGTACAGCACGGGTTAGATACAGAGTAAAGCTCCCTCTACACTGTCCCATCAAACACTCCCTGTGCAGGTACAGCACGGGGTTAGATACAGAGTAAAGCTCCCTCTACACTGTCCCATCAAACTCTCACAGGGCAGGTACAGCACGGGGTTAGATACAGAGTAAAGCTCCCTCTACACTGTCCCATCAAAAACTCCCAGGGCAGGTACAGCACGGGGTTAGATACAGAGTAAAGCTCCCTCTACGCTGTCAAATCAAACACTCCCAGGGCAGGTACAGCACGGGTTAGATGCAGAGTAAAGCTCCCTCTACACTGTCCCATCAAACACTCCCAGAACAAGTACAGCACGGGGTTAGATACAGAGTAAAGCTCCCTCTACACTGTCCCATCAAACACTCCCTGTGCAGGTACAGCACGGGTTAGATACAGAGTAAAGCTCCCTCTACACTGTCCCATCAAACTCTCACAGGGCAGGTACAGCACGGGGTTAGATACAGAGTAAAGCTCCCTCTACACTGTCCCAACAAACACTCCCAGGGCAGGTACAGCACGGTTTAGATACAGAGTAAAGCTCCCTCTACACTGTCCCATCAAACACTCCCAGGGCAGGTACAGCACGGGGTTAGATACAGAGTAAAGCTCCCTCTACGCTGTCAAATCAAACACTCCCAGGGCAGGTACAGCACGGGTTAGATGCAGAGTAAAGCTCCCTCTACACTGTCCCATCAAACACTCCCAGGGCAGGTACAGCACGGTATTAGATACAGAGTATAGCTCCCTCTACACTGTCCCATCAAACACTCCCAGGGCAGGTACAGCACGGGGTTAGATACAGAGTAAAGCTCCCTCTACACTGTCCCCATCAAACACTCCCAGGGCAGGTACAGCACGGGTTAGATACAGAGTAAAGCTCCCTCTACACTGTCCCATCAAACACTCCCAGGACAGGTACAGCACAGGTTAGATACAGAGTAAAGCTCCCTCTACACTGTCCCATCAAACACTCTCAGGGCAGGTACAGCATGGGTTAGATACAGAGTAAAGCTCCCTCTACACTGTCCCATCAAACACTCCTGGGGCAGGTACAGCACGGGTTAGATACAGAGTAAAGCTCACTCTACACTGTCCCATCAAACACTCCCAGGGCAGGTACAGCACGGGTTAGATACAGAGTAAAGCTCCCTCTACACTGTCCCATCAAACACTCCCAGGGCAGGTACAGCGTGGGTTAGATACAGAGTAAAGCTCCCTCTACACTGTCCCCATCAAACACTCCCAGGGCAGGTACAGCACGGGTTAGATACAGAGTAAAGCTCCCTCTACACAGGAGTAGGCCGCCATTCAGCCCCCTCGAGCCTGTTACATTAGGAACAGGAGGAGGCCATTCACCCCACGAGCCTGTTACATTAGGAACCCCCGTGTGGAAGGCGCTGAGATGAACTCCCGGCCTGTTTGTGTCTCTGCAGGACAAGAAGCGGAAGAGCGACTCCAAGTAATGTGAAGAAAGCATTACTGAAGAACTTTTTTTTTTCTCCTCCCTGCTTACTTTGCACTCATTAAAAAGAATGATTGAGAAGCTGAAGATTATCAAATGCTCTGGTGCTTGCTGTTATTCTTCCCTACCCTCGATAATCTGAATAGGAGATATTAATAATAGGAGCGGGCAGCGCCAGCACGAACTGAGGCAGCTTTGCTGTTTCCTTGTTTCTTCTACTTCCCATCTTTGCTTTGCTTTTTTTTCCCCTCTTTCTGTCGCAGAGCTTCCCCTGGAGACGCGGGGAGGGGGTTTGTGTGCAGTCTGGGTGTCCTGGAGTGTGCGCGCACTTCACCATCGCTTGGCTCTGTGAGGGAGTCCAGCTCCTGCAGTGATCAGCCTGTGGGCTTCCCTGCTTTTATTCCTTCCTTCCCTCCCTCCCTTCCTTTCTTTCACGCTTTCTCCTTCCTCCTCTCCTTGCCTCCTTCCCCTCTCTCCTTCCTCCCCTCTCTCTCTCTCGCCCTCCCCCGACCCAATCGCACGCATTGAGAATTTTTGTGCGCTCTTTCCCTCCCTCCCCCTTCTCTCCCCGCACCCCCCCCCCCCCCCCCTCCCCTGCTCAGAGGTTATGCCCAGACCTGGTGAAAGATGTCGATAATGCAGGGCAGGGGGAGAAAGGCTGGCTGGTGGGTCACTGTTCTGGATAGGGGAGAGGGTGTCCACTTTGCGGCGGCCCTCTATTGCCGGTGTCTTAAGCACTTGGGGTGAGGTGCCTTCGGGACTTGGGGAACTTCAACCCAGTTGCAGGTTGGGTGGGGGGGGGGGGGGGGCGCTGGGCTTGCTGGTCACCTCGGCCGCCGAGTTCTCCGCTGCGTTTGCTTGAGTCGTGACTTTGGTTAACCTTTAGTGTTGAATTGTCCTGGTCTGGGGGAGGTGATGCCGGCCGTGAGATTCCACGAGTTTTGCAGCCAATTTTTTTTTTTTCCCCCCTCCCATCTTGAGGTTGATCTTAGCGCTGTGGTGGTGGGAAGGTGGTCCCGTACAGCCGCCCCCCCCCGCCGCAGGCATGGTCCTGCCAATGGCCAGGGAACTAACTCCTCGTGTGTGCAGTGGGAGCTCATCGTAAAGCTGATTAACGTCGGCGCCGATAGCGCACCTCCCGGGTCAATCAAAATCCGAGAATTTACAGAGGGGCGGGGGCTCTGTATAGCGAGCAAAATGATTTTGAGGGCGGTGGGGGTGGGAGATGCGCAAGAAGAGAGGGGGGCAGCCACGAGAACTTTTTGTTAGGCTTTTGAACGCGGAGGAAGACTGTGAATTTTTGAAGAGTTCCAAAGGGTTGGAGTCATGGTGACTGAGACCAGAGACGTGCGAAGTACGTCACTCGACCGCTGGTTAAATGTGTGCCCCTCCATCCCGTCCCACTCTTACCCGCAACCCCCCCCCCCACATCTCAAACTCTGCAAGATTCAAGCAGCTGAGCATTAATTTAAGTGCAGAATTAAACCCATCGTTCCCTTTGTAATGGCGATGCGACCACCTGCATTTTTGTTTCTGATAAAACTTTGTGCTGTACAAATGATTGGAATCCCTATGCTTATGAGTGGGGGGGGGGCTGATAAATCACTGGTTTCCCCAAGTACCATGTCCGTAAGTAACATATCATCACTCAACCGCCCCAGCCTCCCCTTCGTTTGAATGTTGGTGCACTTAGTAAGCTCAGAGGCTGTGCTCACGTTAAAGTCGTGCGACACTCCCGGTTCGTCCACGTCCGGATTGCGCCCCCCCCCCCCCCCCCACCGTCGCTGTGCGTGGCGGATCTGTAACCGCCGGCACTTCAGCCGCCTTCCTCACCCTCCTCTCCCGCAATGTGCAGCAGCAGCACCTGGGTCCCAGTTTCAGCAGGACAAGGGTCGATAGTTGTACTGCTGGGTGATTCTCCGCAGTTGCGTGGCTAACGTAGTAACTCTCCGGCCGTTCTAACTAACGCACCCAGCACGAGCCAGAAAGACGCGCGAGCCACCGCGGCCATCACCTTTGATCGCAGCCCATTCACGGCGAATTTGCGGGTGTCCGCCGTGGCTCAGTGTGGGTAGCTCGCTCTCTCCCCTCTGATTCAGAAGGTCGTGGGTTCGAGCCCCCACTCCAGAGACTTGAGCCCCGCATGATCCAGGCCGACACTCCTGGTGCCAGTACTGAAGGAGCGCCGCAGTACTGAGGGAGCACCGCACTGTCGGAGGGTCGGTACTGAGGGAGCGCCGCACTGTCGGAGGGTCGGTACTGAGGGAGCGCCGCACTGTCGGAGGGTCAGTACTGAGGGAGCGCCGCACTGTCTGAGGGGCAGTACTGAAGGAGTTCTCCCAGGCGTCCCAGCTGACATATTCCCCAATCCCCACACTGCCCCCCTCTTTCCCCGCACTCAAACAAACGCAAGCTCGCTCTCATTTGCTGCTTTTACGTTGCTGCGTCTGACTGCATAAGAGTGACTGCACTTGAGAAGTAATCAGTTAGTTTCAAAGCACTTTGCAACCTCCTAATGGTGTGATAAGATGCTGTGTGTCTGTCTCTCTCTTTACAAGGCCAGCTATCTCTCTGACACGGCTATCTCTGCGAGCCCCTACCCTTTAGAAGTGCCATGTTCGAAGGTTTATCTTGTTTTAACTGCCCACTTTAACTAATGATGATTTCGTACTGAAGAATCGCGACTGTGAATCGGCAGATCAGAGGTTCACGCTGTGATTGCTTATTGTGAAGATACTTTTGAAACAAACAATTAATTAATTGCTGTACTGGTTTCTAATAAATAAAGTCTTAACTTTGTATTAATTTCTGGGTTTTTGATTTGATGGAATAAAAATACAAACACACCAAACCGCCCCTTAATTTCAGTTTATCCCCACCCCCCTTTCGGGGCGGTGATTCAGTGGGTGCCAGGCGCACTCGGGGCCTTCCTTCACGCTCTAGTCTGAACAGGGTATCAGTGCGATATTCGGCAATGGGTGGCCTCGGTGCTCACAGTTTACAAATGCACTGTCCAGCGGGAGTCACTGGATAATGGTTTTCGCACTCTATATGTCTCTCTCCACCCCCATGTGTGCATTTCTGTCCTCTCTCCCCTTCCTCCCTCCGCCCATGTCTGCATTGTGCTCTCGCACACGCTCTCGTTCTTTCTCCTTCCCTCCATCTGTCTTCCCCACCCATGTTGCACCCTTTGTGTCTGCATTGTACTTCTGCTCTGTCTCTCTTTAGTCCTCTTTCTCTTGCCCTCATTTTCTATTTCTTCCCCTCTCCTACCCTCATTTTCCTCTTTCTCCCTCTTCCCCTTTCTCCTTCCCCTTCCTCCCACCCTCTTGCCCTTCCTCCCACCCTCTTGCCCGCCCTTCCTCCCGCCCTCTTGCCCGCCCTTCCTCCCGCCCTCTTGCCCTCCCGCCCTCTCGCCCGCCCTTCCTCCCTCCCGCCCGCCCTCCCTCCCTCTGCCCCTGGCTCTCAGCCCCTCTCCTTTCTTTTTTTCTTCCCGCCCTGGGCACAGTGACCAGCTCTGTCTCTCGGGCCCTGATTGTTGCCCGGGCTAACTGAGCCTAGGCCAGGGACGGAAGCGTGATCCATCCTGGTGGATGTGGCTCTTTGACGTGATGGGCCAGTGCCCTGGGCGGGGGCGGGAGGCAGGGGCCAGTCATTGTACATCCATTGAAAACTTCAAAAGGGCGTTTGATATTGGAGCGCCCAGACACAGGTTGGATGAGGGATTCACACCCGTGCTTCCCTCGCGCACCGTTCCTGCCCAGTCTTGGAGTTGAAATGGAGAGACGCGGAGGTGAGTGATGCAAGGTGGAATCCTGCGCGAGGTACAGGTAACGCCTTGATCAGAATGACCTGCAATGCACCTTGTAACTTTTCCAACCTTCGCTGTAATCTTGGGCTTTGGTTGATTTTAACATGGAATTTACAACACAGAAACAGGCCATT
Organism: Somniosus microcephalus; assembly: GCF_052327205.1. NCBI lineage: Eukaryota > Metazoa > Chordata > Chondrichthyes > Squaliformes > Somniosidae > Somniosus > Somniosus microcephalus. The sequence continues at coordinate 35,010,625 of NC_141019.1, read as the reverse complement.
CGGCCCACCGAGTCAATGCTGGTGTTTATGCTTCACACACTCCACCTCACCCCATCACCATAACTACCTATTCCTTTCTCCCTCATGTGCTTAGCCAGCTTCCCTTTAAATACATCTGTGCTATTCACTTCAGGCATTCCCTATAGAAGTGAGTTCCACGTTCTCCCCACTCTGGGTGAAGAAGTTTCTCCTGAATTCCCCATTGGATTTATTAGTGACTGTCTTATATTGATGACCACCCGCCCCCACCAGTGGAAATGTCTTCATGTCAACCCTATTGAAGCCCTTCATAATCTTCAAGTCCTCAATCAGGTCACTGTTGACATTTAACTGTTAGTCAAGCTCGTTCTCTGGTTCACAGCGACGTGTTTCAAGTCAGGACCAGACACTGAGGGTGCTGTAGGCGGACCAGACTTTAATCGTACAGTGTGGGTTTCTGCTTCTATAAGCCATGACACCGAGGTAGAACCCTCGCCTGAGCCAGAAGGCCGTGGCTTCAAGTCCCACTCCAGAGACTTGAGCACAAAAATCTAGGCTGACACTCCAGTGCAGTACTGAGGGAGCGCCGCACTGTCGGAGGGGCAGTACTGAGGGAGCGCCGCACATTCGGAGGGTCAGTACTGAGGGAGCGCCGCACAGTTGGAGGGGCAGTACTGAGGGAGCGCCGCACTGTTGGAGGGGTGGTACTGAGGGAGCGCCGCACTGTCGGAGGGGCAGTACTGAGGGAGCGCCGCGCTGTCGGAGGGGCAGTACTGAGGGAGCGCCGCGCTGTCGGAGGGGCGGTACTGAGGGAGCGCCGCGCTGTCGGAGGGGCGGTACTGAGGGAGCGCCGCGCTGTCGGAGGGGCGGTACTGAGGGAGCGCCGCGCTGTCGGGGGGGGGGTGGTACTGAGGGAGCGCCGCACTGTCGGAGAGGCGGTACTGAGGGAGCGCCACACTGTCGGAGGGGCAGTACTGAGGGAGCGCCGCGCTGTCGGAGGGGCAGTACTGAGGGAGCGCCGCGCTGTCGGAGGGGCAGTACTGAGGAAGCGCCGCGCTGTTGGAGGGGCGGTACTGAGGGAGCGCCGCACTGTCAGAGGCGGTACTGAGGGAGCGCCGCGCTGTCGGAGGGGCGGTACTGAGGGAGCGCCGCGCTGTCGGAGGGGCGGTACTGAGGGAGCGCCGCGCTGTCGGAGGGGTGGTACTGAGGGAGCGCCGCACTGTCGGAGTGGCAGCACTGAGGGAGCGCCGCACTGTCGGAGAGGCGGTACTGAGGGTGCGCCACACTGTCGGAGGGACAGTGCTGAGGGAGCGCTGCACTGTCGGAGGGGCGGTACTGAGGGAGCGCCGCACTGTCGGAGGGGCAGCACTGAGGGAGCACCGCACTGTCGGAGGGGCAGCACTGAGGGAGCGCCGCACTGTCGGAGGGGCAGCACTGAGGGAGCGCCGCGCTGTCGGAGGGGCAGCACTGAGGGAGCGCCGCACTGTCGGAGGGGCAGCACTGAGGGAGCGCCGCACTGTCGCTGGGGCAGTACTGAGAGAGCACCGCACTGTCGGAGGGGCAGCACTGAGGGAGCACCGCACTGTCGGAGGGGTGGTACTGAGGGAGCGCCGCACTGTCGGAGGGGCAGCACTGAGGGAGCACCGCGCTGTCGGAGGGGCAGCACTGAGGGAGTGCCGCACTGTCGCTGGGGCAGTACTGAGGGAGCACCGCACTGTCGGAGGGGCAGCACTGAGGGAGCACCGCACTGTCGGAGGGGTGGTACTGAGGGAGCGCCGCACTGTCGGAGGGGCAGCACTGAGGGAGCACCGCACTGTCGGAGGGGCAGCACTGAGGGAGCGCCGCACTGTCGGAGGGGCAGCACTGAGGGAGCACCGCACTGTCGGAGGGGTGGTACTGAGGGAGCGCCGCACTGTCGGAGGGGCAGCACTGAGGGAGCACCGCACTGTCGGAGGGGCAGCACTGAGGGAGCGCCACACTGTCAGGCTGCCACATTTCCTACATCACAACAGTGACTACACTTTAAAAAGTACTTCATTGGCTGTAAAGCGCATTAAGACGGCTGCTGGTCGTGAAAGGCGCCATATAAATGCAAGTCTTTCTTTATCTTTCATACCCTCTGAAGACCTGATGAAAACTGCTATATTGAAATAGGAGCAGGAGTCGGCCCTACGGCCCCTCGAGCCTGCTCCGCCATTCAATGCGCTCATGGCTGATCTTCTGCCTGAACCCCACTTTCCCGCCCGATCCCCATATCCATCAATTCCCTTAATATCCAAAAATCTCTCGACCTCAGCCTTGAATATACTCAACGACTGAGCCTCCACAGCCCTCTGGGGTAGAGAATTCCAAAGATTCACCGCCCTCTGAGTGAAGAAATTCCTCCTCATCTCAGTCCTAGATGGCCGAGCCCTTATCCTGAGACTGTGACCCCTGGTTCTAGACTCTCCAGCCAGGGGGGGAAACAGCCTCTCAGCATCTACCCTGTCAATCCCTGTAAAAGTGTTGTATGTTTCAATGAGGTGTCCTTGTGCACCAGTCGCTGAAGGTAAGCATGCAGGTGCAGCAGGCGGTTAAGAAGGCAAATGGTATGTTGGCCTTCGTAGCGAGAGGATTCGAGTACAGGAACAAGGATGTCTTGCTGCAGTTGTACAGGGCCTTGGTGAGACCACACCTTGAGTATTGTGTGCAGTTTTGGTCACCTTATCTGAGGATGGATGTTCTTGCCATGGAGGGAGTGCAGTGAAGATTCACCAGGCTGATACCTGGGATGGCAGGAATGACGTATGAAGAGAGATTGGGTCGATTGGGCTTATACTCGCTGGAGTTTAGAAGAATGAGAGGGGATCTCATCGAAACCTATAAAATTCTAACAGGACTAGACAGACTAGATGCAGGAAGGATGTTCCCGATGGCCGGGGAGTCCAGAACCAGGGGTCACACTCTAAGGATAAGGGGTAAGCCATTTAGGACAGAGATGAGGAGGAATTTCTTCACCCAGAGAGTGGTGAACCTGTGGAATTCTCTACCACAGAGGGCGGTGGAGGCCAGTTCATTAAATATATTCAAGAAGGAGTTAGATATATTTGTTAAGGCTAAAGGGATATGGGGAAACATAGAAGATAGGAGCAGGAGTCGGCCATTCGGCCCTTCGAGCCTGCTCCGCCATTCAATGAGATCATGGCTGATCATCCAAATTCAGTACCCTGTCCCTGCTTTCTCCCCATATCACTTGATCCCTTTAGCCTTAAGAAATATATCCAACTCCTTCTTGAATATATTTAATGAACTGGCCTCCACCGCCCTCTGTGGCAGAGAATTCCACAGGTTCACCACTCTCTGGGTGAAGAAATTCCTCCTCATTTCAGTCCTAAATGGCTTACCCCTTATCCTTAGACTATGACCCCTGGTTCTGGACTCCCCCGCCATCGGGAACATCCTTCCTGCATCTAGTCTGTCCAGGCCTGACAGAATTTTATAGGTTTCGATGAGATCCCCTCTCAATCTTCTAAACTCCAGTGAGTATAAGCCCAATCGACACAATCTCTCCTCATACGTCATTCCTGCCATCCCAGGTATCAGCCTGGTGAATCTTCGCTGCACTCCTTCCATGGCAAGAACGTCCTTCCTCAGGTAAGGCGACCAAAACTGCACACAATACTCAAGGTGCGGTCTCACCAAGGCCCTGTACAACTGTAGCAAGACATCCTTGTTCCTGTACTCGAACCCTCTTGCTACGAAGGCCAACATACCATTTGCCTTCTTAACCGCCTGCTGCACCTGCATGCTTACCTTCAGCGACTGGTGCACAAGAACACCCAGGTCTCTTTGCACTTCCCCTTCTCCCAATCTATTGCCATTCAAATAATAATCTGCCTTCCTGTTTTTGCCACCAAAGTGGATAACCTCACATTTATCCACATTATAGTGCATTTGCCATGTTTCTGCCCAATCACCCAACCTGTCCAAATCGTACTGGAGTTTCACAACATCCTCCTCACAGCTTACCCTCCCACCCAGCTTTGTGTCGTCTGCAAATTTGGAGATATTACATCCAATTCTCTCGTCCAGATCATTAATATATATTGTGAACAGCTGGGGTCCTAGGACCGATCCTTGCGGTACCCCACTAGTCACTGCCTGCCACTCGGAAAACGACCCGTTTATTCCAACTCTTTGCTTTCTGTCCGCCAACCAGTTCTCTATCCAAGTCAGTACCTTGCCCCCAATCCCATGTGCCTTAATTTTGCACGCTAATCTCTTGTGTGGGACCTTATCAAAAGCCTTCTGAAAGTCCAAATACACCACATCCACTGGTTCTCCCTTATCTATTCTACCAGTTACAGCAGGGACAGGGTACTGAATTTGGATGATCAGCCATGATCTCATTAAATGGCGGAGCAGGCTCAAGGGGCCGAATGGCCGACTCCTGCTCCTATCTTCTATGTTTCTATGAGATTGCGCTTCTAAACTGCAGCGAATATTCTCCCAGGTATCCACGTTCTCACACAATCGCTGACTCGCTCACCTGTACAGCCACGCACTCTCTTAAAGACACGCACGCTGGCAGGGACCAGGGATTGAAGCCGTGCATTTGCTTCCACCACCCCCCGGGCCGGCAGGGGCACTGCGGAACCCTTTCATTTCTGCTTGAGGTGACAGAGGTAAGAAGATAATACCTTCCGCGATGCCTTATTGCCTTCCAGCAGCAGCCGCATTATTCTTGGCTGGTGTGATTTGGGGAAGTGTTAATCCTGCACGCACAATCCATTTAAAGGTTCCAACCCAGGAGTCTGAAGCCGAGCTGAGCAGCTTTACTCTACACGGGCGCACAGATCTGGAAGACAATTAATGGACCTTTCACCGATGCTCGAGAGTTGGCACGTCTGAAAGTAATTGCCGCTGACTTGCAACAGCGCGACGGTCCCCAGCTCATTAAAGAGCAGGCTTTATGCAAGGTTATCAGCACTGTCGGGAGAATTCCCTTCATGCACTTCAGTCTGTTGATAAGGTGGCACTTTCATTAGGCTGGACTGTGCCATCTGTTTCTCTCCTTCCCCCGCACCGCCCCAGCCTACGTCTTCGCTGCTTGCAAAGCGAGTCTCCCCAGTGCCAGTGCTGAGGGAGCGCCGCACTGTCGGAGGGGCGGTACTGAGGGAGCGCCGCACTGTCGGAGGGGCAGTACTGAGGGAGCGCCGCACTGTCGGAGGGGCAGTACTGAGGGAGCGCCGCACTGTCGGAGGGGCGGTACTGAGGGAGCGCTGCACTGTCGGAGGGGCGGTACTGAGGGAGTGCCGCACTGTCGGAGGGGCAGTACTGAGGGAGCGCCGCACTGTCGGAGGGTCAGTACTGAGGGAGCGCCGCACTGTCGGAGGGTCAGTACTGAGGGAGCGCCGCACTGTCCGAGGGGCAGTACTGAGGGAGCGCCGCACTGTCGGAGGGGCTGTACTGAGGGAGCGCCGCACTGTCGGAGGGGCAGTACTGAGGGAGCGCCGCACTGTCGGAGGGGCAGTACTGAGGGAGCGCCGCACTGTCGGAGGGGCAGTACTGAGGGAGCGCCGCACTGTCGGAGGGGCAGTACTGAGGGAGCGCCGCACTGTCGGAGGGGCAGTACTGAGGGAGCGCCGCACTGTCGGAGGGGCAGTACTGAGGGAGCGCCGCACTGTCGGAGGGGCAGTACTGAGGGAGCGCCGCACTGTCGGAGGGGCAGTACTGAGGGAGCGCCGCACTGTCGGAGGGGCAGTACTGAGGGAGCGCCGCACTGTCGAAGGGGCAGTACTAAGGGAGCGCTGTACTGTCGGAGGGGCGGTACTGAGGGAGTTTTTCGGTTGAGACATTAAACCGAGGCCCGTCTGCCCTCTCAAGTGGACGTAAAAGATCCCACGGCCACTATTTCGAAGACGAGCGGGGGGGCGGTGTTCTCCCCGGTGTCCTGGGCCAATATTTATCCCTCAACCAACATCACTAAAACAGATGAACTGATCATTTATCACATTGCTGTTTGTGGGAGCTTGCTGTGCGCAAATTGGCTGCCGCGTTTCCTACATTACAACAGTGACCACACTTCAAAGAAAAAGTACTTCATTGACTGTGAAAGGGGTTCGGGACATCCTGAGGTGGTGAAAGGGGCTGGAGAAATGCGAGATCTTGAATTCTTTGTAACTTCAATGGTAGTCCTTCGCGGTGCCCAGCAACGGGTCCGATTTTATTTATTTGAAAACAGAAAATGAAACACTTGGGACCATATTAAAGTCAGATGATGCTGATTGGAGAATCTTTGTGCAGGTGCAGCAGGCGGTTAAGAAGGCCAATGGTATGTTGGCCTTCGTAGCGAGAGGATTCGAGTACAGGAACAAGGATGTCTTGCTGCAGTTGTACAGGGCCTTGGTGAGACCACACCTTGAGTATTGTGTGCAGTTTTGGTCGCCTTATCTGAGGAAGGATGTTCTTGCCATGGAGGGAGTTCAGCGAAGATTCACCAGACTGATACCTGGGATGGCAGGAATGACGTATGAGGAGAGATTGGGTCGATTGGGCTTATATTCGCTGGAGTTTAGAAGAATGAGAGGGGATCTCATTGAAACTTATAAAATTCTAACAGGACTAGACGGACTAGATGCAGGAAGGATGTTCCTGATGGTCGGGGGAGTCCAGAACCAGGGGTCACAGTCTAAGGATAAGGGGTAAGCCATTTAGGACTGAGGTGAGGAGGAATTTCTTCACCCAGAGAGTGGTGAACCTGTGGAATTCTCTACCACAGAAGGCGGTGGAGGCCAGTTCATTAAATATATTCAAGAAAGAGTTGGATATATTTCTTAAGGCTAAAGGGATCAAGGGATATGGGGAGAAGGCAGCGACAGGGTACTGAATTTGGATGATCAGCCATGATCTCATTAAATGGCGGAGCAGGCTCGAGGGGCCGAATGGCCTACTCCTGCTCCTATCTTCTATGTTTCTATGAGACTGCCCTGGGAGAGTTGGAGAAGGATGGGGCGGGGGGTGGCGGGTGGGGAAGGTCGTGAGATTGGTTTTTTGCTGTAACTGGGTCCCACTGGGTGACAGCGGCTGTGGTTGCGGAGCGGGGCTACATGAGCGCCACCCAGGAGTATATCAAAGGGATGGCAGGGGCCGCGTAGAGCCACGGGCACAGATCGGAGATGGAGGAGGGGGAGGAATTCATCTTCCTGGCAGCCCGTGGCCCATTGCAGAGCGGAGTGTTGCAGCAGCTGATGCAGATGGAGCCCAGCTTGCCGGGGGAGCAGAAAGCTTGGTAGCCAGCTGAGGTCAACAGGCAGGTGGAGAAGGACGCACAGGCTTTGCGGAAAAAGATCCCTGCGGAGAGACACAGAGAGAGAGAGAACCAAGGGTTAGCCGGGGGCTGTAGAAGGCCGCCACCCACCCCCCCACTGTGGGTGCCGCTGGATAGCGATTCCTCGCCTTCGATAGCGGGAGCAGCATGCAAGCGCGGTGCCTCCCTTCACACATCTCCCTTCTCGATCCGCCCGTACCTTTCGCAGGCTGTGACTCATTCCGTAGGCTGACCCACCCCCGAAGATTTCCCACCGCCATGTCCACTGGACCCGTTGGGATTCCGTACGATGTGAGTGAATGGGAAGGGGATGGGCCCATTGGGATTCTGTACAGTGGGAGTGAATGGGAAGGGGTTGGGTCCATTGGGATTCTGTACAACGGGAGTGAATGGGAAGGGGTTTGGGTCCATTGGGATTCTGTATAGTGGGAGTGAATGGGAAGGGGTTGGGTCCATTGGGATTCTGTACAACGGGAGTGAATGGGAAGGGGTTTGGGTCCATTGGGATTCTGTACAGTGGGAGTGAATGGGAAGGGGTTGGGTCCATCGGGATTCTGTACAGTGGGAGTTAATGGGAAGGGGTTGGGTCCATTGGGATTCTGTACAACGGGTGTGGATGGGAAGGGGTTGGGTCCATTGGGATTCTGTACAACGGGAGTGAATGGGAAGGGGTTGGGTCCATCGGGATTCTGTACAGTGGGAGTTAATGGGAAGGGGTTGGGTCCATTGGGATTCCGTACAACGGGTGTGAATGGGAAGGGGTTTGGGGCCATTGGGATTTCAAACTGTACATTTCCATCGCACACACTGGCCTCTACCCAATTACTGCCAATTAGTGTGAAAATCTACCGAGTGCTCTGCCGTGGACTCGACTCCACTGGGGATTGATGTTCAACACTACATATTTGTTCTTGCTAAAGCTCCTCGGAGCTGTCTGAGAAAGGAAACATTCATGTTATTAGTGTCAGTTGGGCCTGATCCCAAGTCACCGAGGTGAAAGAATAGTTCTAGCTCACTGCACCATTCAACCTCCTCCTAACATCTGCAGAGTTTACCCAACGCAATACTCTTTCCTGTAAATTATTTCTGGAAAAGGCAAAGCTCCAATGGATCTTATGAGGGAAGTGGGCCGAGGCGGAATGGGGGAGATGTGAGGGCGGCGGAACATTCTAGAGTTTTCCTCGACTACCTTTATGGAACAGAGGGAATTTACACAGAATTTTATTCATGATAGGGGAGAGTGTACATGGGCTGTGGGAGGAGATTAAATGGGTGGGTAGAGTCTGTGATAGGGGAGAGTGTCCATGGGCTGTGGGAGGAGATTAAATGGGTGGGTAGAGTCTGTGATAGGGGAGAATGTACATGGGCTGTGGGAGGAGATTAAATGGGTGGGTAGAGTCTGTGATAGGGGAGAGTGTACATGGGCTGTGGGAGGAGATTAAATGGGTGGGTAGAGTCTGTGATAGGGGAGAATGTACATGGGCTGTGGGAGGAGATTGAATGGGTGGGTAGAGTCCGTGATAGGGGAGAGTGTACATGGGGTGTGGGAGGAGATTAAATGGGTGGGTAGAGTCCGTGATAGGGGAGAGTGTACATGGGCTGTGGGAGGAGATTAAATGGGTGGGTAGAGTCCGTGATAGGGGAGAGTGTACATGGGGTGTGGGAGGAGATTAAATGGGTGGGTAGAGTCAGTGATAGGGGAGAGTGTACATGGGCTGTGGGAGGAGATTAAATGGGTGGGTAGAGTCCATGATAGGGGAGAGTGTACATGGGCTGTGGGAGGAGATTAAATGGGTGGGTAGAGTCCGTGATAGGGGAGAGTGTACATGGGCTGTGAGAGGAGATTAAATGGGTGGGTAGAGTCCGTGATAGGGGAGAGTGTACATGGGCTGTGGGAGGAGATTAAATGGGTGGGTAGAGTCAGTGATAGGGGAGAGTGTGCATGGGCTGTGGGAGGAGATTAAATGGGTGGGTAGAGTCCATGATAGGGGAGAGTGTACATGGGCTGTGGGAGGAGATTAAATGGGTGGGTAGAGTCCGTGATAGGGGAGAGTGTACAGGGGCTGTGGGAGGAGATTAAATGGGTGGGTAGAGTCTGTGATAGGGGAGAATGTACATGGGCTGTGGGAGGAGATTAAATGGGTGGGTAGAGTCTGTGATAGGGGAGAATGTACATGGGCTGTGGGAGGAGATTAAATGTGTGGGTAGAGTCTGTGATAGGGGAGAGTGTACATGGGCTGTGGGAGGAGATTAAATGGGTGGGTAGAGTCTGTGATAGGGGAGAGTGTACATGGGCTGTGGGAGGAGATTAAATGGGTGGGTAGAGTCTGTGATAGGGGAGAGTGTACATGGGCTGTGGGAGGAGATTAAATGGGTGGGTAGAGTCCGTGATAGGGGAGAGTGCACACGGGCTGTGGGAGGAGATTAAATGGGTGGGTAGAGTCTGTGATAGGGGAGAGTGTACATGGGCTGTGGGAGGAGATTAAATGGGTGGGTAGAGTCTGTGATAGGGGAGAGTGTACATGGGCTGTGGGAGGAGATTAAATGGGTGGGTAGAGTCTGTGATAGGGGAGAGTGTCCATGGGCTGTGGGAGGAGATTAAATGGGTGGGTAGAGTCCGTGATAGGGGAGAGTGTACATGGGCTGTGGGAGGAGATTAAATGGGTGGGTAGAGTCTGTGATAGGGGAGAGTGTCCATGGGCTGTGGGAGGAGATTAAATGGGTGGGTAGAGTCTGTGATAGGGGAGAGTGTACACGGGCTGTGGGAGGAGATTAAATGGGTGGGTAGAGTCTGTGATAGGGGAGAGTGTACACGGGCTGTGGGAGGAGATTAAATGGGTGGGTAGAGTCTGTGATAGGGGAGAGTGTACATGGGCTGTGGGAGGAGATTAAATGGGTGGGTAGAGTCCGTGATAGGGGAGAGTGTACATGGGCTGTGGGAGGAGATTGAATGGGTGGGTAGAGTCTGTGATAGGGGAGAGTGTACATGGGCTGTGGGAGGAGATTAAATGGGTGGGTAGAGTCTGTGATAGGGGAGAGTGTACATGGGCTGTGGGAGGAGATTAAATGGGTGGGTAGAGTCCGTGATAGGGGAGAGTGTACATGGGCTGTGGGAGGAGATTAAATGGGTGGGTAGAGTCCGTGATAGGGGAGAGTGTGCATGGGCTGTGGGAGGAGATTAAATGGGTGGGTAGAGTCTGTGATAGGGGAGAGTGTACATGGGCTGTGAGAGGAGGTTAAATGGGTGGGTAGAGTCCGTGATAGGGGAGAGTGTACACGGGCTGTGGGAGGAGATTGAATGGGTGGGTAGAGTCTGTGATAGGGGAGAGTGTACATGGGCTGTGGGAGGAGATTAAATGGGTGGGTAGAGTCAGTGATAGGGGAGAGTGTGCATGGGCTGTGGGAGGAGATTAAATGGGTGGGTAGAGTCCGTGATAGGGGAGAGTGTACATGGGCTGTGAGAGGAGATTAAATGGGTGGGTAGAGTCAGTGATAGGGGAGAGTGTACATGGGCTGTGGGAGGAGATTAAATGGGTGGGTAGAGTCCATGATAGGGGAGAGTGTACATGGGCTGTGGGAGGAGATTAAATGGGTGGGTAGAGTCCATGATAGGGGAGAGTGTACATGGGCTGAGGGAGGAGATTAAATGGGTGGGTAGAGTCCATGATAGGGGAGAGTGTACATGGGCTGTGGGAGGAGATTAAATGGGTGGGTAGAGTCTGTGATAGGGGAGAGTGTACACGGGCTGTGGGAGGAGATTAAATGTGTGGGTAGAGTCTGTGATAGGGGAGAGTGTACACGGGCTGTGGGAGGAGATTAAATGGGTGGGTAGAGTCTGTGATAGGGGAGAGTGTTCACGGGCTGTGGGAGGAGATTAAATTGGTGGGTAGAGTCTGTGATAGGGGAGAGTGTCCATGGGCTGTGGGAGGAGATTAAATGGGTGGGTAGAGTCCGTGATAGGGGAGAGTGTACAGGGCTGTGGGAGGAGATTAAATGGGTGGTTAGAGTCTGTGATAGGGGAGAGTGTACGTGGGCTATGGGAGGAGATTAAATGGGTGGGTAGAGACCGTGATAGGGGAGAGTGTACATGGGCTGTGGGAGGAGATTAAATGGGTGGGTAGAGCCCATGATAGGGGAGAGTGTACATGGGCTGTGGGAGGAGATTAAATGGGTGGGTAGAGTCTGTGATAGGGGAGAGTGTACACGGGCTGTGGGAGGAGATTAAATGGGTGGGTAGAGACCGTGATAGGGGAGAGTGTACACGGGCTGTGGGAGGAGATTAAATGGGTGGGTAGAGTCTGTGATAGGGGAGAGTGTCCATGGGCTGTGGGAGGAGATTCAATGGGTGGGTAGAATCCGTGCTAGGGGAGAGTGTACGCGGGCTGTGGGAGGAGATTAAATGGGTGGGTAAAGTCTGTGATAGGGGAGAGTGTACATGGGCTGTGGGAGGAGATTCAATGGGTGGGTAGAGTCTGTGATAGGGGAGAGTGTACATGGGCTGTGGGAGGAGATTAAATGGGTGGGTAGAGTCCATGATAGGGGAGAGTGTACATGGGCTGTGGGAGGAGATTAAATGGGTGGGTAGAGTCCGTGATAGGGGAGAGTGTACACGGGCTGTGGGAGGAGATATAATGGGCGGGTGGAGTCCATGATAGGGGAGAGTGTACACGGGCTGTGGGAGGAGATTAAATGGGTGGGTAGAGTCTGTGATAGGGGAGAGTGTACATGGGCTGTGGGAGGAGATTAAATGGGTGGGTAGAGTCTGTGATAGGGGAGAGTGTACACGGGCTGTGGGAGGAGATTAAATGGGTGGGTAGAGTCCGTGATAGGGGGGAGTGTACATGGACTGTGGGAGGAGATTAAATGGGTGGGGAGAGTCTGTGATAGGGAAGAGTGTACATGGGCTGTGGGAGGAGATTAAATGGGTGGGTAAAGTCTGTGATAGGGGAGAGTGTACACGGGCTGTGGGAGGAGATTAAATGGGTGGGTAGAGTCCATGATAGGGGAGAGTGTACATGGGCTGTGGGAGGAGATTAAATGGGTGGGTAGAGTCCATGATAGGGGAGAGTGTACATGGGCTGTGGGAGGAGATTAAATGGGTGGGTAGAGTCCGTGATAGGGGAGAGTGTACATGGGCTGTGAGAGGAGATTAAATGGGTGGGTAGAGTCCGTGATAGGGGAGAGTGTACATGGGCTGTGGGAGGAGATTAAATGGGTGGGTAGAGTCAGTGATAGGGGAGAGTGTGCATGGGCTGTGGGAGGAGATTAAATGGGTGGGTAGAGTCCGTGATAGGGGAGAGTGTACATGGGCTGTGAGAGGAGATTAAATGGGTGGGTAGAGTCAGTGATAGGGGAGAGTGTACATGGGCTGTGGGAGGAGATTAAATGGGTGGGTAGAGTCCATGATAGGGGAGAGTGTACATGGGCTGTGGGAGGAGATTAAATGGGTGGGTAGAGTCCATGATAGGGGAGAGTGTACATGGGCTGAGGGAGGAGATTAAATGGGTGGGTAGAGTCCATGATAGGGGAGAGTGTACATGGGCTGTGGGAGGAGATTAAATGGGTGGGTAGAGTCTGTGATAGGGGAGAGTGTACACGGGCTGTGGGAGGAGATTAAATGGGTGGGTAGAGTCTGTGATAGGGGAGAGTGTCCATGGGCTGTGGGAGGAGATTAAATGGGTGGGTAGAGTCCGTGATAGGGGAGAGTGTACAGGGCTGTGGGAGGAGATTAAATGGGTGGGTAGAGTCCATGATAGGGGAGAGTGTACATGGGCTGTGGGAGGAGATTAAATGGGTGGGTAGAGTCCATGATAGGGGAGAGTGTACGCGGGCTGTGGGGGGAGATTAAATGGGTGGTTAGAGTCTGTGATAGGGGAGAGTGTACGTGGGCTATGGGAGGAGATTAAATGGGTGGGTAGAGACCGTGATAGGGGAGAGTGTACATGGGCTGTGGGAGGAGATTAAATGGGTGGGTAGAGCCCATGATAGGGGAGAGTGTACATGGGCTGTGGGAGGAGATTAAATGGGTGGGTAGAGTCTGTGATAGGGGAGAGTGTACACGGGCTGTGGGAGGAGATTAAATGGGTGGGTAGAGACCGTGATAGGGGAGAGTGTACATGGGCTGTGGGAGGAGATTAAATGGGTGGGTAGAGTCCATGATAGGGGAGAGTGTACGTGGGCTGTGGGAGGAGATTAAATGGGTGGGTAGAGACCGTGATAGGGGAGAGTGTACACGGGCTGTGGGAGGAGATTAAATGGGTGGGTAGAGTCTGTGATAGGGGAGAGTGTCCATGGGCTGTGGGAGGAGATTCAATGGGTGGGTAGAATCCGTGCTGGGGGAGAGTGTACGCGGGCTGTGGGAGGAGATTAAATGGGTGGGTAAAGTCTGTGATAGGGGAGAGTGTACATGGGCTGTGGGAGGAGATTCAATGGGTGGGTAGAGTCTGTGATAGGGGAGAGTGTACATGGGCTGTGGGAGGAGATTAAATGGGTGGGTAAAGTCTGTGATAGGGGAGAGTGTACACGGGCTGTGGGAGGAGATTAAATGGGTGGGTAGAGTCCATGATAGGGGAGAGTGTACATGGGCTGTGGGAGGAGATATAATGGGCGGGTGGAGTCCATGATAGGGGAGAGTGTACACGGGCTGTGGGAGGTGATTAAATGGGTGGGTAGAGTCTGTGATAGGGGAGAGTGTACAGGGGCTGTGGGAGGAGATTAAATGGGTGGGTAGAGTCTGTGATAGGGGAGAGTGCACACGGGCTGTGGGAGGAGATTAAATGGGTGGGTAGAGTCAGTGATAGGGGAGAGTGTACATGGGCTGTGGGAGGAGATTAAATGGGTGGGTAGAGTCCGTGATAGGGGAGAGTGTACATGGGCTGTGGGAGGAGATTAAATGGGTGGGTAGAATCCGTGCTAGGGGAGAGTGTACACGGGCTGTGGGAGGAGATTAAATGGGTGGGTAGAGTCCGTGCTAGGGGAGAGTGTACACGGGCTGTGGGAGGAGATTAAATGGGTGGGGAGAGTCCGTGATAGGGGGGAGTGTATACGGGCTGTGGGAGGAGATAAAATGGGTGGGTAGAGTCTGTGATAGGGGAGAGTGTACATGGGCTGTGGGAGGAGATTAAATGGGTGGGTAGAGTCCGTGATAGGGGAGAGTGTACATGGGCTGTGGGAGGAGATTAAATGGGTGGGTAGAGTCTGTGATAGGGGAGAGTGTACATGGGCTGTGGGAGGAGATTAAATGTGTGGGTAGAGTCCGTGATAGGGGAGAGTGTACACGGGCTGTGGGAGGAGATTAAATGGGTGGGTAGAGTCCGTGATAGGGGAGAGTGTACATGGGCTGTGGGAGGAGATTAAATGGGTGGGTAGAGTCTGTGATAGGGGAGAGTATACATGGGCTGTGAGAGGAGATTAAATGTGTGGGTAGAGTCCGTGATAGGGGAGAGTGTACACGGGCTGTGGGAGGAGATTAAATGGGTGGGTAGAGTCCGTGATAGGGGAGAGTGTACACGGGCTGTGGGAGGAGATTAAATGGGTGGGTAGAGTCCGTGATAGGGGAGAGTGTACAGGGGCTGTGGGAGGAGATTAAATGGGTGGGTAGAGTCTGTGATAGGGGGGAGTGTACATGGGCTGTGGGAGGAGATTAAATGGGTGGGTAGAGTCTGTGATAGGGGAGAGTGTACACGGGCTGTGGGAGGAGATTAAATGGGTGGGTAGAGTCTGTGATAGGGGAGAGTGTACACGGGCTGTGGGAGGAGATTGAATGGGTGGGTAGAGTCTGTGATAGGGGAGAGTGTACACGGGCTGTGGGAGGAGATTAAATGGGTGGGTAGAGTCAGTGATAGGGGAGAGTGTACACGGGCTGTGGGAGGAGATTAAATGGGTGGGTAGAGTCAGTGATAGGGGAGAGTGTACACGGGCTGTGGGAGGAGATTAAATGGGTGGGTAGAGTCTGTGATAGGGGAGAGTGTACATGGGCTGTGGGAGGAGATTAAATGGGTGGGTAGAGTCAGTGATAGGGGAGAGTGTACACGGGCTGTGAGAGGAGATTAAATGGGTGGGTAGAGTCTGTGATAGGGGAGAGTGTCCACGGGCTGTGGGAGGAGATTAAATGGGTGGGTAGAGTCTGTGATAGGGGGGAGTGTACACGGGCTGTGGGAGGAGATTAAATGGGTGGGTAGAGTCAGTGATAGGGGAGAGTGTACATGGGGTGTGGGAGGAGATTAAATGTGTGGGTAGAGTCCGTGATAGGGGAGTGTGTACACGGGCTGTGGGAGGAGATTAAATGGGTGGGTAGAGTCAGTGATAGGGGAGAGTGTACACGGGCTGTGGGAGAAGATTAAATGGGTGGGTAGAGTCCGTGATAGGGGAGAGTGTACACGGGCTGTGGGAGGAGATTAAATGGGTGGGTAGAGTCAGTGATAGGGGAGAGTGTACACGGGCTGTGGGAGAAGATTAAATGGGTGGGTAGAGTCCGTGATAGGGGAGAGTGTACACGGGCTGTGGGAGGAGATTAAATGGGTGGGTAGAGTCCGTGATAGGGGAGTGTGTACACGGGCTGTGGGAGGAGATTAAATGGGTGGGTAGAGTCTGTGATAGGGGGGAGTGTACATGGGCTGTGGGAGGAGATTGAATGGGTGGGTAGAGTCTGTGATAGGGGAGAGTGTACACGGGCTGTGGGAGGAGATTAAATGGGTGGGTAGAGTCAGTGATAGGGGAGAGTGTACACGGGCTGTGGGAGGAGATTAAATGGGTGGGTAGAGTCAGTGATAGGGGAGAGTGTACACGGGCTGTGGGAGGAGATTAAATGGGTGGGTAGAGTCTGTGATAGGGGAGAGTGTACATGGGCTGTGGGAGGAGATTAAATGGGTGGGTAGAGTCAGTGATAGGGGAGAGTGTACACGGGCTGTGAGAGGAGATTAAATGGGTGGGTAGAGTCTGTGATAGGGGAGAGTGTCCACGGGCTGTGGGAGGAGATTAAATGTGTGGGTAGAGTCCGTGATAGGGGAGTGTGTACACGGGCTGTGGGAGGAGATTAAATGGGTGGGTAGAGTCAGTGATAGGGGAGAGTGTACACGGGCTGTGGGAGAAGATTAAATGGGTGGGTAGAGTCCGTGATAGGGGAGAGTGTACACGGGCTGTGGGAGGAGATTAAATGGGTGGGTAGAGTCAGTGATAGGGGAGTGTGTACATGGGCTGTGGGAGGAGATTAAATGGGTGGGTAGAGTCCATGATAGGGGAGAGTGTACACGGGCTGTGGGAGGAGATTAAATGGGTGGGTAGAGTCAGTGATAGGGGAGTGTGTACATGGGCTGTGGGAGGAGATTAAATGGGTGGGTAGAGTCCATGATAGGGGAGAGTGTACATGGGCTGTGGGAGGAGATTAAATGGGTGGGTAGAGTCAGTGATAGGGGAGAGTGTACACGGGCTGTGGGAGGAGATTAAATGGGTGGGTAGAGTCCGTGATAGGGGAGAGTGTACATGGGCTGTGGGAGAAGATTAAATGGGTGGGTAGAGTCTGTGATAGGGGGGAGTGTACACGGGCTGTGGGAGGAGATTAAATGGGTGGGTAGAGTCTGTGATAGGGGAGAGTGTACATGGGCTGAGGGAGGAGATTAAATGGGTGGGTAGAGTCTGTGATAGGGGAGAGTGTACACAGGCTGTGGGAGGAGATTGAATTGGTGGGTAGAGTCTGTGATAGGGGAGAGTGTCCATGGGCTGTGAGAGGAGATTAAATGGGTGGGTAGAGTCTGTGATAGGGGAGAGTGTCCACGGGCTGTGGGAGGAGATTAAATGGGTGGGTAGAGTCTGTGATAGGGGGGAGTGTACACGGGCTGTGGGAGGAGATTAAATGGGTGGGTAGAGTCAGTGATAGGGGAGAGTGTACATGGGGTGTGGGAGGAGATTAAATGTGTGGGTAGAGTCCGTGATAGGGGAGTGTGTACACGGGCTGTGGGAGGAGATTAAATGGGTGGGTAGAGTCAGTGATAGGGGAGAGTGTACACGGGCTGTGGGAGAAGATTAAATGGGTGGGTAGAGTCCGTGATAGGGGAGAGTGTACACGGGCTGTGGGAGGAGATTAAATGGGTGGGTAGAGTCAGTGATAGGGGAGAGTGTACACGGGCTGTGGGAGAAGATTAAATGGGTGGGTAGAGTCCGTGATAGGGGAGAGTGTACACGGGCTGTGGGAGGAGATTAAATGGGTGGGTAGAGTCCGTGATAGGGGAGTGTGTACACGGGCTGTGGGAGGAGATTAAATGGGTGGGTAGAGTCTGTGATAGGGGGGAGTGTACATGGGCTGTGGGAGGAGATTGAATGGGTGGGTAGAGTCTGTGATAGGGGAGAGTGTACACGGGCTGTGGGAGGAGATTAAATGGGTGGGTAGAGTCAGTGATAGGGGAGAGTGTACACGGGCTGTGGGAGGAGATTAAATGGGTGGGTAGAGTCAGTGATAGGGGAGAGTGTACACGGGCTGTGGGAGGAGATTAAATGGGTGGGTAGAGTCTGTGATAGGGGAGAGTGTACATGGGCTGTGGGAGGAGATTAAATGGGTGGGTAGAGTCAGTGATAGGGGAGAGTGTACACGGGCTGTGAGAGGAGATTAAATGGGTGGGTAGAGTCTGTGATAGGGGAGAGTGTCCACGGGCTGTGTGTGGGTAGAGTCCGTGATAGGGGAGTGTGTACACGGGCTGTGGGAGGAGATTAAATGGGTGGGTAGAGTCAGTGATAGGGGAGAGTGTACACGGGCTGTGGGAGAAGATTAAATGGGTGGGTAGAGTCCGTGATAGGGGAGAGTGTACACGGGCTGTGGGAGGAGATTAAATGGGTGGGTAGAGTCAGTGATAGGGGAGTGTGTACATGGGCTGTGGGAGGAGATTAAATGGGTGGGTAGAGTCCATGATAGGGGAGAGTGTACACGGGCTGTGGGAGGAGATTAAATGGGTGGGTAGAGTCAGTGATAGGGGAGTGTGTACATGGGCTGTGGGAGGAGATTAAATGGGTGGGTAGAGTCCATGATAGGGGAGAGTGTACATGGGCTGTGGGAGGAGATTAAATGGGTGGGTAGAGTCAGTGATAGGGGAGAGTGTACACGGGCTGTGGGAGGAGATTAAATGGGTGGGTAGAGTCCGTGATAGGGGAGAGTGTACATGGGCTGTGGGAGAAGATTAAATGGGTGGGTAGAGTCTGTGATAGGGGGGAGTGTACACAGGCTGTGGGAGGAGATTAAATGGGTGGGTAGAGTCTGTGATAGGGGAGAGTGTACACGGACTGTGGGAGGAGATTAAATGGTGTGGGTAGAGTCTGTGATAGGAGAGAGTGTACACGGGCTGTGGGAGGAGATTAAATGGGTGGGTAGAGTCTGTGATAGGGGAGAGTGTACATGGGCTGAGGGAGGAGATTAAATGGGTGGGGTAGAGTCTGTGATAGGGGAGAGTGTACACAGGCTGTGGGAGGAGATTGAATGGGTGGGTAGAGTCCGTGATAGGGGAGAGTGTACATGGGCTGTGGGAGGAGATTAAATGGGTGGGTAGAGTCCGTGATAGGGGAGAGTGTACATGGGCTGTGGGAGGAGATTAAATGGGTGGGTAGAGTCTGTGATAGGGGAGAGTGTACACGGGCTGTGGGAGGAGATTAAATGGGTGGGTAGAGTCTGTGATAGGGGGGAGTGTACACGGGCTGTGGGAGGAGATTAAATGGGTGGGTAGAGTCAGTGATAGGGGAGAGTGTACACGGGCTGTGGGAGGAGATTAAATGGGTGGGTAGAGTCCGTGATAGGGGAGAGTGTCCATGGGCTGTGGGAGGAGATTAAATGGGTGGGGGAGAGTCTGTGATAGGGGAGAGTGTACATGGGCTGTGGGAGGAGATTAAATGGGTGGGTAGAGTCTGTGATAGGGGAGAGTGTACACGGGCTGTGGGAGGAGATTAAATGGGTGGGTAGAGTCTGTGATAGGGGAGAGTGTACATGGGCTGTGGGAGGAGATTAAATGGGTGGGTAGAGTCTGTGATAGGGGAGAGTGTACACGGACTGTGGGAGGAGATTAAATGGGTGGGTAGAGTCTGTGATAGGGGAGTGTGTACACGGGCTGTGGGAGGAGATTAAATGGGTGGGTAGAGTCTGTGATAGGGGAGAGTGTACACGGACTGTGGGAGGAGATTAAATGGGTGGGTAGAGTCCGTGATAGGGGAGAGTGTACACGGGCTGTGGGAGGAGATTAAATGGGTGGGTAGAGTCCGTGATAGGGGAGAGTGTACACGGGCTGTGGGAGGAGATTAAATGGGTGGGTAGAGTCCGTGATAGGGGAGAGTGTACACGGGCTGTGGGAGGAGATTAAATGGGTGGGTAGAGTCTGTGATAGGGGGGAGTGTATTCTGAAGCATGGTAGGAAGGGTTTGTGTTACTCACCATCACTCCGCACAATCACTTCATTCTGACAGGCGTCCTGGATATTGGCTGTGCAATTAACGATGAATTGTGGCTGTGAGCAGTCATTGTCGAGTTGGAATTCCTCGCAGTGGTAGCACTGCATCTGTATCAACCAGCTGCAGAAAGATCGGTGGGAGACATGTCCATCACTGGGTCAAAGACAGGAGAGAG
Source organism: Somniosus microcephalus (assembly GCF_052327205.1). Lineage (NCBI taxonomy): Eukaryota > Metazoa > Chordata > Chondrichthyes > Squaliformes > Somniosidae > Somniosus > Somniosus microcephalus. The sequence continues at coordinate 34,990,742 of NC_141019.1, read as the reverse complement.
GCAGAGGGAGGGAGAGAGAGTGGGAGGGAGACAGAGGGAGAGGGAGGGAGAGGGAGGGAGAGAGGAGGGGGAGAGGGAGAGAGAGAGAGAGAGAGGGGAGAGAGAGAGGGAGGGAGACGAGAGAGAGAGGGAGAGAGAGAGAGAGAGAGGGAGAGAGGAGG
>NC_141019.1:34848081-34985581 GCF_052327205.1 Somniosus microcephalus | reverse complement strand
GTCTACACTGTCCCATCAAACACTCCCAGGGCAGGTACAGCACGGGGTTAGATACAGAGTGAAGCTCGCTCTACACTGTCCCATCAAACACTCCCAGGGCAGGTGCAGCACGGGGTTAGATACAGAGTGAAGCTCGCTCTACACTGTCCCATCAAACACTCGCAGGGCAGATACAGCACGGGGTAAGAAACATAGAAACATAGAAGATAGGAGCAGGAGTAGGCCATTCGGCCCCTCGAGCCTGCTCTGCCATTTAATGAGATCATGGCTGATCATCCAAATTCAGTACCCTGTCCCTGCCTTCTCCCCATATCCCTTGGTCCCTTTAGCCTTAAGAAATATATCCAACTCCTTCTTGAATATATTTAATGAATTGGCCTCAACTGCCTTGTGTGGTAGAGAATTCCACAGGTTCACCACTCTCTGGGTGAAGAAATTCCTCCTCATCTCAGTCCTAAATGGCTTACCCCTTATCCTTAGACTGTGACCCCTGGTTCTGGACTCCCCCGCCATCGGGAACATCCTTCCTGCATCTAGTCTGTCTAGTCCTGTTAGAATTTTATAAGTTTCAATGAGATCCCCTCTCATTCTTCTAAACTCCAGCGAGCACAAGCCCAATCGACCCAATCTCTCCTCATACATCATTCCTGCCATCCCAGGTATCAGCCTGGTGAATCTTCGCTGCACTCTCTCCATGGCAAGAACATCCTTCCTCAGATAAGGCGACCAAAACTGCACACAATACTCAAGATGTGGTCTCACCAAGGCCCTGTACAACTGCAGCAAGACATCCTTGTTCCTGTACTCGAACCCTCTCGCTACGAAGACCAACATACCATTTGCCTTCTTAACCGCCTGCTGCACCTGCATGCTTACCTTCAGCGACTGGTGCACAAGGACACCCAGGTCTCGTTGCACTTCCCCTGCTCCCAATCTATTGCCATTCAAATAATAATCTGTCTTCCTGTTTTTGCCACTGAAGTGGATAACCTCACATTTATCCACATTATACTGCATCTGCCCAATCGCCCAACCTGTCCAAATCATACTGGAGTTTCTCGGCATCCTCCTCACAGCACACACGCCCACCCAGCTTTGTGTCATCTGCAAACTTGGAGATATTACATCTAGTTCCCTCGTCTAGATCATTAATATATATTGTGAACAGCTGGGGTCCTAGGACCGATCCCTGCGGTACCTCACTAGTCACTGCCTGCCACTCGGAAAAAGACCCGTTCATTCCAAGACACACATTATTCAGTGGATTTTAATCTGTCGAAGAATTGGAGAAGGAACGAGGTTTACAAGAATGAAACAATGACTGAGGACGAGAAATTCATTATAGCCACTTTTGGGGTGGTAAAGTCGGGCGGCCGCAAAAGTTTGCGCCCGGCGCAAATTCGAGGCCACTTCCCCGATATTCATTAGCTTCGCCCTAAGAGTTTGCTCGAGCGCTAAAACTGGCGATGCACGACTCTCTTTAGGCGCTAAGCCAGCGGCCCGGGCGCTAACACCGGAAGCGAGCTGCTGATTGACGGCAGACACTCTGGCTCCGGTGAGCTCTTAAAGGGGGAGGGTGGATTTGGTTTTTTGAAAGGCCGAGACTGCTCTATTTGTGTTGTTGGGGAGGGCTTCTCTCCATCAGTTTGTTATGTGGTCCTCCTCCTCCTCCTCCTCCTCCTCCTCCTCCTCCTCCTCCTCCTCCTCTCCATCACCCATCTTTGTCTCTCACAAAGTGTTGCAAAACGGCTGCCTTTTCTACTGCAGGAGTGCCCTTTAATTTGCGCTCCCCGCGGCCCGCCTCGGCTGTGTACCGTTCCACTTCACAGTCGTTAGGGCCGCCCGGCGCACAATGGGGCGGCGCGAGTGAAGTTCCGGTTCCGGGCGCACAAAGGGCGTTGCACGACGAAATGACGTCATGATCTGCGCGCGCAGCAGGGCGCGCGCTAAGACTTTGCGCCGGCGCTAAATGTCTACTGAAGTTGGGGCGAGGCGCAGATCGCGCTGCGCCCGGGCGCTAAGCGCCTAGCGCTCGAGATCTACTCCTCCCAAGGCGCTAACGGCTGGCGCGCCCAACTGAATTTCTAGGCCTGAGAGGTTTATAACTCTCAGGAAAGACTGAACAAGCTGGGATTCCTTTCTCTAGAAAAGAGAAGGCTGAGGGGTGACCTGATAGAGGTCATTAAAGTTATGAAGGGGTTTCGATAGGGTAGACGTAGAGAAGATGTTTCCACTCATGGGGGAGACCAGAACTCGGGGCCATCAATATAAGATAGTCACTAATAAATCCAATAGGGAATTCAGGAGAAACTTCTTTCCCCAGAGAGTGGTGAGAATGTGGAACTCGCTACCACAGGAAGTGGTGGAGGCGAAAAGCACAGATACATTTAAGGGGGAAGCTGGATAAACACACGAGGGAGAAAGGAATAGAAGGATATGGTGATAGGGTGAGATGACGTAGGGGTGGGAGGAGGCTCGTGTGGAGCATAAACACCGGCACGGACCAGATGGGCCGAACGGCCTGTTTCTGTGCCGTAGACTCGAAGTAAGTAGAAGACTCGCGGCGACTGACGTTAAATTATCGGGAGGTGAGGGAGTAGCTGGGCTGTCATCTCGCGTATTAAATCGGCCCTCTGCTCAATTACTGAGCGGCTCAATCATCCCTTGTGAATGAGGGGTGGCGGTCGGTAATCCGAAGTGATGTGCAGGTCCTCGCTCCATCAGTCACTGCGTCCCCCGGTACTGGGAGCTCATCAGAATTCCGAGCACACAGCCGGGGCACGGAATTAAACAGACGCAGCTTCCTTCCATTGCTCAGAGCTGTTTCCCTGCTCTCGTCAGTTTACGCCCCGAGCCTCGAGGTTCATTAACACCACGTGTATTTACACCGTGCCTTTAACGTAGCACAACGCCCCAAGGGCACTACACAGGAGCGATTATCAATCTGCCCCCGAGCCACGTAAGGAGATATTAGGACAGGTGACCAAAAGCTTGGTCAAAGAGGGAGGATTTAAGGAGCGCCTTAAAGGAGGAGAGAGAGGCACGGAGAGGTTTAGGGAGGGAATTCCAGAGCTCAGGGCCCAGGCGGCTGAAGGCACGGCCGCCAAGGGCTGAAAGATGAGGTGCTGTTGCTCAAGCTTAAACAACAGTGCGGTGCTCCATCAGTACCGCCCCTCCGACTGTGCGGCGCTCCCTCAGTACTGCCCCTCCGACAGTGCGGCGCTCTCTCGGTACCGCCCCTCCGACACTCCCTCAGTACTGCCCCTCCGACAGTGCGGTGCTCTCTCGGTACCGCCCCTCCGACAGTGCGGCGCTCCCTCAGTACTGCCCCTCCGACAGTGTGGCGGTCTCTCGGTACCGCCCCTCCGACAGTGCGGCGCTCCCTCAGTACTGCCCCTCCGACAGTGCGGTGCTCCCTCAGTACTGCCCCTCCGACAGTGCGGCGCTCCCTCAGTACCGCCCCTCCGACAGTGCGGCGCTCCCTCAGTACTGCCCCTCCGACAGTGCGGTGCTCCCTCAGTACTGCCCCTCCGACAGTGCGGCACTCCCTCAGTACTGCCCCTCCGACAGTGCGGTGCTCCCTCAGTACTGCCCCTCCGACAGTGCGGCGCTCCCTCAGTACCGCCCCTCCGTCAGTGCAGCGCTCCATCAGTACTGCCCCTCCGACAGTGCGGCGTTCCCTCAGTACTGTCCCTCCGACAGTGCGGCACTCCCTCAGTACTGCCCCTCTGACAATGCGGCGCTCCCTCAGTACTGCCCCTCCGACAGTGCAGCGCTTCCTCAGTACTGCCCCTCCGACAGTTTGGCGCTCCCTCAGTACCGCCCCTCCAACAGTGCGGCGCTCCCTCAGTACTGCCCCTCCGACAGTGCGGCGCTCCCTCAGTACTGCCCCTCCGACAGTTTGGCGCTCCCTCAGTACCGCCCCTCCGACAGTGCGGCGCTCCCTCAGTACTGCCCCTCCGACAGTGCTGCGCTCCCTCAGTACTGCCCCTCCGACAGTGCGGCACTCCCTCAGTACTGCCCCTCCGACAGTGCGGCGCTCCCTCAGTACTGCCCCTCCGACAGTGCGGCGCTCCCTCAGTACTGCCCCTCCGACAGTTTGGCGCTCCCTCAGTACCGCCCCTCCGACAGTGCGGCGCTCCCTCAGTACTGCCCCTCCGACAGTGCGGCACTCCCTCAGTACTGCCCCTCCGACAGTGCGGCGTTCCCTCAGTACTGCCCCTCCAACAGTGCGGCGCTCCCTCAGTACTGCTCCTCCGACAGTGCGGCGCTCCCGCAGTACTGCCCCTCCGACAGTGCGGCGCTCCCTCAGTACTGCCCCTCCGACAGTGCGGCGCTCCCTCAGTACTGCTCCTCCGACAGTGCGGCGCTCCCGCAGTACTGCCCCTCCGACAGTGCGGCGCTCCCGCAGTACTGCCCCTCCGACAGTGCGGCGCTCCCTCAGTACTGCCCCTCCGACAGTGTGGCGCTCCCTCAGTACTGCCCCTCCTACAGTGCGGCGCTCTCTCAGTACTGCTGCTCCTACAGTGCGGCGCTCCCTCAGTACTGCCCCTCCGACAGTGCGGTGCTCCCTCAGTACTGCCCCTCCGACAGTGCGGCGCTCCCTCAGTACTGCCCCTCCGACAGTGCGGCGCTCCCTCAGTACTGCCCCTCCGACAGTGCGGCGCTCCCTCAGTACTGCTGTGTTATGCCCGGAAAAAGCCAGCAAGAGCGCGACTAAATTGGAGAGCTCTTTCACAGAGCCAGCACCGACACGACAGGCTGAATGACCACCTTCTGTGCTGTAAGAATCTATGAACGCGGTGGAATGGGAACGGGCTGACAGCGATGGGGACATGTGGGTTTAATTGACTCAATTACCGGCAGCAAATGTGCTTTTAAAAAGACGAAGCTTTCTTGATCCGCTTATCAAGCCATAAGAGGGTGTCATCAAAAGCAGGTTCGCTCTGCATCTGACGCTCATTAAAAGGACGGATTGGCAGCAGCTACCGATTGTTCTTCAACTGTTTAAAAATAATCACAGACAACAGAAAAACAAACGGCAAATTGCGTCAGGGAGCTGAATAAACACTTTCCACAAAACACTCCCAGAGCAGGTACAGCACGGGTTAGATACAGAGTAAAACTCCCTCTACACTGTCCCATCAAACACTCCCAGGGCAGGTACAGCACGGGTTAGATGCAGAGTAAAGCTCCCTCTACACTGTCCCATCAAACACTCCCAGGGCTGGTACAGCACGGGTTAGATACAGAGTAAAGCTTCCTCTACACTGTCCCATCAAACACTCCCAGGGCAGGTACAGCACGGGGTTAGATACAGAGTAAAGCTCCCTCTACACTGTCCCATCAAACACTCCCAGGGCAGGTACAGCACGGGGTTAGATACAGAGTAAAGCTCCCTCTACACTGTCCCATCAAACACTCCCAGGGCAGGTACAGCACAGGGTTAGATATAGAGTAAAGCTCCCTCTGCACTGTCCCATCAAACTCTCCCAGGGCAGGTACAGGGGTTAGATACAGAGTAAAGCTCCCTCTACACTGTCCCATCAAACACTCCCAGGGCAGGTACAGCACGGGGTTAGATACAGAGTAAAGCTCCCGCTACACTGTCCCATCAAATACTCCCAGGGCAGGTACAGCACGGGTTAGATACAGAGTAAAACTCCCTCTACACTGTCCCATCAATGACTCCCAGGGCAGGTACAGCACGGGTTAGATATAGAGTAAAGCTCCCTCTACACTGTCCCATCAAACACTCGCAGGGCAGGTATAGCACGGGGTTAGATACAGAGTAAAGCTCCCTCTACACTGTCCCATCAAACACTCCCAGGGCAGGTACAGCACGGGTTAGATACAGAGTAAAGCTCACTCTACACTGTCCCATCAAACACTCCCAGGGCAGGTACAGCACGGGTTAGATACAGAGTAAAGCTCGCTCTACACTGTCCCATCAAACACTCCCAGGGCAGGTACAGCACGGGTTAGATACAGAGTAATGCTCCCTCTACACTGTCCCATCAAACACTCCCAGGGCAGGTACAGCACGGGTTAGATACAGAGTAAAGCTCCCTCTACACTGTCCCATCAAACACTCCCAGGGCAGGTACAGCACGGGTTAGATACAGAGTAATGCTCCCTCTACACTGTCCCATCAAACACTCCCAGAGCAGGTACAGCACGGGGTTAGATACAGAGTAAAACTCCCTCTACACTGTCCCATCAAACACTCCCAGGGCAGGTACAGCACGGGTTAGATGCAGAGTAAAGCTCCCTCTACACTGTCCCATCAAACACTCCCAGGGCAGGTACAGCATGGGTTAGATACAGAGTAAAGCTCCCTCTACACTGTCCCATCAAACACTCCCAGGGCTGGTACAGCACGGGTTAGATACAGAGTAAAGCTTCCTCTACACTGTCCCATCAAACACTCCCAGGGCAGGTACAGCACGGGGTTAGATACAGAGTAAAGCTCCCTCTACACTGTCCCATCAAACACTCCCAGGGCAGGTACAGCACGGGGTTAGATACAGAGTAAAGCTCCCTCTACACTGTCCCATCAAACACTCCCAGGGCAGGTACAGCACAGGGTTAGATATAGAGTAAAGCTCCCTCTGCACTGTCCCATCAAACTCTCCCAGGGCAGGTACAGGGGTTAGATACAGAGTAAAGCTCCCTCTACACTGTCCCATCAAACACTCCCAGGGCAGGTACAGCACGGGGTTAGATACAGAGTAAAGCTCCCGCTACACTGTCCCATCAAATACTCCCAGGGCAGGTACAGCACGGGTTAGATACAGAGTAAAACTCCCTCTACACTGTCCCATCAATGACTCCCAGGGCAGGTACAGCACGGGTTAGATATAGAGTAAAGCTCCCTCTACACTGTCCCATCAAACACTCGCAGGGCAGGTACAGCACGGGGTTAGATACAGAGTAAAGCTCCCTCTACACTGTCCCATCAAACACTCCCAGGGCAGGTACAGCACGGGTTAGATACAGAGTAAAGCTCACTCTACACTGTCCCATCAAACACTCCCAGGGCAGGTACAGCACGGGTTAGATACAGAGTAAAGCTCGCTCTACACTGTCCCATCAAACACTCCCAGGGCAGGTACAGCACGGGTTAGATACAGAGTAATGCTCCCTCTACACTGTCCCATCAAACACTCCCAGGGCAGGTACAGCACGGGTTAGATACAGAGTAAAGCTCCCTCTACACTGTCCCATCAAACACTCCCAGGGCAGGTACAGCACGGGTTAGATACAGAGTAATGCTCCCTCTACACTGTCCCATCAAACACTCCCAGAGCAGGTACAGCACGGGGTTAGATACAGAGTAAAACTCCCTCTACACTGTCCCATCAAACACTCCCAGGGCAGGTACAGCACGGGTTAGATGCAGAGTAAAGCTCCCTCTACACTGTCCCATCAAACACTCCCAGGGCAGGTACAGCATGGGTTAGATACAGAGTAAAGCTCCCTCTACACTGTCCCATCAAACACTCCCAGGGCTGGTACAGCACGGGTTAGATACAGAGTAAAGCTTCCTCTACACTGTCCCATCAAACACTCCCAGGGCAGGTACAGCACGGGGTTAGATACAGAGTAAAGCTCCCTCTACACTGTCCCATCAAACACTCCCAGGGCAGGTACAGCACGGGGTTAGATACAGAGTAAAGCTCCCTCTACACTGTCCCATCAAACACTCCCAGGGCAGGTACAGCACAGGGTTAGATATAGAGTAAAGCTCCCTCTGCACTGTCCCATCAAACTCTCCCAGGGCAGGTACAGGGGTTAGATACAGAGTAAAGCTCCCTCTACACTGTCCCATCAAACACTCGCAGGGCAGGTACAGCACGGGGTTAGATACAGAGTAAAGCTCCCTCTACACTGTGCCATCAAACACTCCCAGGGCAGGTACAGCACGGGTTAGATACAGAGTAAAGCTCCCTCTACACTGTCCCATCAAACACTCCCAGGGCAGGTACAGCGCGGGTTATATAGCGCGTTCCATGACCTCAGGATGTCCCAAAGCACTTCACAGCCAATGAAGTACTTTTTGACGTGTAGTCACTGTTGTAATGTAGGAAACGCAGCAGCCAATTTGTACACAGCAAGCTCCCACAAATTGCAATGTGATAATTGTGATGAAATATGCCATTCATCACTCATCTGTATTCTCTGTGTGATTGAGCCTGTGACTGTGGTTTAGTTTCAGTTTCATTTCCCTTACCTCAGTTCCGTTTCCTCACCTTGTATTGTATTGTGTGTAGGGCTCCGCCCATACCTGGCCCCTATGTAAGCAGGCTCAGCGTGCCTCACATCCAGTGCTGCAGACCTCTGGATGGAAGACACCTCTCCACTGTGTGTTACCTTCTAAGTTAATAAAAGCCTTGTTTTGTTCCGCTAACACTGAGTCTCGGATTTATTGAGGCACATCAATAATGACCAGATCATCTGTTTTAGTGATGTTGGTTGAGGGATAAATATTGGCCCCAGGACACCGGGGAGAACCCCCCCCTGCTCTTCTTCGAAATAATGTCACGGGATTGTTTATATCCACCTGACGGAGGCAGACGGCACCTTGGTTTAATGTCTCATCCGAAAGGCAGCCCCTCCGACAGTGTGACGCTCCCTCAGTACTGTCTCTCCGACAGTGCGGCGCTCCCTCAGCACAGCCCCTCCGACAGTGCGGCGCTCCCTCAGCACTGCCCCTCCGACAGTGCGGCGCTCCCTCAGCACTGCCCCTCCGACAGTGCGGCGCTCCCTCAGTACTGCCCCTCCGACAGTGCGGTGCTCCCTCAGTACTGCCCCTCCGACAGTGCGGCGCTCCCTCAGCACTGCCCCTCCGACAGTGCGGCGCTCCCTCAGCACTGCCCCTCCGACAGTGCGGCGCTCCCTCAGCACTGCCCCTCCGACAGTGCGGCGCTCCCTCAGCACTGCCCCTCCGACAGTGCGGCACTCTCTCAGTACCGCCCCTCCGACAGTGCGGCGCTCCCTCAGCACTGCCCCTCCGACAGTGCGGCGCTCCCTCAGCACTGCCCCTCCGACAGTGCGGCGCTCCCTCAGCACTGCCCCTCCGACAGTGCGGCGCTCCCTCAGCACTGCCCCTCCGACAGTGCGGCACTCTCTCAGTACTGCACTGGAGTGTCAGCCTCGATTTTTTTGCTCAAGTCTTGAACCCACAACCTTCTGACTCAGAAGCGATGGAAAGTGCTACCCACTGAGTCACAGCTGACGCGACTGAGAGGAGGGGAGGGGAGGAGAGGGGAGGGGAAGTTGGGGGGTGGATGGGGAGGGAGTGGGGGGAAATGCTGTAGGTTTATTATGATAGTTCCGTTACCAAAAATATAATAGTCTTGTTCCTTTATACACGGAGGGTATTGGGGGGTCACCACGCTGAGCTGTACGTTAGTGTTCATTGTTCACTGACATCAGTTATGGAACCCCCCTCTGGGAATCTAATTACCCTGTCACATCGGAACACCATTCAGCCAGTTAATGGCGTCAGTTGTTGCTACTTTAGTGGAAAGGACTTGATCAAGGGGAAAGCACAATGTGAATGTCTTATTAAATTGTAGGTGAATGACTAGCGAGAGAGGGAGCAGGGTTCAGGGCATCACTGTCAGAGGGACAGTACTGTGGGAGCGCTGCACTGTCGGAGGGGCAGTACTGAGGGAGAGGTGCACTGTCGGAGGGGCAGTACTGAGGGAGAGGTGCACTGTCGGAGGGGCAGTACTGAGGGAGCGCCGCACTGTGGGAGGGGCAGTACTGAGGGAAAGGTGCACTGTCGGAGGGGCAGTACTGAGGGAGTGCTGCACTGTCGGAGGGGCAGTACTGAGGGAGAGGTGCACTGTCGGAGGGGCAGTACTGAGGGAGAGGTGCACTGTCGGAGGGGCAGTACTGAGGGAGTGCTGCACTGTCAGAGGGGCAGTACTGAGGGAGCACCACACTGTCAGAGGGGCAGTACTGAGGGAGCGCGGCACTGTCGGAGGGGCAGTACTGAGGGAGCGCGGCACTGTCGGAGGGGCAGTACTGAGGGAGCGCTGCACTGTCGGAGGGGCAGTACTGAGGGAGAGGTGCACTGTCGGAGGGGCAGTACTGAGGGAGCGCCGCACTGTCGGAGGGGCAGTACTGAGGGAAAGGTGCACTGTCGGAGGGGCAGTACTGAGGGAGTGCTGCACTGTCAGAGGGGCAGTACTGAGGGAGCACCACACTGTCAGAGGGGCAGTACTGAGGGAGCGCCACACTGTCAGAGGGGCAGTACTGAGGGAGCGCGGCACTGTCGGAGGGGCAGTACTGAGGGAGCGCGGCACTGTCGGAGGGGCAGTACTGAGGGAGCGCTGCACTGTCGGAGGGGCAGTACTGAGGGAGTGCCGCACTGTCGGAGGGGCAGTACTGAGGGAGAGGTGCAATGTCGGAGTGGCAGTACTGAGGGAGAGGTGCACTGTCGGAGGGGCAGTACTGAGGGAGCGCCGCACTGTCGGAGGGGCAGTACTGAGGGAAAGGTGCACTGTCGGAGGTGCAGTACTGAGGGAGTGCTGCACTGTCAGAGAGGCAGTACTGAGGGAGCGCCACACTGTCAGAGGGGCAGTACTGAGGGAGCGCCACACTGTCAGAGGGGCAGTACTGAGGGAGCGCGGCACTGTCGGAGGGGCAGTACTGAGGGAGTGCTGCACTGTCAGAGGGGCAGTACTGAGGGAGCGCCACACTGTCAGAGGGGCAGTACTGAGGGAGCGCCACACTGTCAGAGGGGCAGTACTGAGGGAGCGCCGCACTGTCGGAGGGGCAGTACTGAGGGAGCGCCGCACTGTCGGAGGGGCAGTACTGAGGGAGTGCCGCACTGTCGGAGAGCCGGTACTGAGGGAGCGCCGCACTGTCGGAGGGCCGGTACTGAGGGAGCGCCGCACTGTCGGAGGGGCTGGTACTGAGGGAGCGCCACACTGTCTGAGGGGCGGTACTGAGGGAGCGCCGCACTGTTGGAGAGGGAGGGAGAGAGAGAGGGAGGGAGATAGAGAGAGAGAGAGAGAGAGAGTGGGAGGGAGGGAGAGAGAGAGGAATGGAGAGAGGGAGGTGTGAGAGGGAGAAGGAGGGAGAGAGAGAGGGAGGGAGAGAAGAAGGGAGAGAGAGATGGAGGGAGAGAGGGAGAGAGGGAGAGAGGGAGGGAAGGTCTTTCTAGTCCACCTGAGGAGGCTATCGTTTACCATCTGATCTGAAAGATGGCCCCTCACTTTGCCCTCTGCTCTGTGAAGCCAGCCTCGGGCTCTTTAACTGAAAGGGGATTAGAAAGGGCTTTGCTTTGCTCTGTCTCTGTCAGTGGTGGAGGCTGACAATGCGGAGTTAATCCCTGTTCGATAAGAGACCGCTGTCCCCAATTGGAACCAGCTGCTTATCTATAATTGACTAGTCTCTGAGAAACAGATGCGGGACCTCTTCAGAAGCAGCTCGGTAAACAGAATATTGCGGGTCGAGAGTCGCGAACTGAAGGGGGAGCGACCGACAGTTTTCCAGCCACTTCTTGTCCATTTCCTTTTAAAATATCAGTTTACATTTCACACAAAGGCTGTCGGCCGACAATATTTACCGGTCCTGGCTTCATACAACAACAGCGTGTATTTATATAGCGCCTTTAATGTAGTAAAACGTCCCAAGGCGCTTCACAGGAGCGATTATCAAAACAAAATCTGACCCCGAGCCACATCAGGAGATATTAGGGCAGGTGACCAAAAGCTTGGTCAAAGAGGGAGGTTTTAAGGAGCGTCTTAAAGGAGGAGAGAGAGAGAGAGGCGGAGAGGTTTAGGGAGGGAATTCCAGAGCTTAGGGCCCAGGCGGCTGAAGGCACGGCCGCCACTGGTGGAGCGATGGAAATCGGGGGGATGCTCAAGAGGGCAGAATTGGAGGAGCGCAGAGATCTCGGAGGGTTGTAGGGGCTGGAGGAGATTACAGAGATAGGGAGGGTTGTAGGGGGCTGGAGGAGGTTACAGAGATAGGGAGGGTTGTAGGGGCTGGAGGAGATTACAGAGATAGGGAGGGTTGTAGGGGCTGGAGGAGGTTACAGAGATAGGGAGGGTTGTAGGGGCTGGAGGAGGTTACAGAGATAGGGAGGGTTGGAGGGGGCTGGAGGAGGTTACAGAGATAGGGAGGGTTGTAGGGGGCTGGAGGAGGTTACAGAGATGGGTGGGTTGTAGGGGCTGGAGGAGGTTACAGAGAGAGGGAGGGTTGTAGGGGGCTGGAGGAGGTTACAGAGATAGGGAGGGTTGTAGGGGGCTGGAGCAGGTAAAAGAGATACGGAGGGTTGTAGGGGCTGGAGGAGGTTACAGAGATAGGGAGGGTTGTAGGGGGCTGGAGCAGGTAAAAGAGATACGGAGGGTTGTAGGGGCTGGAGGAGGTTACAGAGATAGGGAGGGTTGTAGGGGCTGGAGGAGGTTACAGAGATAGGGAGGGCTTTAGGGGCTGGAGGAGGTTACAGTGATAGGGAGGGTTGTAGGGGGCTGGAGTAGGTTACAGAGATAGGGAGGGCTATAGGGGCTGGAGGAGGTTACAGAGATAGGGAGGGATGTAGGGGCTGGAGGAGGTTACAGAGATAGGGAGGGTTGTAGGTGGCTGGAGGAGGTTACAGAGATAGGGAGGGTTGTAGGGGGCTGGAGGAGGTTACAGAGATGGGTGTGTTGTAGGGGCTGGAGGAGGTTACAGAGAGAGGGAGGGTTGTAGGGGGCTGGAGGAGGTTACAGAGATAGGGAGGGTTGTAGGGGGCTGGAGGAGGTTACAGAGATAGGGAGGGTTGTAGGGGGCTGGAGGAGGTTACAGAGATAGGGAGGGTTGTAGGGGGCTAGAGGAGGTTACAGAGATAGGGAGGGTTGTAGGGGCTGGAGGAGGTTACAGAGATAGGGAGGGCTTTAGGGGCTGGAGGAGGTTACAGAGATAGGGAGGGTTGTAGGGGGCTGGAGTAGGTTACAGAGATAGGGAGGGCTATAGGGGCTGGAGGAGGTTACAGAGATAGGGAGGGATGTAGGGGCTGGAGGAGGTTACAGAGATAGGGAGGGTTGTAGGGGGCTGGAGGAGGTTACAGAGATAGGGAGGGTTGTCGGGGCTGGAGGAGGTTACAGAGATAGGGAGGGTTGTAGGGGCTGGAGGAGGTTACAGAGATAGGGAGGGTTGTAGGGGGCTGGAGGAGGTTACAGATATAGGGAGGGTTGTAGGGGGCTGGAGCAGGTTACAGAGATAGGGAGGGTTGTAGGTGGCTGGAGGAGGTTACAGAGATAGGGAGGGTTGTAGGGGCTGGAGGAGGTTACAGAGATAGGGAGGGCTGTAGGGGCTGGAGGAGGTTACAGAGATAGTGAGGGTTGTAGGGGGCTGGAGGAGGTTACACAGATAGGGAGGGTTGTAGGGGCTGGAGGAGGTTACAGAGATAGGGAGGGTTGTAGGGGGCTGGAGGAGGTTACAGAGATAGGGAGGGTTGTAGGGGCTGGAGGAGGTTACAGAGATAGGGAGGGGTGTAGGGGGCTGGAGGAGGTTACAGAGATAGGGAGGGTTGTAGGGTGCTGGAGGAGGTTAAAGAGATAGGGAGGGTTGTAGGGGGCTGGAGGAGGCTCCAGAGATAGGGAGGGTTGTAGGGGGCTGGAGGAGGTTACAGAGATAGGGAGGATTGTAGGGGCTGGAGGAGGCTCCAGAGATAGGGAGGGTTGTAGGGGGCTTGAGGAGTTTACAGAGATGGGGAGGGTTGTAGGGGGTTGGAGGAGGTCACAGAGATAGGGAGGATTGTAGGGGCTGGAGGAGGTTACAGAGATAGGGAGGGTTGTAGGGGGCTGGAGGAGGTTACAGAGATAGGGAGGATTGTAGGGGCTGGAGGAGGCTCCAGAGATAGGGAGGGTTGTAGGGGGCTTGAGGAGTTTGCAGACATGGGGAGGGTTGTAGGGGGCTGGAGGAGGTTACAGAGATAGGGAGGATTGTAGGGGCTGGAGGAGGATACAGAGATCTCGGAGGGTTGTAGGGGGCTGGAGGAGGTTACAGAGATAGGGAGGGATGTAGGGGGCTGGAGGAGGTTACAGAGATAGGGAGGGTTGTAGGGGCTGGAGGAGGTTACAGAGATAGGGAGGGTTGTAGGGGCTGGAGGAGGTTACAGAGATGGGTGGTTTGTAGGGGCTGGAGGAGGTTACAGAGAGAGGGAGGGTTTTAGGGGCTGGAGGAGCTTACAGAGATTGGGAGGGTTGTAGGGGCTGGAGGAGGTTACAGATATAGGGAGGGTTGTAGGTGCTGGAGGAGGTTACAGAGATAGGGAGGGTTGTAGTGGGCTGGAGGAGGTTACAGAGATAGGGAGGGTTGTAGGGGCTGGAGGAGGTTACAGAGATAGGGAGGGTTGTCGGGGGCTGGAGGAGGTTACAGAGATAGGGAGGGTTGTAGGGGGCTGGAGGAGGTTACAGAGCTAGCGAGGGATGTAGGGGCTGGAGAAGGTTACAGAGATAGAGAGGGTTGTAGGGGGTTCGAGGAGGTTACAGAGATAGGGAGAGTTGTAGGGGCTGGAGGAGGTTACAGAGAGAGGGAGGGTTGTAGGGGCTGGAGGAGGTTACACAGATAGGGAGGGTTGTAGGGGGCTGGAGAAGGCTACAGAGATAGGGAGGGCTGTAGGGGCTGGAGGAGGTTACAGAGATAGGGAGGAGTTGTAGGGGCTGGAGGAGGTTACAGAGATAGGGAGGGTTGTAGAGGGCTGGAGGAGGTTACAGAGCTAGGGAGGGTTGTAGTGGCTGGAGGCGGTTAAAGAGATAGGGAGGGTTGTAGGGGCTGGAGGAGGCTACAGAGATAGGGAGGGTTGTAGGGGCTGGAGGAGGCTACAGAGATAGGGAGGGTTCACAGAAATCACAGAAACCCCACAGTGCAGATAGAGGCCATTTCGGCCCATCGAGCCTGCACCGACACATATCCCACCCGATCCCCGTAACCCCTACACCAACACATATCCCACCCTATCCCCATAACCCCACGTATTTAATCCCCCTAACACTAAGGGTCAATTTATCATAGCCAATCAACCTAACCCGCACATCTTTAGGCTGTGGGAGGAAACCGGAGCACCCGGAGGAAACCCACGCAAACACGGGGAGAATGTGCAAACTCCACACAGACAGTCACCCGAGGCCGGATTCGAACCCGTGTCCCTGGCGCTGTGAGGCAACAGTGCTAACCACTATGCCACCGTGCTGCCCCGGGTTGCAGGTGCTGGAGGAGGTTAAAGAGATAGGGAGGGTTGTAGGGGCTGGAGGAGGTTACAGAGGTGGGGAGGGTTGTAGGGGCTGGAGGAGGCTACAGAGATAGGGAGGGTTGTAGGGGCTGGAGGAGGTTACAGAGATAGGGAGGGTTGTAGGGGCTGGAGGAGGTTACAGAGATAGGGAGGGTTGTAGGGGCTGGAGGAGGTTACAGAGATAGGGAGGGTTGTAGGGGCTGGAGGAGGTTACAGAGATAGGGAGGGTTGTAGGGGCTGGAGGAGGTTACAGAGATAGGGAGGGTTGTAGGGGCTGGAGGAGTTTACAGAGATAGGGAGTGTTGTAGGGGGCTGGAGGAGGTTACAGAGATAGGGAGGGTTGTAGGGGCTGGAGGAGGTTACAGAGATAGGGAGGGTTGTAGGGGGCTAGAGGAGGTTACAGAGATAGGGAGGGTTGTAGGGGCTGGAGGAGGTTACAGAGATAGGGAGGGTTGTAGGGGCTGGAGGAGGCTACAGAGATAGGGAGGGTTGTAGGGGCTGGAGGAGGTTACAGAGGTGGGGAGGGTTGTAGGGGCTGGAGGAGCTAAAAGAGATAGGGAGGGTTGTAGGGGCTGGAGGAGGTTACAGAGATAGGGAGGGTTGTAGGGGGCTGGAGGAGGTTACAGAGATAGGGAGGGTTGTAGGGGGCTGGAGGAGGTTACAGAGATAGGGAGGGTTGTAGGGGGCTGGAGGAGGTGACAGATAGGGAGGGTTGTAGGGGCTGGAGTGTAGTGTATGTACTTTGCAGAAAGAACTATATTCTGCAGCCCCTGTATACTGCAGTACCAGTAGTGACCACCCCTGTATATAAGCCTGTGTAGTAACTTTGCATAGTAGTTCCAGTTTTGTCTCCACTCAGTAAAGACCTGTTATAACCAACCCCTGCAGTCCGTGTCTCAATTACACACGGACATAATACTGGCGACGAGCAGATCCGAACTTACCTGCAGTCTGCACCACCTCATGGGGATCCATCCCTGAAGCGAAGTTGCCAGGGGTTGAGGCCAGAAGGAAGAAACAGGCGTCGACCGTGGTCATCCGCCTCTGATTCATCGGAGTTGAAGATTTGCAGGAGAGGCTGTCGAGAGCGGGGCTTGGTTCTTCACTCAGAGGGTGGTAGGTTTGTGGAATTTGCTGCCCCAGAAAGCTGTGGAAGCTACATCATTAAATAAATTTAAAACAGAAATAGATAGTTTCCTAGAAGTAAAGGGAATTAAGGGTTACGGGGAGCGGGCAGGAAATTGGACATGAGTCTGGGTTCGGAATGGTCATGGCCCTGTGGGTAGTGGAGCGGGCCCAGGGGCCGTGTAGCCTTGTTCTGCTCCTACTGTGTTCTAATTCTGTTAGATTTCAGGAGATGGTTTTATTCCTGTTCCTGGCTGGGGTGGAGATTGCCTTTGCAGAAGGTAAGTACTGTAGAAAATATAGGGACAGAGTGATCTCCTGGAAGAATTTCGATCGCCTAGATGGGTCGGAGAGGAATTTCCCAGATTTTTTTCTCCCAAATTGGCCATTGGGTCTTTATCTGGTTTTTCGCCTCTCCCGGGTGATCACATGGGTTCGGGTGGATGCAGAGTGATAGAAGATTTGAGGTTAGGATCAGATCAGCCATGATCTTATTGAATGGTGGAGCAGGCTCGAGGGGCCGATTGGCCTACTCCTGCTCCTATTTCTTATGTTCTTATGTTCTTATCCTGTCGATGGTGTTCCAGCTAATCGGGCTGGTGGCAGGTAGTACACTGATCCTTCCTGGGCTGCGGCGGGCTAGAGCTCGATCGGGTGGCTTTTCAACGGGGCCGAGCAGCGTTGTCGGGAAGAGGAGAGAGAGAGAGAGAGGGTGGAGCACACAGGGCGTGGCCGGTGCTACGAAGCCAGCAGCGTACAGACCCAAGAAGAGGGCGGCAAGTGTCCCGCAGGGTTGCTCCGACGACGGGGAAATAATAAAAATTAGAAGCGCAGAAAGCCGCGAAGAGCTGCAGTTTGCTACGGGAACCGCGGAGAGCGGCTTTAGCAGCAGCGCGGGGGGAAGTGCGCGAAGACCATAGGGCGTCGCCATCAAGGCATAAAACACCAGCAACAGCGCTAGCAGCAGCGGAGAAGACGGAAAGCGCGGGAGGCGCCATTTTGTTAAATCGGGGAAGAAGGCAAAGCACGGGAGGCGCCATCTTAGATTTCCAAGATGCCGAAGACTGGCAATATCACTGCCTTCGATAATGCAATAGAAGACTGGACCACGTATGTGGAAAGAGTCGAAGTATATTGCGAGGCAAACGAAGTAGCCGATGAGAAAAAGGCATCGGTACTGCTAAACTTAATGGGCGCAAGAACGTACGGCCTATTGCGGAACCTGATTACTCCAGCCAAACCGATGGCGAAGAGTTTTAACGAAATTGTTGATATCCTACAGGAACACCTAAATCCTACACCGCTGCTGATAGCAGAAAGATTTAAATTCCACAGGAGAAATCAGCATAAAGATGAGAGCAATGCTGATTACCTTACGGAACTACGCAAGCTATCAAAGCACTGCCAGTTCGGAGCAGGACTGACAGATACTCTACGGGACAAATTTGTCTGTGGACTCCTGAGTGAAGGAACCCAGAAGAGGTTACTCTCAGAGAAAGAGCTGATGCTAGATAAGGCTTTCAGCGTGGCAGTATCGTACGAAGCAGCAGCAAGGGGAGCTGCAGAAATACAGCAAAAGCCACAGGAATACGGCACCCACGAAATGACACGGGGATTTGAAAAATGTTATCGCTGTGGCAGAACAACCCATGACCAGAAGGACTGTTGGTCCAAGGACAAAATATGCAGGCAATGCGGAAAGATGGGACACATTGCACGAGTTTGCAGGTCTGGGAAGAAAACTAACGACAACTAAAAGGCTACTAAGGAACAGTAGAGGAAAGTACAAAAGATGACGGACAGTAGTTCCAAAGACCAGATGAGCGATAGTGAATCCGGGAACAAGAGACTAAGCTGTCTCAAACTTCACAACGTAATCGCAAAAGAGGATCACCGAACCATTTGGGTCACCCTCACGATAGCAGGGTCCCAAGTCAAAATGGAATTGGATACAGGATCAGCCCTGACCGTCATGAATCGACGAGACTACGAGCGGCTATTCTCACACATACCGTTGAAAGAGACATCCATTGTCTTGAAGACGTATACGGGGCAAAAAGTATACCCCAGAGGGAAAATAAGGGTGCCTATCGAATACAACGGCAAGGAAATACAGAAATTGTATCTGTACATACTGCAAGATGGTGGACCACCGTTATTGGGACGTGAATGGATCAGAAAGATAAGTTTAGACTGGCACTCCATTCAGGCACTGACGGTGGCTGGTAAAAAGGATGACGACGGCACACCTGGACGATTGTCAAAAATCTTAGCTAACGCCAAAGAGGTATTTCAACAAGAACTGGGAACTCTTAAAGGCGTAACCGCCTCGATAAAAATAAAAGAGAATGCAATTCCCAAGTTTTTCAAAGCAAGACCGGTACCATATGCAATTCGCCCAGCCGTCGAGGCAGAGCTGGAGAATCTGGAGAATGCAGGCGTGTTATCTAAGGTAGACTGGAGCGAGTGGGCGACACCCATCGTTCCTGTCATGAAGAAAACGTTAAACAATAAGTCTGAGGAGCCAAGGAAGGTTCGCATCTGTGGGGCCTTCAAGGTGACCGTGAACCCAGTCCTTCACACAGTACAATATCCTCTCCTGAGGATAGAAGATATTTTCGCCTCACTATCTGGAGGGAAGCGTTTTACAAAAATTGACCTAGCACAAGCATATTTGCAGATGGAGGTTGAAGAATCCTCCAGGAAGTATCTCACAATAAACACTCACACAAAGGTCTTTACCAGTATAATCGACTGGTATTCGGAGTGGCATCGGCTCCGGCGATATGGCAAAGAGCGATGGAACAAGTCCTGCAAGGGATTCCGGGGACTCAGTGTTACTTGGACGACATCCTAGTGACAGGTGAAGATGACAGTGAACACCTTGCCAACCTAGAGCAGGTGCTCACTAGACTAAGAGAACATGGGCTACGAGCCAATCGCCCCAAGTGCGAGTTTTTTAAGAAACAGATATTGTATTGTGGCCACGTGATTGATGAAGAGGGGTTACATAAGTCCCCAGGCAAAATTGAAGCGGTAGTTAAGGCCCCAGCGCCTGAAAATGTGTCACAACTGAGGTCATTCCTCGGATTGGTGAATTACTACCATAAGTTTTTGCCGAATTTGTCCACAATTCTGCACCCACTGAACGCCCTACTACAAACTGGTGTAGCATGGAAATGGAGCGATGAATGTAAGCGGGCCTTTCAGAAGAGTAAAGACCTAATCACTTCAAGAGAAGTATTGGCTCACTACAACCCATCACTACCGATAAGACTGGCGTGTGATGCGTCTCCCTACGGCATTGGAGCGGTACTGTCACATAAATTCCTTGATGGTTCAGAGAGGCCGATAGCTTTTGCGTCACGCTCGTTAGCTTCAGCCGAGCGTAACTATGCCCAGATTGACAGAGAGGCCCTCAGCCTGGTGTGGGGGGTGAAGAAGTTCAATCACTACCGGCACGGTCAGAAATTTACTCTACTAACTGATCATCAACCTCTTGTCTCCATTTTCAACCCTCAGAAGGGCGTCCCAATAATGACAGCACAACGGCTACAGAGGTGGTCCCTTTTCCTAGGGGCACACCAATATGACATCGAGTACAAAGGAACTAAACAGCATGGGAATGCTGATGGATTGTCGCGCCTACCGTTGCCGACGGTGGAAGAAGCACCTGCAGTTGATCCTGTGGAGATATTCCACTTGACCATAGTCGAGTGTCTCCCTGTGACGAATGCAAACATAGAAAAGGAAACACGAAATGACCCGACACTCTCCTGGGTCTATGATTTAACGGTGAAGGGATGGCCAGCACATGGCGAACTACTGTTGCCAGCATTCTCGCCGAGAAGAGAACAGCTGTCAGTGTGCAGAGGAACCTTGATGTGTGGATCCAGAGTAGTAATTCCACCCAAATTGAAGGATAGAGTGCTCAATGAGCTTCATGAGGGTCCTCTGGGAGGGGTAAAAATGAAAAACTTAGCCAGAGCGTTTGTGTGGTGGCCGGGAATCGATAGAGAAATCGAAGAGATGACCAAGAGTTGTACAGGATGCCAGAAGGTCCAAAACGCCCCACCACAAGCCCCTCTACATCCATGGGAGTGGCCCTCATCTCCATGGCAAAGGGTGCACATTGATTTTGCTGGTCCATTTATGGACTCGATGTTTTTAATTGCGGTGGATGTACATTCAAAGTGGCCAGAGGTAATAAAAATGTCCTCAACCACCACAGAAAAAACTATCACAGTCTTACGAACCATATTCGCCAGAAATGGGCTGCCTGAACAGATTTGCTCCGACAATGGACCACAGTTTGTGTCTGAAGAGTTCCGGAGGTTCTTAAAGAACAATGGTGTTAAGCATTACACATCCGCCCCATATCATCCAGCCACCAATGGATTGGCTGAGAGGTTTGTTCAAACATTCAAGAAGGCTATCAAGGCAATGTGTAATGAAGACATACCCCTACAACACAAGGTGGATAACTTCTTGTTTGCCTACCGGAATGCGACACATGCGGTTACCAACCAAACTCCAGCCATGATGTTCTTCAATCGAAGACTACGATGCCGCTTGGATTTGGTTGAGCCAAACATCAGAAGAGATGTGGAGAACAGGCAGTTTCAGAATATGAATGAAAGGCCGACCAGGAGTTTTAAGATAGGTCAATCAGTTTTGGCCCGTGTGGTGATTATTCCTTGTTTAGTAAAAGTATTGTGATTGGTTGTTTGTTAACTGCCTTGGGATATATGTTGTAATCTCATTGGTAGTTAATGTCACATGATGTGTGGTGGCCACCTTAAATTCAGTTCTTTTCCAGCTTTGGTTGGGACTGGATGTGGAAAGATGTGCTGCAGATTTTAAAGTTAATAAAGCCTAGCTTTGGAAGGCAAATCTATTCTTTATTTCAATTTATTAACTTTAAGTTAGAATGGAGCGATATCTTCAACCAGAACGATTCAAGGCTGACCCCAATTCTGCTGGAGTGGATGATAAATGGAAACATTGGTATTGTACATTTAAAAACTTTTTGGGCGTGTTGGATCAAGAGTCTCTAAATAAGCTGAATATGCTGATCAACTACATTGCTCCGGATGTATATAAATATATTTTGGACTGTAAAACTTATGAAGTGGCTATTTCTACATTGGAAAAGATTTTTGTTAAACCAAAGAATGAGGTATTTGCACGTCACCTTCTATCTGCCCGTAGGCAGCAGGTGGGAGAATCTTTGGATACTTACTTACAAGCACTTCGGTGCCTTAGTGTTAACTGTAATTATAAGGCCGTGACGGCTGAAGAATATAAGGAAGAATCGGTACGGGATGCTTTTATTAATGGATTACTGTCTAGATCAATTCGTCAGCGGTTGTTAGAAAATAAGACTTTGGATCTTAAAAGTGCTTTTGAGCAAGCTTCTACATTGGATGTGGCTCAGAGAAGTTTGGATTCTTATGCTCTTTTTAATCGGCCTGCGACTATGGTTTCGGCAGTTTCGGATGAAAAGGAATTATGTGGACTTAATGGGAGTGGTTTACTAGATTCTGAAACAGTTTCTACTTCGGCGGCCTCTGCGACTATTCAGCCTTTAGATAGGGCGTTTATTGCATCAATTTCTGCTGCATTTGCTCATGGCCTAAACAAAGCTATAGTTACGGCTCAAGTTAATGGGTTGGAAGTGAAGGCCCTTATAGATACGGGCAGTACTGAGAGTTTTATAAGTCTTCAGTTTGCGAAGGAGAAGCATTTGAAAATTTTGCCTGTTACGTATCAGGTGTGTATGGCTCAGACGACCGTTACTTCACAAATAGCTGGTTGTTGCTTTGTGAAAATGATTCTTCTAGGTAATACGTATACTGATATATGCCTATCTGTTTTGCCTAATCTCTGTGCGGATATTTTGATTGGACATGATGTGCTTCAGTTACACGAGTCTCTTAGTCTTTCATTTGGAGGGACTAAGCCACCTTTATCTATTTGTGGATTAACCTCTTTATCCATTTCTCCATTATCACTTTTTTCCAATTTGATGCCGGATTGTAAGCCAATTGCTACCAAGTCAAGAAGATATAGTAGTCAGGATAGAGAATTTATTAATTCTGAAGTTCAACGTCTCTTATTGGAAGGAATCATTGAACCTAGTTGTTCGCCTTGGCGAGCACAGGTAGTTGTCACGACTAACGAGAGACACAAGAAACGAATGGTGATAGACTATTCCCAAACTATTAATAGGTATACTCAATTAGATGCGTACCCTTTGCCTAAGATTGATGAGCTTATCAATAAAGTATCTCAGTATAAGGTTTTTAGCACTATTGACTTAAAGAGTGCTTATCATCAGATTCCTATTCTTAAGAAGGATCAACCATATACGGCCTTTGAGGCTGGTGGAAAGCTGTATCAGTTTTGCCGAATACCATTTGGTGTTACTAATGGTGTTGCTTGTTTTCAACGGGCAATGGATGCTTTTATAAGTGATAACTCCCTCTCTGACACCTTTTCATACTTAGATGACATCACAGTGTGTGGCAAATCAAGGGTGGAGCATGATTCTAATTTAAAAAGATTCCTTCAAGCTGCGGAAAAAGTTGGTTAACTTTTAATAAAGAGAAATGTATCTTTTCGACTACTGAGGTAAATCTATTGGGGTATATTATCTCGGGAAACAAGATTAAACCAGATCCAGAACGTCTGCGACCATTGATTGATTTACCTTGTCCTACTAATTCTAAGGCTTTGCAACGAGTTGTTGGACTGTTTTCTTATTATTCTAATTGGATTGCAAATTTTTCACGGAAGATCCGGCCTCTTATTCGTGTTACGACATATCCTCTATCATGGGAGGCCAGGACATGTTTTGAGAATTTTAAAAAGGATATTTTAGGAGCAGTTGTGCATTCTATTGATGAGCAGGTTCCTTTTGTGATCGAGACGGATGCTTCTGATTTTGCAATTGGGGCTACTCTGAACCAAAATGGAAGACCTGTGGCCTTTTTCTCATGTACTTTGAACAATAGTGAAAAAAGACATTCTTCAATAGAGAAAGAGGCATACGCAATAGTAGAAGCATTGCGTAAATGGAGACATTATTTATCGGGGCGACATTTCACTTTGGTAACTGATCAAAAATCTGTGTCCTTTATGTTTGATGTTAAACATTTTGGAAAGATCAAAAATGATAAAATAATGAGATGGAGGATTGAGTTGGCATGTTACCATTTTGACATAGTTTATCGTCCGGGGAAGGATAATGTTGCTGCTGATGCACTGTCGAGGGCTTATTGTTCTGTGATTCACGGAGATACGCTTATTAATCTTCACAATGCCTTATGTCATCCTGGGGTTACAAGGATGATACACTTCGTACGCAGTAAGAATTTGCCCTTTTCAGTTGAAGACGTCAAGCGGATGACTTCATCATGTTCTATCTGCGCTCGGTGTAAACCGAATTTCTTTAAGCCTCAACGAGCTCATCTTATAAAGGCTACTTCTCCTTTTGAACGTTTGAGCGCCGATTTTAAGGGGCCTCTTCCTTCAACTACTCAAAACCGATATATTTTTACTGTTGTGGATGAGTTTTCAAGGTTCCCTTTTGCTTTTCCTTGTGCAGATGTATCAGCTGCTACAGTTATCAAATGTCTGACTCAACTCTTTGTCATCTTTGGGATGCCTGCGTATATCCATTCGGATCAGGGAAGTTCTTTTATGTCTTCCCAGTTGAAGGAATACCTTCAGAGTCGGGGAATTTCTACTAGTAGAACTACCCCGTATAATCCCCAGGGTAATGGACAGTGCGAACGATA
Source organism: Somniosus microcephalus (assembly GCF_052327205.1). Taxonomy (NCBI): domain Eukaryota; kingdom Metazoa; phylum Chordata; class Chondrichthyes; order Squaliformes; family Somniosidae; genus Somniosus; species Somniosus microcephalus. The sequence goes on along the minus strand of NC_141019.1, from coordinate 34,961,419 downwards.
CAATGGGGTGATCTGGAAGGCAGTTATGTTGGCTTTGACATCCCGGAACCTTAAGAATACACAGTGGGAAATGGTACTGCCTGATGCCCTGCATTCCATTAGATCATTGCTTTCAACGGCTACTAATGTGACCCCCCATGAAAGGCTCTTTAACTATCCGCGGAGATCTACTATGGGATATTCGGTACCTTCATGGCTTACTATGCAGGGACCTGTGCTGCTTCGACGCCATGTTAGATTGTCAAAATATGATCCTTTAGTGGAGGAGGTGGAGCTGTTGGAGGCAAATTCCCAATATGCTCATACTCGATTCCAAGATGGGAAAGAAAGTACCGTTTCAATTAAAGACTTGGCTCCTTGTGGTGGCCAGCCCTCTTCTGAGGATATTAACAATAGTCATGATTTAGATAATGTGGATGCTGTTACAGATACTACGAATGTCTCCAATCCGATTGCAGATAATTATACTTCTATTAGTCAGCCCTTGATGGATGTTTATGACCATCCCAGTTTACCTTCTGATGGGATTTCTAATCCGGAAACCGTTGAAAATCGGGATATGGATAGCCTTCCTGCTGAAGATACTTCTGTGCCTTCTGGTGTGGGAGGGCAAGGAATTTCACCAAGGTTAAGAAGGTCGACACGAACAAGATATCCGGTCGACCGATTGAAAATGGACTTTTAAATTGATAGTAATGTTTTAAAATTGTTGAAATATTATATTATATTGTTTTAGTTGAGAGATACTTAATACTTATGTGCAATGTTATTATTTGTTGTTGTTCACTTAGTATTGTGTCATGTAAACAGTTTTACTCTTGTGCATAGTTTTAGTTGTAAATAATTAATTATAAATTGTAAAGGTTATTTAGGTTGGAGTATATTTTAAAAGGAGGGGTGAATGTGGTGATTATTCCTTGTTTAGTAAAAGTATTGTGATTGGTTGTTTGTTAACTGCCTTGGGATATATGTTGTAATCTCATTGGTAGTTGATGTCACATGATGTGTGGTGGCCACCTTAAATTCAGTTCTTTTCCAGCTTTGGTTGGGACTGGATGTGGAAAGATGTGCTGCAGATTTTAAAGTTAATAAAGCCGAGCTTTGGAAGGCAAATCTATTCTTTATTTCAGCCCGGTACTACCGCACAGAGAAATGGCAGCCAGGAACGATCTGCACACGGCAAGGACCTCTCATGTATACCGTGGACGTTGGGGAGAGCATTGTAAGACGCCATGCTGACCAGATTCTAGAGTCACTGGAAAACGTCAATTCCACACCACGATCCGATACACCTGGTGATGAAACCGAAGTATCAATTGCATCTACCTCAGAATCGGGAATATTGGAAGCAGACGAACCAAACAACGACATTGATCCTGACTCAACCTTGCCAGAAGAACCTGATACCCCAAAGAGGCGTTATCCAGACAGAATCAGGAAGCCTCCTCAAAGACTGAACTTATAATTGCTTAACTTCAGCTAATGTATATGACAACTGCAATTGTAAATATGTCACTTAATTATTAATCGAATGTTATGTACTGTTTAGCTAAAAGGGGAGGAATTGTAGTGTATGTACTTTGCAGAAGGAACTATATTCTGCAGCCCCTGTATACTGCAGTACCAGTAGTGACCACCCCTGCATATAAGCCTGTGTAGTAACTTTGCATCGTTAGTTCCCGTTTGCCTCCACTCAGTAAAGACCTGTTATAACCAACTCCTGCAGTCCGTGTCTCAATTACACACGGACATAATATGGAGGAGGTTACAGAGATAGGGACGGTTGTAGGGGCTGGAGGAGGTTACAGAGATAGGGACGGTTGTAGGGGCTGGAGGAGGTTACAGCGATAGGGAGGGTTGTAGGGGCTGGAGGAGGTTACAGAGTTAGGGAGGGTTGTAGGGGGCTGGAGGTGGTTACAGAGATAGCGAGGGTTGTAGGGGCTGGAGGAGGTTACAGAGATAGGGAGGGTTGTAGGGGCTGGAGGAGGTTACAGAGATAGGGAGGGTTGCAGGGGCTGGAGGAGGTTACAGAGATAGGGAGGGTTGTAGGGTCTGGAGGAGGTTACAGAGATAGGGAGGGTTGTAGGGGGCTGGAGGTGGTTACAGAGATAGGGAGGGTTGTAGGGTCTGGAGGAGGTTACAGAGATAGGGAGGGTTGTAGGGGGCTGGAGGAGGTTACAGAGATAGGGAGGGTTGTAGGGGCTGGAGGAGGTTACAGAGATAGGGAGGGTTGTAGGGTCTGGAGGAGGTTACAGAGATAGGGAGGGTTGTAGGGGGCAGGAGGTGGTTACAGAGATAGCGAGGGTTGTAGGGGGCTGGAGGAGGTTACAGAGATAGGGAGGGTTGTAGGGGCTGGAGGAGGTTACAGAGATAGGGAGGGTTCTAGGCGCTGGAGGAGGTTACAGAGATAGGGAGGGTTGTAGGGGCTGGAGGAGGTTACAGAGATAGGGAGGGTTGCAGGGGGCTGGAGGAGGTTCCAGAGATAGGGAGGGTTGTAGGGGCTGGAGGAGGTTACAGAGATAGGGAGGGTTGTAGGGGCTGGAGGAGGTTACAGAAATAGGGACGGTTGTAGGGGCTGGAGGAGGTTACAGAGATAGGGAGGGTTGTAGGGGGCTGGAGGAGGTTACAGAGATAGGGAGGGTTGTAGGGTCTGGAGGAGGTTACAGAGATAGGGAGGGTTGTAGGGGCTGGAGGAGGTTACAGAGATAGGGAGGGTTGTAGGGTCTGGAGGAGGTTACAGAGATAGGGAGGGTTATAGGGGGCTGGAGGAGGTTACAGAGATAGGGAGGATTGTAGGGGCTGGAGGAGATTACAGAGATAGGGAGGGTTGTAGGGGCTGGAGGAGGTTGCAGAGATAGGGAGGGTTGTAGGGGCTGGAGGAGGTTGCAGAGATAGGGAGGGTTGTAGGGGCTGGAGGAGGTTGCAGAGATAGGGAGGGTTGTAGGGGCTGGAGGAGGTTACAGAGATAGGGAGGGTTATAGGGGGCTGGAGGAGGTTACAGAGATAGGGAGGGTTGTAGGGGGCTGGAGGAGGTTACAGAGATAGGGAGGGTTGTAGGGGTTGGAGGAGGTTACAGAGATAGGGAGGGTTATAGGGGGCTGGAGGAGGTTACATAGATAGGGAGGGTTGCAGGAGGCTGGAGGAGGTTACAGAGATAGGGAGGGTTGTAGGGGGCCGGAGGAGGTTACAGAGATAGGGAGGGTTGTAGGGGCTGGAGGAGGTTACAGAGACAGGGAGGGTTATAGGGGGCTGGAGGAGGTTACAGAGATAGGGAGGGTTGTCGGGGCTGGAGGAGATTACAGAGATAGGGAGTGTTGTAGGGGCTGGAGGAGGTTGGAGATAGGGAGGGTTGTAGGGGCTGGAGGAGGTTACAGAGATAGGGAGTGTTGTAGGGGCTGGAGGAGGTTACAGAGATAGGGAGGGTTGTAGGGGCTGGAGGAGGTTACAGAGATAGGGACGGTTGTAGGGGCTGGAGGAGGTTGGAGATAGGGAGGGTTGTAGGGGCTGGAGGAGGTTACAGAGATAGGGAGTGTTGTAGGGGCTGGAGGAGGTTACAGAGATAGGGAGGGTTGTAGGGGCTGGAGGAGGTTACAGAGATAGGGACGGTTGTAGGTGCTGGAGGAGGTTACAGAGATAGGGAGGGTTGTAGTGGCTGGAGGAGGTTACAGAGATAGGGAGGGTTGTAGGGGCTGGAGGAGGTTACAGAGATAGGGAGGGTTGTAGGGGCTGGTGGAGCTTACAGAGATAGGGAGGGTTGCAGGGGGCTGGAGGAGGTTACAGAGATAGGGAGGGTTGTAGGGGCTGGAGGAGGTTACAGAGATAGGGAGGGGTGTAGGGGGTTGGAGGAGGTTGCAGAGATAGGGAGGATTGTAGGGGCTGGAGGAGGTTACAGAGATAGGGAGGGTTATAGGGGGCTGGAGGAGGTTACAGAGATAGGGCGAGGGTTGTAGGGGCTGGAGGAGGTTACAGAGATAGGGACGGTTGTAGGGGGCTGGAGGAGGTTACAGAGATAGGGAGGGTTGTAGGGGGCTGGAGGAGGTTACAGAGATAGGGAGGGTTGTAGGGGGCTGGAGGAGGTTACAGAGATAGGGAGGGTTGTAGGGACTGGATGAGGTTACAGAGATAGGGAGTGTTGTAGGGGGCTGGAGGAGGTTACAGAGATAGGGAGGGTTGTAGGGGGCTGGAGGAGGTTACAGAGATAGGGAGGGTTGCAGGGGGCTGGAGGAGGTTACAGAGATAGGGAGGGTTGTAGGGGGCTGGAGGAGGTTACAGAGATAGGGAGGGTTGTAGGGGGCTGGAGGAGGTTACAGAGATAGGGAGGGTTGTAGGGGCTGGAGGAGATTACAGAGATAGTGAGGGTTGTAGGGGCTGGAGAAGGTTACAGAGATAGGGAGGGTTGTAGGGGCTGGAGGAGGTTACAGAGATAGGGAGAGTTGTAGGGGGCTGGAGGAGGTTACAGAGATAGGGAGGGTTGTAGGGGGCTGCAGGAGATTACAGAGATAGGGAGGGTTCTAGGGGCTGGAGGAGGTTACAGAGATAGGGAGGGTTGTAGGGGCTGGAGGAGGTTACAGAGATAGGGAGGGTTATAGGAGGCTGGAGGAGGTGACAGAGATAGGGAGGGTTGTAGGGGCTGGAGGAGGTTACAGAGATAGGGAGGGTTGTAGGGGCTGGAGGAGGTTGCAGAGATAGGGAGGGTTGTCGGGGCTGGAGGAGGTTACAGAGATAGGGAGGGTTGTAGGAGGCTGGAGGAGGTTACAGAGATAGGGAGGGTTGTAGGGGCTGGAGGAGGTTACAGAGACAGGGAGGGTTATAGGTGGCTGGAGGAGGTTACAGAGATAGGGAGGGTTGTAGGGGCTGGAGGAGATTACAGAGATAGGGAGGGGTGTAGGGGCTGGAGGAGGTTACAGAGATAGGGAGGGTTGTAGGGGCTGGAGGAGGTTACAGAGATAGGAAGGGTTGTAGGGGGCTGGAGGAGGTTACAGAGATAGGGAGGGTTGCAGGGGGCTGGAGGAGATTACAGAGATAGGGAGGGTTCTAGGCGCTGGAGGAGGTTACAGAGATAGGGAGGGTTGTAGGGGCTGGAGGAGGTTACAGAGATAGGGAGGGTTGTAGGGGGCTGGAGGAGGTTACAGAGATAGGGAGGGTTGTCGGGGCTGGAGGAGGTTACAGACATAGGGAGGGTTGTAGGGGCTGGAGGAGGTTACAGAAATAGGGACGGTTGTAGGGGCTGGAGGAGGTTACAGAGATAGGGAGGGTTGTAGTGGCTGGAGGAGGTTACAGAGATAGGGAGGGTTGTAGGGGCTGGAGGAGGTTACAGAGATTGGGAGGGTTGCAGGGGCTGGAGGAGGTTACAGAGATAGGGAGGGTTGTAGGGGGCTGGAGGAGGTTACAGAGGTAGGGAGGGTTGCAGGGGGCTGGAGGAGGTTACAGAGATAGGGAGGGGTATAGAGGGTTGGAGGAGGTTGCAGAGACAGGGAGGATTGTAGGGGCTGGAGGAGGTTACAGAGATGGGGAGGGTTATAGGGGGCTGGAGGAGGTTACAGAGATAGGGCGAGGGTTGCATGGGCTGGAGGAGGTTAAAGAGATAGGGACGGTTGTAGGGGGCTGGAGGAGGTTACAGAGATAGGGAGGGTTGAAGGGGGCTGGAGGAGGTTACAGAGATAGGGATGGTTGTAGGGGGCTGGAGGAGTTTACAGAGATAGGGAGGGTTGTAGGGGGCTGGAGGAGGTTACAGAGATAGGGAGGGTTGTAGGGGCTGGAGGAGGTTACAGAGATAGGGAGGGTTGTAGGGGCTGGAGGAGGTTACAGAGATAGGGAGAGTTGCAGGGTCTGGAGGAGGTTACAGAGATAGGGAGGGTTGTAGGGGGCTGGAGGAGGTTACAGAGATAGGGAGGGTTGTAGGGGGCTGGAGGAGGTTACAGAGATAGGGAGGCTTGTAGGGGCTGGAGGAGGTTACAGAGATAGGGAGGGTTGTAGGGTCTGGAGGAGGTTACAGAGATAGGGAGGGTTTTAGGGGGCTGGAGGAGATTACAGAGATCGGGAGGGTTCTAGGGGCTGGAGGAGGTTACAGAGATAGGGAGGGTTCTAGGGGCTGGCGGAGGTTACAGAGATAGGGAGGGTTATAGGTGGCTGGAGGAGGTTACAGAGATAGGGAGGGTTGTAGGGGCTGGAGGAGATTACAGAGGTAGGGAAGGTTGTAGGGGCTGGAGGAGGTTACAGAGATAGGGAGGGTTGTAGGGGCTGGAGGAGGTTACAGAGATAGGGAGGGTTGTAGCGGGCTGGAGGAGGTTACAGAGATAGGGAGGGTTGTAGGGGGCTGGAGGAGATTACAGAGATAGGGAGGGTTCTAGGCGCTGGAGGAGGTTACAGAGATAGGGAGGGCTTTAGGGGCTGGAGGAGGTTACAGAGATAGGGAGGGTTGCAGGGGGCTGGAGGAGGTTCCAGAGATAGGGAGGGTTGCAGGGGGCTGGAGGAGGTTCCAGAGATAGGGAGGGTTGTAGGGGCTGGAGGAGGTTACAGAAATAGGGACGGTTGTAGGGGCTGGAGGAGGTTACAGAGATAGGGAGGGTTGTAGTGGCTGGAGGAGGTTACAGAGATAGGGAGGGTTGTAGGGGCTGGAGGAGGTTACAGAGATAGGGAGGGTTGTAGGGGCTGGAGGAGGTTACAGAGATAGGGAGGGTTGTACGGTCTGGAGGAGGTTACAGAGATAGGGAGGGTTGTAGGGGGCTGGAGGTGGTTACAGAGATAGGGAGTGTTGTAGGGTCTGGAGGAGGTTACAGAGATAGGGAGGTTTGTAGGGGGCTGGAGGAGGTTACAGAGATAGGGAGGGTTGTAGGGGCTGGAGGAGGTTACAGAGATAGGGAGGGTTGTAGGGTCTGGAGGAGGTTACAGAGATAGGGAGGGTTGTAGGGAGCTGGAGGAGATTACAGAGATCGGGAGGGTACTAGGGGCTGGAGGAGGTTACAGAGATAGGGAGGGTTGTAGGGGCTGGAGGAGGTTACAGAGATAGGGAGGGTTATAGGGGGCTGGAGGAGGTTACAGAGATAGGGAGGATTGTAGGGGCTGGAGGGGATTACAGAGATAGGGAGGGTTGTAGGGGCTGGAGGAGGTTGCAGAGATAGGGAGTGTTGTAGGGGCTGGAGGAGGTTGCAGAGATAGGGAGGGTTGTAGGGGCTGGAGGAGGTTGCAGAGATAGGGAGGGTTGTCGGGGCTGGAGGAGGTTACAGAGATAGGGAGCGTTATAGGGGCTGGAGGAGGTTACAGAGATAGGGAGGGTGGTAGGGGGCTGGAGGAGGTTACAGAGATAGGGAGGGTTGTAGGGGCTGGAGGAGGTTACAGAGATAGGGAGGGTTATAGGGGGCTGGGGGAGGTTACAGAGATAGGGACGGTTGCAGGAGGCTGGAGGAGGTTACAGAGATAGGGAGGGTTGTAGGGGGCTGGAGGAGGTTACAGAGATAGGGAGGGTTGTAGGGGCTGGAGGAGGTTACAGAGACAGGGAGGGTTATAGGTGGCTGGAGGAGATTACAGAGATAGGGAGGGTTGCAGGGGCTGGAGGAGGTTACAGAGATAGGGAGGGTTGTAGGGGCTGGAGGAGGTTACAGAGATAGGGAGGGTTGTAGGGGGCTGGAGGAGGTTACAGAGACAGGGAGGGTTATAGGTGGCTGGAGGAGGTTAGAGATAGGGAAGATTGTAGGGGCTGGAGGAGATTACAGAGATAGGGAGGGTTGTAGGGGGCTGGAGGAGATTACAGAGATAGGGAGGGTTCTAGGTGCTGGAGGAGGTTACAGAGATAGGGAGGGTTGTAGGGGCTGGAGGAGGTTACAGAGATAGGGAGGGTTGTAGGGGTCTGGAGGAGGTTACAGAGATAGGGAGGGTTGTAGGGGCTGGAGGAGGTTACAGAGATAGGGAGGGTTGTAGGGGTTGGAGGAGGTTACAGAGATAGGGAGGGTTGTAGGGGCTGGAGGAGGTTACAGAGATAGGGAGGGTTGCAGGGGGCTGGAGGAGGTTACAGAGATAGGGAGGGTTGTAGGGGGCTGGAGGAGGTTACAGAGATAGGGAGGGTTGTAGGGGGCTGGAGGAGGTTACAGAGATAGGGAGGGTTGTAGGGGCTGGAGGAGATTACAGAGATAGTGAGGGTTGTAGGGGCTGGAGGAGGTTACAGAGATAGGGAGGGTTGTAGGGGCTGGAGGAGGTTACAGAGATAGGGAGGGTTGTAGGGGGCTGGAGGAGGTTACAGAGATAGGGAGGGTTGTAGGGGGCTGCAGGAGATTACAGAGATAGGGAGGGTTCTAGGGGCTGGAGGAGGTTACAGAGATAGGGAGGGTTGTAGGGGCTGGAGGAGGTTACAGAGATAGGGAGGGTTATAGGAGGCTGGAGGAGGTGACAGAGATAGGGAGGATTGTAGGGGCTGGAGGATATTACAGCGATAGGGAGGGTTGTAGGGGCTGGAGGAGGTTGCAGAGATAGGGAGGGTTGTAGGGGCTGGAGGAGGTTGCAGAGATAGGGAGGGTTGTAGGGGCTGGAGGAGGTTGCAGAGATCGGGAGGGTTGTAGGGGCTGGAGGAGGTTACAGAGATAGGGAGGGTTATAGCGGGCTGGAGGAGGTTACAGAGATAGGGAGGGTTGTAGGAGGCTGGAGGAGGTTACAGAGATAGGGAGGGTTGTAGGGGCTGGAGGAGGTTACAGAGACAGGGAGGGTTATAGGTGGCTGGAGGAGGTTACAGAGATAGGGAGGTTTTATGGGCTGGAGGAGATTACAGAGATAGGGAGGGGTGTAGGGGCTGGAGGAGGTTACAGAGATAGGGAGGGTTGTAGGGGCTGGAGGAGGTTACAGAGATAGGAAGGGTTGTAGGGGGCTGGAGGAGGTTACAGAGATAGGGAGGGTTGCAGGGGGCTGGAGGAGATTACAGAGATAGGGAGGGTTCTAGGCGCTGGAGGAGGTTACAGAGATAGGGAGGGTTGTAGGGGCTGGAGGAGGTTACAGAGATAGGGAGGGTTGTAGGGGGCTGGAGGAGGTTACAGAGATAGGGAGGGTTGTCGGGGCTGGAGGAGGTTACAGACATAGGGACGGTTGTAGGGGCTGGAGGAGGTTACAGAAATAGGGACGGTTGTAGGGGCTGGAGGAGGTTACAGAGATAAGGAGGGTTGTAGTGGCTGGAGGAGGTTACAGAGATAGGGAGGGTTGTAGGGGCTGGAGGAGGTTACAGAGATTGGGAGGGTTGCAGGGGCTGGAGGAGGTTACAGAGATAGGGAGGGTTGTAGGGGGCTGGAGGAGGTTACAGAGATAGGGAGGGTTGCAGGGGGCTGGAGGAGGTTACAGAGATAGGGAGGGGTATAGGGGGTTGGAGGAGGTTGCAGAGACAGGGATGATTGTAGGGGCTGGAGGAGGTTACAGAGATGGGGAGGGTTATAGGGGGCTGGAGGAGGTTACAGAGATAGGGCGAGGGTTGCATGGGCTGGAGGAGGTTAAAGAGATAGGGACGGTTGTAGGGGGCTGGAGGAGGTTACAGAGATAGGGAGGGTTGAAGGGGGCTGGAGGAGGTTACAGAGATAGGGATGGTTGTAGGGGGCTGGAGGAGGTTACAGAGATAGGGAGGGTTGGAGGGGGCTGGAGGAGGTTACAGAGATAGGGAGGGTTGTAGGGGCTGGAGGAGGTTACAGAGATAGGGAGGGTTGTAGGGGCTGGAGGAGGTTACAGAGATAGGGAGAGTTGCAGGGTCTGGAGGAGGTTACAGAGTTAGGGAGGGTTGTAGGGGGCTGGAGGTGGTTACAGAGATAGTGAGGGTTGTAGGGTCTGGAGGAGGTTACAGAGATAGGGAGGGTTGTAGGGGGCTGGAGGAGGTTACAGAGATAGGGAGGCTTGTAGGGGCTGGAGGAGGTTACAGAGATAGGGAGGGTTGTAGGGTCTGGAGGAGGTTACAGAGATAGGGAGGGTTTTAGGGGGCTGGAGGAGATTACAGAGATCGGGAGGGTTCTAGGGGCCGGAGGAGGTTACAGAGATAGGGAGGGTTGTAGGGGCTGGAGGAGGTTACAGAGATAGGGAGGGTTATAGGTGGCTGGAGGAGGTTACAGAGATAGGGAGGGTTGTAGGGGCTGGAGGAGATTACAGAGATAGGGAGGGTTGTAGGGGCTGGAGGAGGTTACAGAGATAGGGAGGGTTGTAGGGGCTGGAGGAGGTTACAGAGATAGGGAGGGTTGTAGGGGGCTGGAGGAGGTTACAGAGATAGGGAGGGTTGTAGGGGGCTGGAGGAGATTACAGAGATAGGGAGGGTTCTAGGCGCTGGAGGAGGTTACAGAGATAGGGAGGGCTTTAGGGGCTGGAGGAGGTTACAGAGATAGGGAGGGTTGCAGGGGGCTGGAGGAGGTTCCAGAGATAGGGAGGGTTGCAGGGGGCTGGAGGAGGTTCCAGAGATAGGGAGGGTTGTAGGGGCTGGAGGAGGTTACAGAAATAGGGACGGTTGTAGGGGCTGGAGGAGGTTACAGAGATAGGGAGGGTTGTAGTGGCTGGAGGAGGTTACAGAGATAGGGAGGGTTGTAGGGGCTGGAGGAGGTTACAGAGATAGGGAGGGTTGTAGGGGCTGGAGGAGGTTACAGAGATAGGGAGGGTTGTACGGTCTGGAGGAGGTTACAGAGATAGGGAGGGTTGTAGGGGGCTGGAGGTGGTTACAGAGATAGGGTGGGTTGTAGGGTCTGGAGGAGGTTACAGAGATAGGGAGTGTTGTAGGGGGCTGGAGGAGGTTACAGAGATAGGGAGGGTTGTAGGGGCTGGAGGAGGTTACAGAGATAGGGAGGGTTGTAGGGTCTGGAGGAGGTTACAGAGATAGGGAGGGTTGTAGGGGGCTGGAGGAGATTACAGAGATCGGGAGGGTACTAGGGGCTGGAGGAGGTTACAGAGATAGGGAGGGTTGTAGGGGCTGGAGGAGGTTACAGAGATAGGGAGGGTTATAGGGGGCTGGAGGAGGTTACAGAGATAGGGAGGATTGTAGGGGCTGGAGGAGATTACAGAGATAGGGAGGGTTGTAGGGGCTGGAGGAGGTTGCAGAGATAGGGAGGGTTGTAGGGGCTGGAGGAGGTTGCAGAGATAGGGAGGGTTGTAGGGGCTGGAGGAGGTTGCAGAGATAGGGAGGGTTGTCGGGGCTGGAGAAGGTTACAGAGATAGGGAGGGTTATAGGGGGCTGGAGGAGGTTACAGAGATAGGGAGGGTGGTAGGGGGCTGGAGGAGGTTACAGAGATAGGGAGGGTTGTAGGGGCTGGAGGAGGTTACAGAGATAGGGAGGGTTATAGGTGGCTGGGGGAGGTTACACAGATAGGGACGGTTGCAGGAGGCTGGAGGAGGTTACAGAGATAGGGAGGGTTGTAGGGGGCTGGAGGAGGTTACAGAGATAGGGAGGGTTGTAGGGGCTGGAGGAGGTTACAGAGACAGGGAGGGTTATAGGTGGCTGGAGGAGATTACAGAGATAGGGAGGGTTGCAGGGGCTGGAGGAGGTTACAGAGATAGGGAGGGTTGTAGGGGCTGGAGGAGGTTACAGAGATAGGGAGGGTTGTAGGGGGCTGGAGGAGATTACAGAGACAGGGAGGGTTATAGGTGGCTGGAGGAGGTTAGAGATAGGGAAGATTGTAGGGGCTGGAGGAGATTACAGAGATAGGGAGGGTTGTAGGGGGCTGCAGGAGATTACAGAGATAGGGAGGGTTCTAGGTGCTGGAGGAGGTTACAGAGATAGGGAGGGTTGTAGGGGCTGGAGGAGGTTACAGAGATAGGGAGGGTTGTAGGGGTCTGGAGGAGGTTACAGAGATAGGGAGGGTTGTAGGGGCTGGAGGAGGTTACAGAGATAGGGAGGGTTGTAGGGGTTGGAGGAGGTTACAGAGATAGTGAGGGTTATAGGGGGCTGGAGGAGGTTACATAGATAGGGAGGGTTGCAGGAGGCTGGAGGAGGTTACAGAGATAGGGAGGGTTGTAGGGGGCCGGAGGAGGTTACAGAGATAGGGAGGGTTGTAGGGGCTGGAGGAGGTTACAGAGACAGGGAGGGTTATAGGGGGCTGGAGGAGGTTACAGAGATAGGGAGGGTTGTCGGGGCTGCAGGAGATTACAGAGAAAGGGAGGGTTGTAGGGGGCTGGAGGAGGTTACAGAGATAGGGAGTGTTGTAGGGGCTGGAGGAGGTTAGAGATAGGGAGGGTTGTAGGGGCTGGAGGAGGTTACAGAGATAGGGAGTGTTGTAGGGGCTGGAGGAGGTTACAGAGATAGGGAGGGTTGTAGGGGCTGGTGGAGGTTACAGAGATAGGGACGGTTGTAGGTGCTGGAGGAGGTTACAGAGATAGGGAGGGTTGTAGTGGCTGGAGGAGGTTACAGAGATAGGGAGGGTTGTAGGGGCTGGAGGAGGTTACAGAGATAGGGAGGGTTGTAGGGGCTGGTGGAGGTTACAGAGATAGGGAGGGTTGCAGGGGGCTGGAGGAGGTTACAGAGATAGGGAGGATTGTCGGGGCTGGAGGAGGTTACAGAGATAGGGAGGGGTGTAGGGGGTTGGAGGAGGTTGCAGAGATAGGGAGGATTGTAGGGGCTGGAGGAGGTTACAGAGATAGGGAGGGTTATAGGGGGCTGGAGGAGGTTACAGAGATAGGGCGAGGGTTGTAGGGGCTGGAGGAGGTTACAGAGATAGGGACGGTTGTAGGGGGCTGGAGGAGGTTACAGAGATAGGGAGGGTTGTAGGGGGCTGGAGGAGGTTACAGAGATAGGGAGGGTTGTAGGGGGCTGGAGGAGGTTACAGAGATAGGGAGGGTTGTAGGGGCTGGAGGAGGTTACAGAGATAGGGAGTGTTGTAGGGGGCTGGAGGAGGTTACAGAGATAGGGAGGGTTGTAGGGGGCTGGAGGAGGTTACAGAGATAGGGAGGGTTGCAGGGGGCTGGAGGAGGTTACAGAGATAGGGAGGGTTGTAGGGGGCTGGAGGAGGCTACAGAGATAGGGAGGGTTGTAGGGGGCTGGAGGAGGTTACAGAGATAGGGAGGGTTGTAGGGGCTGGAGGAGATTACAGAGATAGTGAGGGTTGTAGGGGCTGGAGGAGGTTACAGAGATAGGGAGGGTTGTAGGGGCTGGAGGAGGTTACAGAGATAGGGAGGGTTGTAGGGGGCTGGAGGACGTTACAGAGACAGGGAGGGTTGTAGGGGGCTGCAGGAGATTACAGAGATAGGGAGGGTTCTAGGGGCTGGAGGAGGTTACAGAGATAGGGAGGGTTGTAGGGGCTGGAGGAGGTTACAGAGATAGGGAGGGTTATAGGAGGCTGGAGGAGGTGACAGAGATAGGGAGGATTGTAGGGGCTGGAGGATATTACAGAGATAGGGAGGGTTGTAGGGGCTGGAGGAGGTTGCAGAGATAGGGAGGGTTGTAGGGGCTGGAGGAGGTTGCAGAGATAGGGAGGGTTGTAGGGGCTGGAGGAGGTTGCAGAGATCGGGAGGGTTGTAGGGGCTGGAGGAGGTTACAGAGATAGGGAGGGTTATAGCGGGCTGGAGGAGGTTACAGAGATAGGGAGGGTTGTAGGAGGCTGGAGGAGGTTACAGAGATAGGGAGGGTTGTAGGGGCTGGAGGAGATTACAGAGATAGGGAGGGGTGTAGGGGCTGGAGGAGGTTACAGAGATAGGGAGGGTTGTAGGGGCTGGAGGAGGTTACAGAGATAGGAAGGGTTGTAGGGGGCTGGAGGAGGTTACAGAGATAGGGAGGGTTGCAGGGGGCTGGAGGAGATTACAGAGATAGGGAGGGTTCTAGGCGCTGGAGGAGGTTACAGAGATAGGGAGGGTTGTAGGGGCTGGAGGAGGTTACAGAGATAGGGAGGGTTGTAGGGGGCTGGAGGAGGTTACAGAGATAGGGAGGGTTGTCGGGGCTGGAGGAGGTTACAGACATAGGGAGGGTTGTAGGGGCTGGAGGAGGTTACAGAAATAGGGACGGTTGTAGGGGCTGGAGGAGGTTACAGAGATAGGGAGGGTTGTAGTGGCTGGAGGAGGTTACAGAGATAGGGAGGGTTGTAGGGGCTGGAGGAGGTTACAGAGATTGGGAGGGTTGCAGGGGCTGGAGGAGGTTACAGAGATAGGGAGGGTTGTAGGGGGCTGGAGGAGGTTACAGAGATAGGGAGGGTTGCAGGGGGCTGGAGGAGGTTACAGAGATAGGGAGGGGTATAGGGGGTTGGAGGAGGTTGCAGAGACAGGGAGGATTGTAGGGGCTGGAGGAGGTTACAGAGATGGGGAGGGTTATAGGGGGCTGGAGGAGGTTACAGAGATAGGGCGAGGGTTGCATGGGCTGGAGAAGGTTAAAGAGATAGGGACGGTTGTAGGGGGCTGGAGGAGGTTACAGAGATAGGGAGGGTTGAAGGGGGCTGGAGGAGGTTACAGAGATAGGGATGGTTGTAGGGGGCTGGAGGAGGTTACAGAGATAGGGGGTGTTGTAGGGGGCTGGAGGAGGTTACAGAGACAGGGAGGGTTGTAGGGGCTGGAGGAGGTTACAGAGATAGGGAGGGTTGTAGGGGCTGGAGGAGGTTACAGAGATAGGGAGAGTTGCAGGGTCTGGAGGAGGTTACAGAGATAGGGAGGGTTGTAGGGGGCTGGAGGTGGTTACAGAGATAGTGAGGGTTGTAGGGTCTGGAGGAGGTTACAGAGATAGGGAGGGTTGTAGGGGGCTGGAGGAGGTTACAGAGATAGGGAGGCTTGTAGGGGCTGGAGGAGGTTACAGAGATAGGGAGGGTTGTAGGGTCTGGAGGAGGTTACAGAGATAGGGAGGGTTTTAGGGGGCTGGAGGAGATTACAGAGATCGGGAGGGTTCTAGGGGCTGGAGGAGGTTACAGAGATAGGGAGGGTTGTAGGGGCTGGAGGAGGTTACAGAGATAGGGAGGGTTATAGGTGGCTGGAGGAGGTTACAGAGATAGGGAGGGTTGTAGGGGCTGGAGGAGATTACAGAGATAGGGAGGGTTGTAGGGGCTGGAGGAGGTTACAGAGATAGGGAGGGTTGTAGGGGCTGGAGGAGGTTACAGAGATAGGGAGGGTTGTAGGGGGCTGGAGGAGGTTACAGAGATAGGGAGGGTTGTAGGGGGCTGGAGGAGATTACAGAGATAGGGAGGGTTCTAGGCGCTGGAGGAGGTTACAGAGATAGGGAGGGCTTTAGGGGCTGGAGGAGGTTACAGAGATAGGGAGGGTTGCAGGGGGCTGGAGGAGGTTCCAGAGATAGGGAGGGTTGCAGGGGGCTGGAGGAGGTTCCAGAGATAGGGAGGATTGTAGGGGCTGGAGGAGGTTACAGAAATAGGGACGGTTGTAGGGGCTGGAGGAGGTTACAGAGATAGGGAGGGTTGTAGTGGCTGGAGGAGGTTACAGAGATAGGGAGGGTTGTAGGGGCTGGAGGAGGTTACAGAGATAGGGAGGGTTGTAGGGGCTGGAGGAGGTTACAGAGATAGGGAGGGTTGTACGGTCTGGAGGAGGTTACAGAGATAGGGAGGGTTGTAGGGGGCTGGAGGTGGTTACAGAGATAGGGAGGGTTGTAGGGTCTGGAGGAGTTTACAGAGATAGGGAGGGTTGTAGGGGGCTGGAGGAGGTTACAGAGATAGGGAGGGTTGTAGGGGCTGGAGGAGGTTACAGAGATAGGGAGGGTTGTAGGGTCTGGAGGAGGTTACAGAGATAGGGAGGGTTGTAGGGGGCTGGAGGAGATTACAGAGATCGGGAGGGTACTAGGGGCAGGAGGAGGTTACAGAGATAGGGAGGGTTGTAGGGGCTGGAGGAGGTTACAGAGATAGGGAGGGTTATAGGGGGCTGGAGGAGGTTACAGAGATAGGGAGGATTGTAGGGGCTGGAGGAGATTACAGAGATAGGGAGGGTTGTAGGGGCTGGAGGAGGTTGCAGAGATAGGGAGGGTTGTAGGGGCTGGAGGAGGTTGCAGAGATAGAGAGGGTTGTAGGGGCTGGAGGAGGTTGCAGAGATAGGGAGGGTTGTCGGGGCTGGAGGAGGTTACAGAGATAGGGAGGGTTATAGGGGGCTGGAGGAGGTTACAGAGATAGGGAGGGTGGTAGGGGGCTGGAGGAGGTTACAGAGATAGGGAGGGTTGTAGGGGCTGGAGGAGGTTACAGAGATAGGGAGGGTTATAGGGGGCTGGGGGAGGTTACAGAGATAGGGACGGTTGCAGGAGGCTGGAGGAGGTTACAGAGATAGGGAGGGCTGTAGGGGGCTGGAGGAGGTTACAGAGATAGGGAGGGTTGTGGGGGCTGGAGGAGGTTACAGAGACAGGGAGGGTTATAGGTGGCTGGAGGAGATTACAGAGATAGGGAGGGTTGCAGGGGCTGGAGGAGGTTACAGAGATAGGGAGGGTTGTAGGGGCTGGAGGAGGTTACAGAGATAGGGAGGGTTGTAGGGGGCTGGAGGAGGTTACAGAGACAGGGAGGGTTATAGGTGGCTGGAGGAGGTTAGAGATAGGGAAGATTGTAGGGGCTGGAGGAGATTACAGAGATAGGGAGGGTTGTAGGGGGCTGGAGGAGATTACAGAGATAGGGAGGGTTCTAGGTGCTGGAGGAGGTTACAGAGATAGGGAGGGTTGTAGGGGCTGGAGGAGGTTACAGAGATAGGGAGGGTTGTAGGGGTCTGGAGGAGGTTACAGAGATAGGGAGGGTTGTAGGGGCTGGAGGAGGTTACAGAGATAGGGAGGGTTGTAGGGGCTGGAGGAGGTTACAGAAATAGGGACGGTTGTAGGGGCTGGAGGAGGTTACAGAGATAGGGAGGGATGTAGTGGCTGGAGGAGGTTACAGAGATAGGGAGGGTTGTAGGGGCTGGAGGAGGTTACAGAGATAGGGAGGGTTGTAGGGGCTGGAGGAGGTTACAGAGATAGGGAGGGTTGTAGGGGGCTGGAGGAGGTTACAGAGATAGGGAGGGTTGTAGGGGGCTGGAGGAGGTTACAGAGATAGGGAGGGGTATAGGGGGTTGGAGGAGGTTGCAGAGATAGGGAGGATTGTCGGGGCTGGAGGAGGTTACAGAGATGGGGAGGGTTATAGGGGGCTGGAGGAGGTTACAGAGATAGGGCGAGGGTTGCATGGGCTGGAGGAGGTTAAAGAGATAGGGACGGTTGTAGGGGGCTGGAGGAGGTTACAGAGATAGGGATGGTTGTAGGGGGCTGGAGGAGGTTACAGAGATAGGGAGGGTTGTAGGGGGCTGGAGGAGGTTACAGAGATAGGGAGGGTTGTAGGGGCTGGAGGAGGTTACAGAGATAGGGAGGGTTGTAGGGGCTGGAGGAGGTTACAGAGATAGGGAGAGTTGCAGGGTCTGGAGGAGGTTACAGAGATAGGGAGGGTTGTAGGGGGCTGGAGGTGGTTACAGAGATAGTGAGGGTTGTAGGGTCTGGAGGAGGTTACAGAGATAGGGAGGGTTGTAGGGGGCTGGAGGAGGTTACAGAGATAGGGAGGCTTGTAGGGGCTGGAGGAGGTTACAGAGATAGGGAGGGTTGTAGGGTCTGGAGGAGGTTACAGAGATAGGGAGGGTTTTAGGGGGCTGGAGGAGATTACAGAGATCGGGAGGGTTCTAGGGGCTGGAGGAGGTTACAGAGATAGGGAGGGTTGTAGGTGCTGGAGAAGGTTACAGAGATAGGGAAGGTTATAGGTGGCTGGAGGAGGTTACAGAGATAGGGAGGGTTGTAGGGGCTGGAGGAGATTACAGAGATAGGGAGGGTTGTAGGGGCTGGAGGAGGTTACAGAGATAGGGAGGGTTGTAGGGGCTGGAGGAGGTTACAGAGATAGGGAGGGTTGTAGGGGGCTGGAGGAGGTTACAGAGATAGGGAGGGTTGTAGGGGGCTGGAGGAGATTACAGAGATAGGGAGGGTTCTAGGCGCTGGAGGAGGTTACAGAGATAGGGAGGGCTTTAGGGGCTGGAGGAGGTTACAGAGATAGGGAGGGTTGCAGGGGGCTGGAGGAGGTTCCAGAGATAGGGAGGGTTGCAGGGGGCTGGAGGAGGTTCCAGAGATAGGGAGGGTTGTAGGGGCTGGAGGAGGTTACAGAAATAGGGACGGTTGTAGGGGCTGGAGGAGGTTACAGAGATAGGGAGGGTTGTAGTGGCTGGAGGAGGTTACAGAGATAGGAAGGGTTGTAGGGGCTGGAGGAGGTTACAGAGATAGGGAGGGTTGTAGGGGCTGGAGGAGGTTACAGAGATAGGGAGGGTTGTACGGTCTGGAGGAGGTTACAGAGATAGGGAGGGTTGTAGGGGGCTGGAGGTGGTTACAGAGATAGGGAGGGTTGTAGGGTCTGGAGGAGGTTACAGAGATAGGGAGGGTTGTAGGGGGCTGGAGGAGGTTACAGAGATAGGGAGGGTTGTAGGGGCTGGAGGAGGTTACAGAGATAGGGAGGGTTGTAGGGTCTGGAGGAGGTTACAGAGATAGGGAGGGTTGTAGGGGGCTGGAGGAGATTACAGAGATCGGGAGGGTACTAGGGGCAGGAGGAGGTTACAGAGATAGGGAGGGTTTTAGGGGCTGGAGGAGGTTACAGAGATAGGGAGGTTTATAGGGGGCTGGAGGAGGTTACAGAGATAGGGAGGATTGTAGGGGCTGGAGGAGATTACAGAGATAGGGAGGGTTGTAGGGGCTGGAGGAGGTTGCAGAGATAGGGAGGGTTGTAGGGGCTGGAGGAGGTTGCAGAGATAGGGAGGGTTGTAGGGGCTGGAGGAGGTTGCAGAGATAGGGAGGGTTGTCGGGGCTGGAGGAGGTTACAGAGATAGGGAGGGTTATAGGGGGCTGGAGGAGGTTACAGAGATAGGGAGGGTGGTAGGGGGCTGGAGGAGGTTACAGAGATAGGGAGGGTTGTAGGGGCTGGAGGAGGTTACAGAGATAGGGAGGGTTATAGGGGGCTGGGGGAGGTTACAGAGATAGGGACGGTTGCAGGAGGCTGGAGGAGGTTACAGAGATAGGGAGGGTTGTAGGGGGCTGGAGGAGGTTACAGAGATAGGGAGGGTTGTAGGGGCTGGAGGAGGTTACAGAGACAGGGAGGGTTATAGGTGGCTGGAGGAGATTACAGAGATAGGGAGGGTTGCAGGGGCTGGAGGAGGTTACAGAGATAGGGAGGGTTGTAGGGGCTGGAGGAGGTTACAGAGATAGGGAGGGTTGTAGGGGGGCTGGAGGAGGTTACAGAGACAGGGAGGGTTATAGGTGGCTGGAGGAGGTTAGAGATAGGGAAGATTGTAGGGGCTGGAGGAGATTACAGAGATAGGGAGGGTTGTAGGGGGCTGGAGGAGATTACAGAGATAGGGAGGGTTCTAGGTGCTGGAGGAGGTTACAGAGATAGGGAGGGTTGTAGGGGCTGGAGGAGGTTACAGAGATAGGGAGGGTTGTAGGGGTCTGGAGGAGGTTACAGAGATAGGGAGGGTTGTAGGGGCTGGAGGAGGTTACAGAGATAGGGAGGGTTGTAGGGGCTGGAGGAGGTTACAGAAATAGGGACGGTTGTAGGGGCTGGAGGAGGTTACAGAGATAGGGAGGGATGTAGTGGCTGGAGGAGGTTACAGAGATAGGGAGGGTTGTAGGGGCTGGAGGAGGTTACAGAGATAGGGAGGGTTGTAGGGGCTGGAGGAGGTTACAGAGATAGGGAGGGTTGTAGGGGGCTGGAGGAGGTTACAGAGATAGGGAGGGTTGTAGGGGGCTGGAGGAGGTTACAGAGATAGGGAGGGGTATAGGGGGTTGGAGGAGGTTGCAGAGATAGGGAGGATTGTCGGGGCTGGAGGAGGTTACAGAGATGGGGAGGGTTATAGGGGGCTGGAGGAGGTTACAGAGATAGGGCGAGGGTTGTAGGGGCTGGAGGAGGTTACAGAGATAGGGACGGTTGTAGGGGGCTGGAGGAGGTTACAGAGATAGGGAGGGTTGTAGGGGGCTGGAGGAGGTTACAGAGATAGGGAAGGTTGTAGGGGGCTGGAGGAGGTTACAGAGATAGGGAGTGTTGTAGGGGGCTGGAGGAGGTTGCAGAGATAGGCAGTGTTGTAGGGGGCTGGAGGAGGTTACAGAGATAGGGAGGGTTGTAGGGGGCTGGCGGAGGTTACAGAGATAGGGAGGGTTGTGGGGGGCTGGAGGAGGTTACAGAGATAGGGAGGGTTGTAGGGGCTGGAGGAGGTTACAGAGATAGGGAGGGTTGTAGGGGCTGGAGGAGGTTACAGAGATAGGGAGGGTTGTAGGTTCTGGAGGAGGTTACAGAGATAGGGAGGGTTGTAGGGGGCTGGAGGTGGTTACAGAGATAGGGAGGGTTGTAGGGTCTGGAGGAGGTTACAGAGATAGGGAGGGTTGTAGGGGGCTGGAGGAGGTTACAGAGATAGGGAGGGTTGTAGGGGCTGGAGGAGGTTACAGAGATAGGGAGGGTTGCAGGGTCTGGAGGAGGTTACAGAGATAGGGAGGGTTGTAGGGGGCTGCAGGTGGTTACAGAGATAGCGAGGGTTGTAGGGGGCTGAAGGAGGTTACAGAGATAGGGAGGGTTGTGGGGGGCTGGAGGAGGTTACAGAGATAGGGAGGGTTGTAGGGGGCTGGAGGTGGTTACAGAGATAGGGAGGATTGCAGGGGCTGGAGGAGATTACAGAGATAGGGAGGGTTGTAGAGGCTGGAGGAGGTTGCAGAGATAGGGAGGGTTGTAGGGGCTGGAGGAGGTTGCAGAGATAGGGAGGGTTGTAGGGTCTGGAGGAGGTTACAGAGATACGGAGGGTTATAGGGGGCTGGAGGAGGTTACAGAGATAGGGAGGATTGTAGTGGCTGGAGGAGATTGCAGAGATAGGGAGAGTTGTAGGGGCTGGAGGAGGTTGCAGAGATGGGGAGGGTTGTAGGGGCTGGAGGAGGTTGCAGAGATAGGGAGGGTTATAGGGGGCTGGAGGAGGTTACATAGATAGGGAGGGTTTGCAGGAGGCTGGAGGAGGTTACAGAGATAGGGAGGGTTGTAGGGGGCTGGAGGAGGTTACAGAGATAGGGGGTTTGTAGGGGCTGGAGGAGGTTACAGAGACAGGGAGAGTTATAGGGGGCTGGAGGAGGTTACAGAGATAGGGAGTGTTGTAGGGGCTGGAGGAGATTACAGAGATAGGGAGGGTTGTAGGGGCTGGAGGAGGTTACAGAGATAGGGAGGGTTGTAGGGGCTGGAGGAGGTTACAGAGATAGGGAGGGTTGTAGGGGGCTGGAGGAGGTTACAGAGATAGGGAGGGTTGTTGGGGGCTGGAGGAGATTACAGCGATAGGGAGGGTTCGAGGGGCTGGAGGAGGTTACAGAGATAGGGAGGGTTGTAGGGGCTGGAGGAGGTTACAGAGATAGGGAGGGTTATAGGGGGCTGGAGGAGGTTACAGAGATAGGGAGGATTGTCGGGGCTGGAGGAGATTACAGAGATAGGGAGAGTGTTGCAGGGGCTGGAGGAGGTTGCAGAGATAGGGAGGGTTGTAGCGGCTGGAGGAGGTTGCAGAAATAGGGAGGGTTGTAGGGGCTGGAGGAGGTTGCAGAGATAGGGAGGGTTGTAGGGGGCTGGAGGAGGTTACAGAGATAGGGAGGGGTGTAGGGGGTTGGAGGAGGTTGCAGAGATAGGGAGGATTGTAGGGGCTGGAGGAGGTTACAGATATAGGGAGGGTTATAGGGGGCTGGAGGAGGTTACAGAGATAGGGCGTGGGTTGTAGGGGCTGGAGGAGGTTACAGAAATAGGGACGGTTGTAGGGGGCTGGAGGAGGTTACAGAGATAGGGAGGGTTGTAGGGGGCTGGAGGAGGTTACAGAGATAGGGAGGGTTGTAGGGGGCTGGAGGAGGTTACAGAGATAGGGAGGGTTGTAGGGGCTGGAGGAGGTTACAGAGATAGGGAGTGTTGTAGGGGGCTGGAGGAGGTTACAGAGATAGGGAGTGTTGTAGGGGGCTGGAGGAGGTTACAGAGATTGGGAGTGTTGTAGGGGGCTTGAGGACGTTACAGAGATAGGGAGGGTTGTAGGGGGCTGGAGGAGGTTACAGAGATAGGGAGGGTTGTAGGGGTCTGGAGGAGGTTGCAGAGATAGGGAGGGTTGTAGGGGGGCTGGAGGAGGTTACAGAGATAGGGAGGGTTGTAGGGGGCTGGAGGAGGTTACAGAGATAGGGAGGGTTGTAGGGGCTGGTGGAGATTACAGAGATAGGGAGGGTTGTATGGGCTGGAGGAGGTTACAGAGATAGGGAGGGTTGTAGGGGCTGGAGGAGGTTACAGAGATAGGGAGGGTTGTAGGGGGCTGGAGGAGGTTACAGAGATAGGGAGGGTTGTAGGGGGCTGGAGGAGATTACAGAGATAGGGAGGGTTCTAGGGGCTGGAGGAGGTTACAGAGATAGGGAGGGTTGTAGGGGCTGGAGAAGGTTACAGAGATAGGGAGGGTTATAGGGGGCTGGAGGAGGTTACAGAGATAGGGAGGATTGTCGGGGCTGAGGGAGATTACAGAGATAGGGAGGGTTGTAGGGGGCTGGAGGTGGTTACAGAGATAGCGAGGGTTGTAGGGGGCTGGAGGAGGTTACAGAGATAGGGAGGGTTGTAGGGGCTGGAGGAGGTTACAGAGATAGGGAGTGTTATAGGGGGCTGGAGGAGGTTAAAGAGATAGGGAGGGTTGTAGGGGCTGGAGGAGGTTACAGAGATAGGGATGGTTGTAGGGGGCTGGAGGAGGTTACAGAGATAGGGAGGGTTGTAAGGGCTGGAGGAGGTTACAGAGATTGGGAGGGTTGTAGGGGCTGGAGGAGGTTACAGAGATAGGGACGGTTGTAGGGGCTGGAGGAGGTTACAGAGATAGGGAGGGTTGTAGTGGCTGGAGGAGGTTACAGAGATAGGGAGGGTTGTAGGGGCTGGAGGAGGTTGCAGAGATAGGGAGGATTGTAGGGGCTGGAGGAGGTTACAGAGATAGGGAGGGTTATAGGGGGCTGGGGGGGTTACAGAGATAGGGCGAGGGTTGTACGGTTGGAGGAGGTTACAGAGATAGGGACGGTTGTAGGGGGCTGGAGGAGGTTACAGAGATAGGGAGGGTTGTAGGGGGCTGGAGGAGGTTACAGAGATAGGGAGGGTTATAGGGGGTTGGAGGAGGTTACAGAGATAGGGAGGGTTGTAGGGGCTGGAGGAGGTTACAGAGATAGGGAGTGTTGTAGGGGGCTGGAAGAGGTTACAGAGATAGGGAGTGTTGTAGGGGGCTGGAGAAGCTTACAGAGATAGGGAGTGTTGTAGGGGGCTGGAGGAGGTTACAGAGATAGGGAGGGTTGTAGAGGGCTGGAGGAGGTTACAGAGATAGGGAGGGTTGTAGGGGGCTGGAGGAGGTTACAGAGATAGGGAGGGTTGTAGGGGGCTGGAGGAGGTTACAGAGATAGGGAGGGTTGTAGGAGGCTGGAGGAGGTTACAGAGATAGGGAGGGTTGTAGGGGCTGGAGGAGATTACAGAGATAGGGAGGGATGTAGGGGCTGGAGGAGGTTACAGAGATAGGGAGGGTTGTAGGGGCTGGAGGAGGTTACACAGATAGGGAGGGTTGTAGGGGGCTGCAGGAGGTTACAGAGATAGGGAGGGTTGTAGGGGCTGCAGGAGATTACAGAGATAGGGAGGGTTCTAGGGGCTGGAGGAGGTTACAGAGATAGGGAGGGTTGTAGGGGCTGGAGGAGGTTACAGAGATAGGGAGGGTTATAGGGGGCTGGAAGAGGTGACAGAGATAGGGAGGATTGTAGGGGCTGGAGGTGATTACAGAGATAGGGAGGGTTGTAGGGGCTGGAGGAGGTTGCAGAGATAGGGAGGGTTGTAGGGGCTGGAGGAGGTTGCAGAGATAGGGAGGTTTGTAGGGGCTGGAGGAGGTTGCAGAGATAGGGAGGGTTGTAGGGGCTGGAGGAGGTTACAGAGATAGAGAGGGTTATAGGGGGCTGGAGGAGGTTACAGAGATAGGGAGGGTTGTAGGAGGCTGGAGGAGGTTTCAGAGATAGGGAGGGTTGTAGGGGGCTGGAGGAGGTTACAGAGATAGGGAGGGTTGTAGGGGCTGGAGGAGGTTACAGAGACAGGGAGGGTTATAGGTGGCTGGAGGAGGTTACAGAGATAGGGAGGGTTGTAGGGGCTGGAGGAGATTACAGAGATAGGGAGGGTTGTAGGGGCTGGAGGAGGTTACAGAGATCAGGAGGGTTGTAGGGGGCTGGAGGAGGTTACAGAGATAGGGAGGGTTTTAGGGGGCTGCAGGAGATTACAGAGATAGGGAGGGTTCCAGGGGCTGGAGGAGGTTACAGAGATAGGGAGGTTTGTAGGGGCTGGAGGAGGTTACAGAGATAGGGAGGGTTATAGGGGGCTGGAGGAGGTGACAGAGATAGGGAGGATTGTAGGGGTTGGAGGAGATTACAGAGATAGGGAGCGTTGTAGGGGCTGGAGGAGGTTGCAGAGATAGGGAGGGTTGTAGGGGCTGGAGGAGGTTGCAGAGATAGGGAGGTTTGGAGGGGCTGGAGGAGGTTGCAGAGATAGGGAGGGTTGTCGGGGCTGGAGGAGGTTACAGAGATAGGGAGGGTTATAGGGGGCTGGAGGAGGTTACAGAGATAGGGAGGGTTGTAGGGGGCTGGAGGAGGTTACAGAGATAGGGAGGGTTGTAGGGGCTGGAGGAGGTTACAGAGATAGAGAGGGTTATAGGGGGCTGGAGGAGGTTACAGAGATAGGGAGGGTTGTAGGAGGCTGGAGGAGGTTACAGAGATAGGGAGGGTTGTAGGGGGCTGGAGGAGGTTACAGAGATAGGGAGGGTTGTAGGGGCTGGAGGAGGTTGCAGAGACAGGGAGGGTTATAGGTGGCTGGAGGAGGTTACAGAGATAGGGAGGGTTGTAGGGGCTGGAGGAGATTACAGAGATAGGGAGGGTTGTAGGGGCTGGAGGAGGTTACAGAGATAGTGAGGGTTGTAGGGGGCTGGAAGAGATTACAGAGATAGGGAGGTTTCTAGGCGCTGGAGGAGGTTACAGAGATAGGGAGGGTTGTCGGGGCTGGAGGAGGTTACAGAGATAGGGAGTGTTGTAGGGGGTTGGAGGAGGTTACAGAGATAGGGAGGGTTGTTGGGGCTGGAGAAGGTTACAGAGATAGGGAGGGTTGTAGGGGCTGGAGGAGGTTACAGACATAGGGACGGTTGTAGGGGCTGGAGGAGGTTACAGAGATAGGGAGGGTTGTAGTGGCTGGAGGAGGTTACAGAGATAGGGAGGGTTGTAGGGGCTGGAGGAGGTTACAGAGATGGGGAGGGTTGTAGGGGCTGGAGGAGGTTACAGAGATAGGGAGGGTTGTAGGGGGCTGGAGGAGGTTACAGAGATAGGGAGAGTTGTAGGGGGCTGGAGGAGGTTACAGAGATAGGGAGGGGTATAGGGGGTTGGAGGAGGTTGCAGAGATAGGGAGGATTGTAGGGGCTGGAGGAGGTTACAGAGATGGGGAGGGTTATAGGGGGCTGGAGGAGGTTACAGAGATAGGGCGAGGGTTGTAGGGGCTGGAGGAGGTTACAGAGATAGGGACGGTTGTAGGGGGCTGGAGGAGGTTACAGAGATAGGGAGGGTTGTAGGGGGCTGGAGGAGGTTACAGAGATAGGGAGGGTTGTAGGGGGCTGGAGGAGGTTACAGAGATAGGGAGTGTTGTAGGGGGCTGGAGGAGGTTACAGAGATAGGGAGTGTTGTAGGGGGCTGGAGGAGGTTACAGAGATAGGGAGGGTTGTAGGGGGCTGGAGGAGGTTACAGAGATAGGGAGGGTTGTAGGGGGCTGGAGGAGGTTACAGAGATAGGGAGGGTTGTAGGTGCTGGAGGAGGTTACAGAGATAGGGAGGGTTGTAGGGGCTGGAGGAGATTACAGGGATAGGGAGGGTTGTAGGGTCTGGAGGAGGTTACAGAGATAGGGAGGGTTGTAGGGGGCTGGAGGTGGTTACAGAGATAGGGAGGGTTGTAGGGTCTGGAGGAGGTTACAGAGATAGGGAGGGTTGTAGGGGGCTGGAGGAGGTTACAGAGATAGGGAGGGTTGTAGGGGGCTGGAGGTGGTTACAGAGATAGCGAGGGTTGCAGGGGGCTGGAGGAGGTTACAGAGATAGGGAGGGTTGTCGGGGCTGGAGGAGGTTACAGAGATAGGGTGGGTTGTAGGGGCTGGAGGAGGTTACAGAGATAGGGAGGATTGTAGGGTCTGGAGGAGGTTACAGAGATAGGGAGGGTTGTAGGGGCTGGAGGAGATTACAGAGATAGGGAGGGTTGTAGGGGCTGGAGGAGGTTACAGAGATAGGGAGGGTTGTAGGGGCTGGAGGAGGTTACAGAGATAGGGAGGGTTGTAGGGTGCTGGAGGAGGTTACAGAGATAGGGAGGGTTTAGGGGGCTGGAGGAGATTACAGAGATAGGGAGGGTTCTCGGGGCTGGAGGAGGTTACAGAGATAGGGAGGGTTGTAGGGGCTGGAGGAGGTTACAGAGACAGGGAGGGTTATAGGTGGCTGGAGGAGGTTACAGAGATAGGGAGGGTTGTAGGGGCTGGAGGAGATTACAGAGATAGGGAGGGTTGTAGGGGCTGGAGGAGGTTACAGAGATAGGGAGGGTTGTAGGGGCTGGAGGAGGTTACAGAGATAGGGAGGGTTGTAGGGGGCTGGAGGAGGTTACAGAGATAGGGAGGGTTGTAGGGGGCTGGAGGAGATTACAGAGATAGGGAGGGTTCTAGGCGCTGGAGGAGGTTACAGAGATAGGGAGGGTTGTAGGGGCTGGAGGAGGTTACAGAGATAGGGAGGGTTGTAGGGGGCTGGAGGAGTTTACAGAGATAGGGAGGGTTGTAGGGGCTGGAGGAGGTTACAGAGATAGGGAGGGTTGTAGGGGCTGGAGGAGGTTACAGAAATAGGGACGGTTGTAGGAGCTGGAGGAGGTTACAGAGATAGGGAGGGTTGTACTGGCTGGAGGAGGTTACAGAGATTGGGAGGGTTGTAGTGGCTGGAGGAGGTTACAGAGATAGGGAGGGTTGCAGGGGCTGGAGGAGGTTACAGAGATAGGGAGGGTTGTAGGGGGCTGGAGGAGGATACAGAGAAAGGGAGGGTTGTAGGGGGCTGGAGGAGGTTACAGAGATAGGGAGAGTTATAGGTGGCTGGAGGAGGTTACAGAGATAGGGAGGGTTGTAGGGGGCTGGTGGAGGTTGCAGAGATAGGGAGGGTTGTGGGGGGCTGGAGGAGGTTACAGAGATAGGGAGGGTTGTAGGGGGCTGGAGGAGATTACAGAGATCGGGAGGGTTCTAGGCGCTGGAGGAGGTTACAGAGATAGGGAGGGTTGTAGGGGCTGGAGAAGGTTACAGAGATAGGGAGGGTTATAGGGGGCTGGAGGAGGTTACAGAGATAGGGAGGGTTGTAGGGGGCTGGAGGAGGTTACAGAGATAGGGAGGGTTGTAGGGGTTGGAGGAGGTTACAGAGATAGGGAGCGTTATAGGGGGCTGGAGGAGGTTACATAGATAGGGAGGGTTGTCGGAGGCTGGTGGAGGTTACAGAGATAGGGAGGGTTGTCGGGGGCTGGAGGAGGTTACAGAGATAGGGAGGGTTGTAGGGGCTGGAGGAGGTTACAGAGACAGGGAGGGTTATAGGGGGCTGGAGGAGGTTACAGAGATAGGGAGGGTTGTAGGGGCTGGAGGAGATTACAGAGATAGGGAGGGTTGTAGGGGGCTGGAGGAGGTTACAGAGATAGGGAGGGTTGTAGGGGCTGGAAGAGGTTACAGAGATAGGGAGGGTTGTAGGGGGCTGGAGGAGATTACAGAGATAGGGAGGGTTCGAGGGGCTGGAGGAGGTTACAGAGATAGGGAGTGTTGTAGGGGCTGGAGGATGTTACAGAGGTAGGGAGGGTTATCGGGTGCTGGAGGAGGTTACAGAGATAGGGAGGATTGTAGGGGCTGGAGGAGATTAAAGAGATAGGGAGGGTTGTAGGGGCTGGAGGAGGTTGCAGAGATAGGGAGGGTTGTAGGGGCTGGAGGAGGTTGCAGAGATAGGGAGGGTTGTAGGGGCTGGAGGAGGTTGCAGGGATAGGGAGGGTTGTAGGGGCTGGAGGAGGTTACAGAGATAGGGAGGGTTTATAGGGGGCTGGAGGAGGTTACAGAGATAGGGAGGGTTGTAAGGGGCTGGAGGAGGTTACAGAGATAGGGAGGGTTGTAGGAGGCTGGAGGAGGTTACAGAGATAGGGAGGGTTGTAGTGGGCTGGTGGAGGTTACAGAGATAGGGAGGGTTATAGGGGGCTGGAGGAGGTTACAGAGATAGGGAGGGTTGTAAGGGGCTGGAGGAGGTTACAGAGATAGGGAGGGTTGTAGGAGGCTGGAGGAGGTTACAGAGATAGGGAGGGTTGTAGTGGGCTGGTGGAGGTTACAGAGATAGGGAGGGTTGTAGGGGCTGGAGGAGGTTACAGAGACAGGGAGGGTTATCGGTGGCTGGAGGAGGTTACAGAGATAGGGAGGGTTGTCGGGGCTGGAGGAGATTACAGAGATAGGGAGGGTTGTAGGGGCTGGAGGAGGTTACAGAGATAGGGAGGGTTGTAGGGGCTGGAGGAGGTTACAGAGATAGGGAGGGTTGTAGGGGGCTGGAGGAGGTTACAGAGATAGGGAGGGTTGTAGGGGGCTGGAGGAGATTACAGAGATAGGGAGGGTTCTAGGGGCTGGAGGAGGTTACAGAGATAGGGAGGGTTGTAGGGGCTGGAGGAGGTTACAGAGATAGGGAGGGTTGTAGGGGGCTGGAGGAGGTTACAGTGATAGGGAGTGTTGTAGGGGCTGGAGGAGGTTACAGAGATAGGGAGGGTTGTAGGGGCTGGAGGAGGTTACAGAGATAGGGACGGTTGTAGGGGCTGGAGGAGTTTACAGAGATAGGGAGGGTTGTAGTGGCTGGAGGAGGTTACAGAGATAGGGAGGGTTGTAGGGGCTGGAGGAGTTTACAGAGTTAGGGATGGTTGTAGGGGCTGGAGGAGGTTACAGAGATAGGGAGTGTTGTAGGGGGCTGGAGGAGGTTACACAGATAGGGAGGGTTGTAGTGGCTGGAGGAGGTTACAGAGATAGGGAGGGTTGTAGGGGGCTGGAGGAGGTTACAGAGATAGGGAGGGGTGTGGGGGGTTGGAGGAGGTTGCAGAGATAGGGAGGATTGTAGGGGCTGGATGAGGTTACAGAGATAGCGAGGGTTATAGGGGGCTGGAGGAGGTTACAGAGATAAGGCGAGGGTTGTAGGGGCTGGAGGAGGTTACAGAGATAGGGACGGTTGTAGGGGGCTGGAGGAGGTTACAGAGATAGGGAGGGTTGTATGGGGCTGGAGGAGGTTACAGAGATAGGGAGGGTTGTAGGGGGCTGGAGGAGGTTACAGAGATAGGGAGGGTTGTAGGGGGCTGGAGGAGGTTACAGAGATAGGGAGGGTTGTAGGGGCTGGAGGAGGTTACAGAGATAGGGAGGGTTATAGGGGGCTGGAGAAGGTTACAGAGATAGGGAGGGTTGTAGGAGGCTGGAGGAGGTTACAGAGATAGGGAGGGTTGTAGGGGGCTGGAGGAGGTTACAGAGATAGGGAGGGTTGTAGGGGCTGGAGGAGGTTACAGGGACAGGGAGAGTTATACGTGGCTGGAGGAGGTTACAGAGATAGGGAGGGTTGTAGGGTCTGGAGGATATTACAGAGATAGGGAGGGTTGTAGGGGCTGGAGGAGGTTACAGAGATAGGGAGGGTTGTAGGGGCTGGAGGAGGTTACAGAGATAGGGAGGGTTGTAGGGGGCTGGAGGAGGTTACAGAGATAGGGAGGGTTGTAGGGGGCTGGAGGAGATTACAGAGATAGGGAGGGTTCTAGGCGCTGGAGGAGGTTACAGAGATAGGGAGGGTTGCAGGGGCTGGAGGAGGTTACAGAGATAGGGAGGGTTGTAGGGGGCTGGAGGAGGTTACAGAGATAGGGTGGGTTGTAGGGGCTGGAGGAGGTTACAGAGATAGGGAGGGTTGTAGGGGCTGGAGGAGGTTACAGAGATAGGGACGGTTGTAGGGGCTGGAGGAGGTTACAGAGATAGGGAGGGTTGTAGTGGCTGGAGGAGGTTACAGAGATAGGGAGGGTTGTTGGGGCTGGAGGAGGTAACAGAGCTAGGGAGGGTTGTAGGGGCTGGAGGAGGTTACAGAGATAGGGATGGTTGTAGGGGGCTGGAGGAGGTTACAGAGATAGGGAGGGTTGTAGGGGCTGGAGGAGGTTACAGAGATAGGGAGGGTTGTAGGGGCTGGAGGAGGTTACAGAGATAGGGACGGTTGTAGGGGCTGGAGGAGGTTACAGAGATAGGGAGTGTTGTAGGGGGCTGGAGGAGGTTACAGAGATAGGGAGGGTTGTAGGGGGCTGGAGGAGGTTACAGAGATAGGGAGGGTTGTAGGGTGCTGGAGGAGGTTACAGAGATAGGGAGGGTTGTAGGGGGCTGGAGGAGGTTACAGAGATAGGGAGGGTTGTAGGAGGCTGGAGGAGGTTACAGAGATAGGGAGGGTTGTAGGGGCTGGAGGAGGTTACACAGATAGGGAGGGTTGTAGGGGGCTGGAGGAGGTTACAGAGATAGGGAGGTTTGTAGGGGGCTGCAGGAGATTACAGAGATAGGGAGGGTTCTAGGGGCTGGAGGAGGTTACAGAGCTGGGAGGGTTGTAGGGGCTGGAGGAGGTTACAGAGATAGGGAGGGTGAAAGGGGGCTGGAGGAGGTGACAGAGATAGGGAGGATTGTAGGGGCTGGAGGAGATTACAGAGATAGGGAGGGTTGTAGGGGCTGGAGGAGGTTGCAGAGATAGGGAGGGTTGTAGGGGCTGGAGGAGGTTACAGAGATAGGGAGGGTTGTAGGGGGCTGGAGGAGGTTACAGAGATAGGGAGGGTTGTAGGAGGCTGGAGGAGGTTACAGAGATAGGGAGGGTTGTAGGGGCTGGAGGAGATTACAGAGATAGGGAGGGTTGTAGGGGCTGGAGGAGGTTACAGAGATAGGGAGGGTTGTAGGGGCTGGAGGAGGTTACACAGATAGGGAGGGTTGTAGGGGGCTGGAGGAGGTTACAGAGATAGGGAGGGTTGTAGGGGGCTGCAGGAGATTACAGAGATAGGGAGGGTTCTAGGGGCTGGAGGAGGTTACAGAGCTGGGAGGGTTGTAGGGGCTGGAGGAGGTTACAGAGATAGGGAGGGTGAAAGGGGGCTGGAGGAGGTGACAGAGATAGGGAGGATTGTAGGGGCTGGAGGAGATTACAGAGATAGGGAGGGCTGTAGGGGCTGGAGGAGGTTGCAGAGATAGGGAGGGTTGCAGGGGCTGGAGGAGGTTGCAGAGATAGGGAGGTTTGTAGGGGCTGGAGGAGGTTGCAGAGATAGGGAGGGTTGCAGGGGCTGGAGGAGGTTACAGAGATAGGGAGGGTTATAGGGGGCTGGAGGAGGTTACAGAGATAGGGAGGGTTGTAGGGGGCTGGACGAGGTTACAGAGATAGGGGGGGTTGTAGGGGCTGGAGAAGTTTACAGAGATAGAGAGGGTTATAGCGGGCTGGAGGAGGTTACAGAGATAGGGAGGGTTGTAGGAGGCTGGAGGAGGTTTCAGAGATAGGGAGGGTTGTAGGGGGCTGGAGGAGGTTACAGAGATAGGGAGGGTTGTAGGGGCTGGAGGAGGTTACAGAGACAGGGAGGGTTATAGGTGGCTGGAGGAGGTTACAGAGATAGGGAGGGTTGTCGGGGCTGGAGGAGATTACAGAGATCGGGAGGCTTGTAGGGGCTGGAGGAGGTTACAGAGATAGGGAGGGTTGTAGGGGGCTGGAGGAGGTTACAGAGATAGGGAGGGTTGTAGGGGGCTGCAGGAGATTACAGAGATAGGGAGGGTTCTAGGGGCTGGAGGAGGTTACAGAGATAGGGAGGTTTGTAGGGGCTGGAGGGGGTTACAGAGATAGGGAGGGTTATAGGGGGCTGGAGGAGGTGACAGAGATAGGGAGGATTGTAGGGGCTGGAGGAGATTACAGAGATAGGGAGCGTTGTAGGGGCTGGAGGAGGTTGCAGAGATAGGGAGGGTTGTAGGGGCTGGAGAAGGTTGCAGAGATAGGGAGGTTTGTAGGGGCTGGAGGAGGTTGCAGAGATAGGGAGGGTTGTAGGGGCTGGAGGAGGTTACAGAGATAGGGAGGGTTATAGGGGGCTGGAGGAGGTTACAGAGATAGGGAGGGTTGTAGGGGGCTGGAGGAGGTTACAGAGATAGGGAGGGTTGTAGGGGCTGGAGGAGGTTCCAGAGATAGAGAGGGTTATAGGGGGCTGGAGGAGGTTACAGAGATAGGGAGGGTTGTAGGAGGCTGGAGGAGGTTACAGAGATAGGGAGGGTTGTAGGGGGCTGGAGGAGGTTACAGAGATAGGGAGGGTTGTAGGGGCTGGAGGAGGTTACAGAGACAGGGAGGGTTATAGGTGGCTGGAGGAGGTTACAGAGATAGGGAGGGTTGTAGGGGCTGGAGGAGATTACAGAGATAGGGAGGGTTGTAGGGGCTGGAGGAGGTTACAGAGATAGTGAGGGTTGTAGGGGCTGGAGGAGGTTACAGAGATAGGGAGGGTTGTAGGGGGCTGGAGGAGGTTACAGAGATAGGGAGGGTTGTAGGGGGCTGGAAGAGATTACAGAGATAGGGAGGTTTCTAGGCGCTGGAGGAGGTTACAGAGATAGGGAGGGTTGTCGGGGCTGGAGGAGGTTACAGAGATAGGGAGTGTTGTAGGGGGTTGGAGGAGGTTACAGAGATAGGGAGGGTTGTTGGGGCTGGAGAAGGTTACAGAGATAGGGAGGGTTGTAGGGGCTGGAGGAGGTTACAGAAATAGGGAAGGTTGTAGGGGCTGGAGGAGGTTACAGAGATAGGGAGGGTTGTAGTGGCTGGAGGAGGTTACAGAGATAGGGAGAGTTGTAGGGGCTGGAGGAGGTTACAGAGATGGGGAGGGTTGTAGGGGCTGGAGGAGGTTACAGAGATAGGGAGGGTTGTAGGGGGCTGGAGGAGGTTACAGAGATAGGGAGGGGTATAGGGGGTTGGAGGAGGTTGCAGAGATAGGGAGGATTGTAGGGGCTGGAGGAGGTTACAGAGATGGGGAAGGTTATAGGGGGCTGGAGGAGGTTACAGAGATAGGGCGAGGGTTGTAGGGGCTGGAGGTGGTTACAGAGATAGGGACGGTTGTAGGGGGCTGGAGGAGGTTACAGAGATATGGAGGGTTGTAGGTGGCTGGAGGAGGTTACAGAGATAGGGAGGGTTGTAGGGGGCTGGAGGAGGTTACAGAGATAGGGAGGGTTGTAGGTGCTGGAGGAGGTTACAGAGATAGGGAGGGTTGTAGGGGCTGGAGGAGATTACAGAGATAGGGAGGGTTGTAGGGTCTGGAGGAGGTTACAGAGATAGGGAGGGTTGTAGGGGGCTGGAGGTGGTTACAGAGATAGGGAGGGTTGTCGGGTCTGGAGGAGGTTACAGAGATAGGGAGGGTTGTAGGGGGCTGGAGGAGGTTACAGAGATAGGGAGGCTTGTAGGGGCTGGAGGAGGTTACAGAGTTAGGGATGGTTGTAGGGTCTGGAGGAGGTTACAGAGATAGGGAGGGTTGCAGGGGGCTGGAGGTGGTTACAGAGATAGCGAGGGTTGTAGGGGGCTGGAGGAGGTTACAGAGATAGGGAGGGTTGTGGGGGGCTGGAGGAGGTTACAGAGATAGGGAGGGTTGTAGGGGGCTGGAGGTGGTTACAGAGATAGCGAGGGTTGTAGGGGGCTGGAGGAGGTTACAGAGATAGGGAGGGTTGTCGGGGCTGGAGGAGGTTACAGAGATAGGGAGGGTTGTAGGGGCTAGAGGAGGTTACAGAGATAGGGAGGGTTGTAGGGTCTGGAGGAGGTTACAGAGATAGGGAGGGTTGTAGGGGCTGGAGGAGATTACAGAGATAGGGAGGGTTGTAGGGGCTGGAGGAGGTTACAGAGATAGGGAGGGTTGTAGGGGCTGGAGGAGGTTACAGAGATAGGGAGGGTTGTCGGGGGCTGGAGGAGGTTACAGAGATAGGGAGGGTTGTAGGGGCTGGAGGAGGTTACAGAGATAGGGAGGGTTATAGGGGGCTGGAGGAGGTTACAGAGATAGGGAGGATTGTAGGGGCTGGAGGAGATTACAGAGATAGGGAGGGTTGTAGGGGCTGGAGGAGGTTGCAGAGATAGGGAGGGTTGTAGGGGCTGGAGGATGTTGCAGAGATAGGGAGGGTTGTAGGGGCTGGAGGAGGTTGCAGAGATAGGGAGGGTTGTAGGGGCTGGAGGAGGTTACAGAGATAGGGAGGGTTGTAGGGGGCTGGAGGAGGTTACAGAGATAGGGAGGGTTGTAGGGGGCTGGAGGAGGTTACAGAGATACGGAGGGTTGTAGGGGCTGGAGGAGGTTACAGAGATAGGGAGGGTTATAGGGGGCTGGAGGAGGTTACAGAGATAGGGAGGGTTGTAGGAGGCTGGAGGAGGTTACAGAGATAGGGAGGGTTGTAGGGGGCTGGAGGAGGTTACAGAGATAGGGAGGGTTGTCGGGGCTGGAGGAGATTACAGAGATCGGGAGGCTTGTAGGGGCTGGAGGAGGTTACAGAGATAGGGAGGGTTGTAGGGGGCTGGAGGAGGTTACAGAGATAGGGAGGGTTGTAGGGGGCTGCAGGAGATTACAGAGATAGGGAGGGTTCTAGGGGCTGGAGGAGGTTACAGAGATAGGGAGGTTTGTAGGGGCTGGAGGGGGTTACAGAGATAGGGAGGGTTATAGGGGGCTGGAGGAGGTGACAGAGATAGGGAGGATTGTAGGGGCTGGAGGAGATTACAGAGATAGGGAGCGTTGTAGGGGCTGGAGGAGGTTGCAGAGATAGGGAGGGTTGTAGGGGCTGGAGAAGGTTGCAGAGATAGGGAGGTTTGTAGGGGCTGGAGGAGGTTACAGAGATAGGGCGAGGGTTGTAGGGGCTGGAGGTGGTTACAGAGATAGGGACGGTTGTAGGGGGCTGGAGGAGGTTACAGAGATATGGAGGGTTGTAGGGGGCTGGAGGAGGTTACAGAGATAGGGAGGGTTGTAGGGGGCTGGAGGAGGTTACAGAGATAGGGAGTGTTGTAGGGGGCTGGAGGAGGTTACAGAGATAGGGAGTGTTGTAGGGGGCTGGAGGAGGTTACAGAGATAGGGAGGGTTGTAGGTGGCTGGAGGAGGTTACAGAGATAGGGAGGGTTGTAGGGGGCTGGAGGAGGTTACAGAGATAGGGAGGGTTGTAGGTGCTGGAGGAGGTTACAGAGATAGGGAGGGTTGTAGGGGCTGGAGGAGATTACAGAGATAGGGAGGGTTGTAGGGTCTGGAGGAGGTTACAGAGATAGGGAGGGTTGTAGGGGGCTGGAGGTGGTTACAGAGATAGGGAGGGTTGTCGGGTCTGGAGGAGGTTACAGAGATAGGGAGGGTTGTAGGGGGCTGGAGGAGGTTACAGAGATAGGGAGGCTTGTAGGGGCTGGAGGAGGTTACAGAGTTAGGGATGGTTGTAGGGTCTGGAGGAGGTTACAGAGATAGGGAGGGTTGCAGGGGGCTGGAGGTGGTTACAGAGATAGCGAGGGTTGTAGGGGGCTGGAGGAGGTTACAGAGATAGGGAGGGTTGTGGGGGGCTGGAGGAGGTTACAGAGATAGGGAGGGTTGTAGGGGGCTGGAGGTGGTTACAGAGATAGCGAGGGTTGTAGGGGGCTGGAGGAGGTTACAGAGATAGGGAGGGTTGTCGGGGCTGGAGGAGGTTACAGAGATAGGGAGGGTTGTAGGGGCTAGAGGAGGTTACAGAGATAGGGAGGGTTGTAGGGTCTGGAGGAGGTTACAGAGATAGGGAGGGTTGTAGGGGCTGGAGGAGATTACAGAGATAGGGAGGGTTGTAGGGGCTGGAGGAGGTTACAGAGATAGGGAGGGTTGTAGGGGCTGGAGGAGGTTACAGAGATAGGGAGGGTTGTCGGGGGCTGGAGGAGGTTACAGAGATAGGGAGGGTTGTAGGGGCTGGAGGAGGTTACAGAGATAGGGAGGGTTATAGGGGGCTGGAGGAGGTTACAGAGATAGGGAGGATTGTAGGGGCTGGAGGAGATTACAGAGATAGGGAGGGTTGTAGGGGCTGGAGGAGGTTGCAGAGATAGGGAGGGTTGTAGGGGCTGGAGGATGTTGCAGAGATAGGGAGGGTTGTAGGGGCTGGAGGAGGTTGCAGAGATAGGGAGGGTTGTAGGGGCTGGAGGAGGTTACAGAGATAGGGAGGGTTGTAGGGGGCTGGAGGAGGTTACAGAGATAGGGAGGGTTGTAGGGGGCTGGAGGAGGTTACAGAGATACGGAGGGTTGTAGG
Organism: Somniosus microcephalus; assembly: GCF_052327205.1. Classification (NCBI taxonomy): domain Eukaryota; kingdom Metazoa; phylum Chordata; class Chondrichthyes; order Squaliformes; family Somniosidae; genus Somniosus; species Somniosus microcephalus. Next base: position 34,925,219 of record NC_141019.1, on the reverse strand, counting down.
GGCTGGAGGAGGTTACAGAGATAGGGAGGGTTATAGGGGGCTGGAGGAGGTTACAGAGATAGGGAGGGTTGTAGGAGGCTGGAGGAGGTTACAGAGATAGGGAGGGTTGTAGGGGGCTGGAGGAGGTTACAGAGATAGGGAGGGTTGTAGGGGCTGGAGGAGGTTACAGAGACAGGGAGGGTTATAGGTGGCTGGAGGAGGTTACAGAGATAGGGAGGGTTGTAGGGGCTGGAGGAGATTACAGAGATAGGGAGGGTTGTAGGGGCTGGAGGAGGTTACAGAGATAGGGAGGGTTGTAGGGGCTGGAGGAGGTTACAGAGATATGGAGGGTTGTAGGGGGCTGGAGGAGGTTACAGAGATAGGGAGGGTTGTAGGGGGCTGGAGGAGATTACAGAGATAGGGAGGGTTCTAGGCGCTGGAGGAGGTTACAGAGATAGGGATGGTTGTAGGGGCTGGAGGAGGTTACAGAGATAGGGAGGGTTGTAGGGGGCTGGAGGAGGTTACAGAGATAGGGAGGGTTGTAGGGGCTGGAGGAGGTTACAGAGATAGGGAGGGTTGTAGGGGCTGGAGGAGGTTACAGAAATAGGGACGGTTGTAGGGGCTGGAGGAGGTTACAGAGATAGGGAGGGTTGTAGTGGCTGGAGGAGGTTACAGAGATTGGGTGGGTTGTAGGGGCTGGAGGAGGTTACAGAGATAGGGAGGGTTGTAGGGGCTGGAGGAGGTTACAGAGATAGGGAGGGTTGTAGGGGGCTGGAGGAGGTTACAGAGATAGGGAGGGTTATAGGTGGCTGGAGGAGGTTACAGAGATAGGGAGGGTTGTAGGGGGCTGGAGGAGGTTACAGAGATAGGGAGGGTTGTAGGGGGCTGGAGGAGGTTACAGAGATAGGGAGGGTTGTAGGGGGCTGGAGGAGATTACAGAGATAGGGAGGGTTCTAGGTGCTGGAGGAGGTTACAGAGATAGGCAGGGTTGTAGGGGCTGGAGGAGGTTACAGAGATAGGGAGGGTTATAGGGGGCTGGAGGAGGTTACAGAGATAGAGAGGGTTGTAGGGGGCTGGAGGAGGTTACAGAGATAGGGAGGGTTGTAGGGGTTGGAGGAGGTTACAGAGATAGGGAGCGTTATGGGGGCTGGAGGAGGTTACATAGATAGGGAGGGTTGTAGGAGGCTGGAGGAGGTTACAGAGATAGGGAGGGTTGTCGGGGGCTGGAGGAGGTTACAGAGATAGGGAGGGTTGTAGGGGCTGGAGGAGGTTACAGAGACAGAGGGGGTTATAGGGGGCTGGAGGAGGTTACAGAGATAGGGAGGGTTGTAGGGGCTGGAGGAGATTACAGAGATAGGGAGGGTTGTAGGGGCTGGAGGAGGTTACAGAGATAGGGAGGGTTGTAGGGGCTGGAAGAGGTTACAGAGATAGGGAGGGTTGTAGGGGGCTGGAGGAGATTACAGAGATAGGGAGGGTTCGAGGGGCTGGAGGAGGTTACCGAGATAGGGAGGGTTGTAGGGGCTGGAGGATGTTACAGAGGTAGGGAGGTTTATCGGGGGCTGGAGGAGGTTACAGAGATAGGGAGGATTGTAGGGGCTGGAGGAGATTAAAGAGATAGGGAGGTTTGTAGGGGCTGGAGGAGGTTGCAGAGATAGGGAGGGTTGTAGGGGCTGGAGGAGGTTGCAGAGATAGGGAGGGTTGTAGGGGCTGGAGGAGGTTGCAGGGATAGGGAGGGTTGTAGGGGCTGGAGGAGGTTACAGAGATAGGGAGGGTTACAGGGGGCTGGAGGAGGTTACAGAGATAGGGAGGGTTTAGGGGGCTGGAGGAGGTTACAGAGATAGGGAGGGTTGTCGGGGCTGGAGGAGGTCACAGAGATAGGGAGGGTTATAGGGGGCTGGAGGAGGTTACAGAGATAGGGGGGGTTGTAGGAGGCTGGAGGAGGTTACAGAGATAGGGAGGGTTGTCGGGGGCTGGAGGAGGTTACAGAGATAGGGAGGGTTGTAGGGGCTGGAGGAGGTTACAGAGACAGGGAGGGTTATCGGTGGCTGGAGGAGGTTACAGAGATAGGGAGGGTTGTAGGGGCTGGAGGAGATTACAGAGATAGGGAGGGTTGTAGGGGCTGGAGGAGGTTACAGAGATAGGGAGGGTTGTAGGGGGCTGGAGGAGGTTACAGAGATAGGGAGGGTTGTAGGGGGCTGGAGGAGGTTACAGAGATAGGGAGGGGTATAGGGGGTTGGAGGAGGTTGCAGAGATAGGGAGGACTGTAGGGGCTGGAGGAGGTTACAGAGATGGGGAGGGTTATAGGGGGCTGGAGGAGGTTACAGAGATAGGGCGAGGGTTGTAGGGGCTGGAGGAGGTTACAGAGATAGGGACGGTTGTAGGGGGCTGGAGGAGGTTACAGAGATAGGGAGGGTTGTAGGGGGCTGGAGGAGGTTACAGAGATAGGGAGGGTTGTAGGGGGCTGGAGGAGGTTACAGAGATAGGGAGTGTTGTAGGGGGCTGGAGGAGGTTACAGAGATAGGGAGTGTTGTAGGGGGCTGGAGGAGGTTACAGAGATAGGGAGGGTTGTAGGGGGCTGGAGGAGGTTACAGAGATAGGGAGGGTTGTAGGGGTCTGGAGGAGGTTACAGAGATAGGGAGGGTTGTAGGTGCTGGAGGAGGTTACAGAGATAGGGAGGGTTGTAGGGGCTGGAGGAGATTACAGAGATAGGGAGGGTTGTAGGGTCTGGAGGAGGTTACAGAGATAGGGAGGGTTGTAGGGGGCTGGAGGTGGTTACAAAGATAGGGAGGGTTGTAGGGTCTGGAGGAGGTTACAGAGATAGGGAGGGTTGTAGGGGGCTGGAGGAGGTTACAGAGATAGGGAGGGTTGTAGGGGCTGGAGGAGGTTACAGAGTTAGGGATGGTTGTAGGGTCTGGAGGAGGTTACAGAGATAGGGAGGGTTGTAGGGGGCTGGAGGTGGTTACAGAGATAGCGAGGGTTGTAGGGGGCTGGAGGAGGTTACAGAGATAGGGAGGGTTGTGGGGAGCTGGAGGAGGTTACAGAGATAGGGAGGGTTGTAGGGGGCTGGAGGTGGTTACAGAGATAGCGAGGGTTGTAGGGGGCTGGAGGAGGTTACAGAGATAGGGAGGGTTGTCGGGGCTGGAGGAGGTTACAGAGATAGGGAGGGTTGTAGGGGCTGGAGGAGGTTACAGAGATAGGGAGGGTTGTAGGGTCTGGAGGAGGTTACAGAGATAGGGAGGGTTGTAGGGGCTGGAGGAGATTACAGAGATAGGGAGGGTTGTAGGGGCTGGAGGAGGTTACAGAGATAGGGAGGGTTGTAGGGGCTGGAGGAGGTTACAGAGATAGGGAGGGTTGTAGGGGGCTGGAGGAGGTTACAGAGATAGGGAGGGTTGTAGGGGCTGGAGGAGGTTACAGAGATAGGGAGGGTTATAGGGGGCTGGAGGAGGTTACAGAGATAGGGAGGATTGTAGGGGCTGGAGGAGATTACAGAGATAGGGAGGGTTGTAGGGGCTGGAGGAGGTTGCAGAGATAGGGAGGGTTGTAGGGGCTGGAGGCGGTTGCAGAGATAGGGAGGGTTGTAGGGGCTGGAGGAGGTTGCAGAGATAGGGAGGGTTGTAGGGGCTGGAGGAGGTTACAGAGATAGGGAGGGTTGTAGGGGGCTGGAGGAGGTTACAGAGATAGGGAGGGTTGTAGGGGGCTGGAGGAGGTTACAGAGATACGGAGGGTTGTAGGGGCTGGAGGAGGTTACAGAGATAGGGAGGGTTATAGGGGGCTGGAGGAGGTTACAGAGATAGGGAGGGTTGTAGGAGGCTGGAGGAGGTTACAGAGATAGGGAGGGTTGTAGGGGGCTGGAGGAGGTTACAGAGATAGGGAGGGTTGTAGGGGCTGGAGGAGGTTACAGAGACAGGGAGGGTTATAGGTGGCTGGAGGAGGTTACAGAGATAGGGAGGGTTGTAGGGGCTGGAGGAGATTACAGAGATAGGGAGGGTTGTAAGGGCTGGAGGAGGTTACAGAGATAGGGAGGGTTGTAGGGGCTGGAGGAGGTTACAGAGATATGGAGGGTTGTAGGGGGCTGGAGGAGGTTACAGAGATAGGGAGGGTTGTAGGGGGCTGGAGGAGATTACAGAGATAGGGAGGGTTCTAGGCGCTGGAGGAGGTTACAGAGATAGGGAGGGTTGTCGGGGCTGGAGGAGGTTACAGAGATAGGGAGGGTTATAGGGGGCTGGAGGAGGTTACAGAGATAGGGAGGGGTGTAGGAGGCTGGAGGAGGTTACAGAGATAGGGAGGGTTGTCGGGGGCTGGAGGAGGTTACAGAGATAGGGAGGGTTGTAGGGGCTGGAGGAGGTTACAGAGACAGGGAGGGTTATCGGTGGCTGGAGGAGCTTACAGAGATAGGGAGGGTTGTAGGGGCTGGAGGAGATTACAGAGATAGGGAGGGTTATAGGGGGCTGGAGGAGGTTACAGAGATAGGGAGGGTTGTAGGAGGCTGGAGGAGGTTACAGAGATAGGGAGGGTTGTAGGGGGCTGGAGGAGGTTACAGAGATAGGGAGGGTTGTAGGGGCTGGAGGAGGTTACAGAGACAGGGAGGGTTATAGGTGGCTGGAGGAGGTTACAGAGATAGGGAGGGTTGTAGGGGCTGGAGGAGATTACAGAGATAGGGAGGGTTGTAGGGGCTGGAGGAGGTTACAGAGATAGGGAGGGTTGTAGGGGCTGGAGGAGGTTACAGAGATATGGAGGGTTGTAGGGGGCTGGAGGAGGTTACAGAGATAGGGAGGGTTGTAGGGGGCTGGAGGAGGTTACAGAGTTAGGGATGGTTGTACGGTCTGGAGGAGGTTACAGAGATAGGGAGGGTTGTAGGGGGCTGGAGGTGGTTACAGAGATAGCGAGGGTTGTAGGGGGCTGGAGGAGGTTACAGAGATAGGGAGGGTTGTGGGGAGCTGGAGGAGGTTACAGAGATAGGGAGGGTTGTAGGGGGCTGGAGGTGGTTACAGAGATAGCGAGGGTTGTAGGGGGCTGGAGGAGGTTACAGAGATAGGGAGGGTTGTCGGGGCTGGAGGAGGTTACAGAGATAGGGAGGGTTGTAGGGGCTGGAGGAGGTTACAGAGATAGGGAGGGTTGTAGGGTCTGGAGGAGGTTACAGAGATAGGGAGGGTTGTAGGGGCTGGAGGAGATTACAGAGATAGGGAGGGTTGTAGGGGCTGGAGGAGGTTACAGAGATAGGGAGGGTTGTAGGGGCTGGAGGAGGTTACAGAGATAGGGAGGGTTGTAGGGGGCTGGAGGAGGTTACAGAGATAGGGAGGGTTGTAGGGGCTGGAGGAGGTTACAGAGATAGGGAGGGTTATAGGGGGCTGGAGGAGGTTACAGAGATAGGGAGGATTGTAGGGGCTGGAGGAGATTACAGAGATAGGGAGGGTTGTAGGGGCTGGAGGAGGTTGCAGAGATAGGGAGGGTTGTAGGGGCTGGAGGAGGTTGCAGAGATAGGGAGGGTTGTAGGGGCTGGAGGAGGTTGCAGAGATAGGGAGGGTTGTAGGGGCTGGAGGAGGTTACAGAGATAGGGAGGGTTGTAGGGGGCTGGAGGAGGTTACAGAGATAGGGAGGGTTGTAGGGGGCTGGAGGAGGTTACAGAGATACGGAGGGTTGTAGGGGCTGGAGGAGGTTACAGAGATAGGGAGGGTTATAGGGGGCTGGAGGAGGTTACAGAGATAGGGAGGGTTGTAGGAGGCTGGAGGAGGTTACAGAGATAGGGAGGGTTGTAGGGGGCTGGAGGAGGTTACAGAGATAGGGAGGGTTGTAGGGGCTGGAGGAGGTTACAGAGACAGGGAGGGTTATAGGTGGCTGGAGGAGGTTACAGAGATAGGGAGGGTTGTAGGGGCTGGAGGAGATTACAGAGATAGGGAGGGTTGTAGGGGCTGGAGGAGGTTACAGAGATAGGGAGGGTTGTAGGGGCTGGAGGAGGTTACAGAGATATGGAGGGTTGTAGGGGGCTGGAGGAGGTTACAGAAATAGGGAGGGTTGTAGGGGGCTGGAGGAGATTACAGAGATAGGGAGGGTTCTAGGCGCTGGAGGAGGTTACAGAGATAGGGAGGGTTGTCGGGGCTGGAGGAGGTTACAGAGATAGGGAGGGTTATAGGGGGCTGGAGGAGGTTACAGAGATAGGGAGGGTTGTAGGAGGCTGGAGGAGGTTACAGAGATAGGGAGGGTTGTCGGGGGCTGGAGGAGGTTACAGAGATAGGGAGGGTTGTAGGGGCTGGAGGAGGTTACAGAGACAGGGAGGGTTATCGGTGGCTGGAGGAGGTTACAGAGATAGGGAGGGTTGTAGGGGCTGGAGGAGATTACAGAGATAGGGAGGGTTGTAGGGGCTGGAGGAGGTTACAGAGATAGGGAGGGTTGTAGGGGCTGGAGGAGGTTAGAGATAGGGAGGGTTGTAGGGGGCTGGAGGAGGTTACAGAGATAGGGAGGGTTGTAGGGGGCTGGAGGAGATTACAGAGATAGGGAGGGTTCTAGGGGCTGGAGGAGGTTACAGAGATAGGGAGGGTTGTAGGGGCTGGAGGAGGTTACAGAGATAGGGAGGGTTGTAGGGGGCTGGAGGAGGTTACAGTGATAGGGAGTGTTGTAGGGGCTGGAGGAGGTTACAGAGATAGGGAGGGTTGTAGGGGCTGGAGGAGGTTACAGAGATAGGGACGGTTGTAGGGGCTGGAGGAGTTTATCGAGATAGGGAGGGTTGTAGTGGCTGGAGGAGGTTACAGAGATAGGGAGGGTTGTAGGGGGCTGGAGGAGGTTACAGAGATAGGGAGTGTTGTAGGGGGCTGGAGGAGGTTACAGAGATAGGGAGTGTTGTAGGGGGCTGGAGGAGGTTACAGAGATAGGGAGGGTTGTAGGGGGCTGGAGGAGGTTACAGAGATAGGGAGGGTTGTAGGGGTCTGGAGGAGGTTACAGAGATAGGGAGGGTTGCAGGTGCTGGAAGAGGTTACAGAGATAGGGAGGGTTGTAGGGGCTGGAGGAGATTACAGAGATAGGGAGGGTTGTAGGGTCTGGAGGAGGTTACAGAGATAGGGAGGGTTGTAGGGGGCTGGAGGTGGTTACAGAGATAGGGAGGGTTGTAGGGTCTGGAGGAGGTTACAGAGATAGGGAGGGTTGTAGGGGGCTGGAGGAGGTTACAGAGATAGGGAGGGTTGTAGGGGCTGGAGGAGGTTACAGAGTTAGGGATGGTTGTAGGGTCTGGAGGAGGTTACAGAGATAGGGAGGGTTGTAGGGGGCTGGAGGTGGTTACAGAGATAGCGAGGGTTGTAGGGGGCTGGAGGAGGTTACAGAGATAGGGAGGGTTGTGGGGAGCTGGAGGAGGTTACAGAGATAGGGAGGGTTGTAGGGGGCTGGAGGTGGTTACAGAGATAGCGAGGGTTGTAGGGGGCTGGAGGAGGTTACAGAGATAGGGAGGGTTGTCGGGGCTGGAGGAGGTTACAGAGATAGGGAGGGTTGTAGGGGCTGGAGGAGGTTACAGAGATAGGGAGGGTTGTAGGGTCTGGAGGAGGTTACAGAGATAGGGAGGGTTGTAGGGGCTGGAGGAGATTACAGAGATAGGGAGGGTTGTAGGGGCTGGAGGAGGTTACAGAGATAGGGAGGGTTGTAGGGGCTGGAGGAGGTTACAGAGATAGGGAGGGTTGTAGGGGGCTGGAGGAGGTTACAGAGATAGGGAGGGTTGTAGGGGCTGGAGGAGGTTACAGAGATAGGGAGGGTTATAGGGGGCTGGAGGAGGTTACAGAGATAGGGAGGATTGTAGGGGCTGGAGGAGATTACAGAGATAGGGAGGGTTGTAGGGGCTGGAGGAGGTTGCAGAGATAGGGAGGGTTGTAGGGGCTGGAGGAGGTTGCAGAGATAGGGAGGGTTGTAGGGGCTGGAGGAGGTTGCAGAGATAGGGAGGGTTGTAGGGGCTGGAGGAGGTTACAGAGATAGGGAGGGTTGTAGGGGGCTGGAGGAGGTTACAGAGATAGGGAGGGTTGTAGGGGGCTGGAGGAGGTTACAGAGATACGGAGGGTTGTAGGGGCTGGAGGAGGTTACAGAGATAGGGAGGGTTATAGGGGGCTGGAGGAGGTTACAGAGATAGGGAGGGTTGTAGGAGGCTGGAGGAGGTTACAGAGATAGGGAGGGTTGTAGGGGGCTGGAGGAGGTTACAGAGATAGGGAGGGTTGTAGGGGCTGGAGGAGGTTACAGAGACAGGGAGGGTTATAGGTGGCTGGAGGAGGTTACAGAGATAGGGAGGGTTGTAGGGGCTGGAGGAGATTACAGAGATAGGGAGGGTTGTAGGGGCTGGAGGAGGTTACAGAGATAGGGAGGGTTGTAGGGGCTGGAGGAGGTTACAGAGATATGGAGGGTTGTAGGGGGCTGGAGGAGGTTACAGAGATAGGGAGGGTTGTAGGGGGCTGGAGGAGATTACAGAGATAGGGAGGGTTCTAGGCGCTGGAGGAGGTTACAGAGATAGGGAGGGTTGTCGGGGCTGGAGGAGGTTACAGAGATAGGGAGGGTTATAGGGGGCTGGAGGAGGTTACAGAGATAGGGAGGGTTGTAGGAGGCTGGAGGAGGTTACAGAGATAGGGAGGGTTGTCGGGGGCTGGAGGAGGTTACAGAGATAGGGAGGGTTGTAGGGGCTGGAGGAGGTTACAGAGACAGGGAGGGTTATCGGTGGCTGGAGGAGGTTACAGAGATAGGGAGGGTTGTAGGGGCTGGAGGAGATTACAGAGATAGGGAGGGTTGTAGGGGCTGGAGGAGGTTACAGAGATAGGGAGGGTTGTAGGGGCTGGAGGAGGTTACAGAGATAGGGAGGGTTGTAGGGGGCTGGAGGAGGTTACAGAGATAGGGAGGGTTGTAGGGGGCTGGAGGAGATTACAGAGATAGGGAGGGTTCTAGGGGCTGGAGGAGGTTACAGAGATAGGGAGGGTTGTAGGGGCTGGAGGAGGTTACAGAGATAGGGAGGGTTGTAGGGGGCTGGAGGAGGTTACAGTGATAGGGAGTGTTGTAGGGGCTGGAGGAGGTTACAGAGATAGGGAGGGTTGTAGGGGCTGGAGGAGGTTACAGAGATAGGGACGGTTGTAGGGGCTGGAGGAGTTTATCGAGATAGGGAGGGTTGTAGTGGCTGGAGGAGGTTACAGAGATAGGGAGGGTTGTAGGGGGCTGGAGGAGGTTACAGAGATAGGGAGTGTTGTAGGGGGCTGGAGGAGGTTACAGAGATAGGGAGTGTTGTAGGGGGCTGGAGGAGGTTACAGAGATAGGGAGGGTTGTAGGGGGCTGGAGGAGGTTACAGAGATAGGGAGGGTTGTAGGGGTCTGGAGGAGGTTACAGAGATAGGGAGGGTTGTAGGTGCTGGAGGAGGTTACAGAGATAGGGAGGGTTGTAGGGGCTGGAGGAGATTACAGAGATAGGGAGGGTTGTAGGGTCTGGAGGAGGTTACAGAGATAGGGAGGGTTGTAGGGGGCTGGAGGTGGTTACAGAGATAGGGAGGGTTGTAGGGTCTGGAGGAGGTTACAGAGATAGGGAGGGTTGTAGGGGGCTGGAGGAGGTTACAGAGATAGGGAGGGTTGTAGGGGCTGGAGGAGGTTACAGAGTTAGGGATGGTTGTAGGGTCTGGAGGAGGTTACAGAGATAGGGAGGGTTGTAGGGGGCTGGAGGTGGTTACAGAGATAGCGAGGGTTGTAGGGGGCTGGAGGAGGTTACAGAGATAGGGAGGGTTGTGGGGAGCTGGAGGAGGTTACAGAGATAGGGAGGGTTGTAGAGGGCTGGAGGTGGTTACAGAGATAGCGAGGGTTGTAGGGGGCTGGAGGAGGTTACAGAGATAGGGAGGGTTGTCGGGGCTGGAGGAGGTTACAGAGATAGGGAGGGTTGTAGGGGCTGGAGGAGGTTACAGAGATAGGGAGGGTTGTAGGGTCTGGAGGAGGTTACAGAGATAGGGAGGGTTGTAGGGGCTGGAGGAGATTACAGAGATAGGGAGGGTTGTAGGGGCTGGATGAGGTTACAGAGATAGGGAGGGTTGTAGGGGCTGGAGGAGGTTACAGAGATAGGGAGGGTTGTAGGGGGCTGGAGGAGGTTACAGAGATAGGGAGGGTTGTAGGGGCTGGAGGAGGTTACAGAGATAGGGAGGGTTATAGGGGGCTGGAGGAGGTTACAGAGATAGGGAGGATTGTAGGGGCTGGAGGAGATTACAGAGATAGGGAGGGTTGTAGGGGCTGGAGGAGGTTGCAGAGATAGGGAGGGTTGTAGGGGCTGGAGGAGGTTGCAGAGATAGGGAGGGTTGTAGGGGCTGGAGGAGGTTGCAGAGATAGGGAGGGTTGTAGGGGCTGGAGGAGGTTACAGAGATAGGGAGGGTTGTAGGGGGCTGGAGGAGGTTACAGAGATAGGGAGGGTTGTAGGGGGCTGGAGGAGGTTACAGAGATACGGAGGGTTGTAGGGGCTGGAGGAGGTTACAGAGATAGGGAGGGTTATAGGGGGCTGGAGGAGGTTACATAGATAGGGAGGGTTGTAGGAGGCTGGAGGAGGTTACAGAGATAGGGAGGGTTGTAGGGGGCTGGAGGAGGTTACAGAGATAGGGAGGGTTGTAGGGGCTGGAGGAGGTTACAGAGACAGGGAGGGTTATAGGTGGCTGGAGGAGGTTACAGAGATAGGGAGGGTTGTAGGGGCTGGAGGAGATTACAGAGATAGGGAGGGTTGTAGGGGCTGGAGGAGGTTACAGAGATAGGGAGGGTTGTAGGGGCTGGAGGAGGTTACAGAGATATGGAGGGTTGTAGGGGGCTGGAGGAGGTTACAGAGATAGGGAGGGTTGTAGGGGGCCTGAGGAGATTACAGAGATAGGGAGGGTTCTAGGCGCTGGAGGAGGTTACAGAGATAGGGAGGGTTGTAGGGGCTGGAGGAGGTTACAGAGATAGGGAGGGTTGTAGGGGGCTGGAGGAGGTTACAGAGATAGGGAGGGTTGTAGGGGCTGGAGGAGGTTACAGAGATAGGGAGGGTTGTAGGGGCTGGAGGAGGTTACAGAAATAGGGACGGTTGTAGGGGCTGGAGGAGGTTACAGAGATAGGGAGGATTGTAGTGGCTGGAGGAGGTTACAGAGATTGGGAGGGTTGTAGGGGCTGGAGGAGGTTACAGAGATAGGGAGGGTTGTAGGGGCTGGAGGAGGTTACAGAGATAGGGAGGGTTGTAGGGGGCTGGAGGAGGTTACAGAGACAGGGAGGGTTATAGGTGGCTGGAGGAGGTTACAGAGATAGGGAGGGTTGTAGGGGCTGGAGGAGATTACAGAGATAGGGAGGGTTGTAGGGGCTGGAGGAGGTTACAGAGATAGGGAGGATTGTAGGGGCTGGAGGAGGTTACAGAGATATGGAGGGTTGTAGGGGGCTGGAGGAGGTTACAGAGATAGGGAGGGTTGTAGGGGGCTGGAGGAGATTACAGAGATAGGGAGGGTTCTAGGCGCTGGAGGAGGTTACAGAGATAGGGAGGGTTGTCGGGGCTGGAGGAGGTTACAGAGATAGGGAGGGTTATAGGGGGCTGGAGGAGGTTACAGAGATAGGGAGGGTTGTAGGAGGCTGGAGGAGGTTACAGAGATAGGGAGGGTTGTCGGGGGCTGGAGGAGGTTACAGAGATAGGGAGGGTTGTAGGGGCTGGAGGAGGTTACAGAGACAGGGAGGGTTATCGGTGGCTGGAGGAGGTTACAGAGATAGGGAGGGTTGTAGGGGCTGGAGGAGATTACAGAGATAGGGAGGGTTGTAGGGGCTGGAGGAGGTTACAGAGATAGGGAGGGTTGTAGGGGCTGGAGGAGGTTACAGAGATAGGGAGGGTTGTAGGGGGCTGGAGGAGGTTACAGAGATAGGGAGGGTTGTAGGGGGCTGGAGGAGATTACAGAGATAGGGAGGGTTCTAGGGGCTGGAGGAGGTTACAGAGATAGGGAGGGTTGTAGGGGCTGGAGGAGGTTACAGAGATAGGGAGGGTTGTAGGGGGCTGGAGGAGGTTACAGTGATAGGGAGTGTTGTAGGGGCTGGAGGAGGTTACAGAGATAGGGAGGGTTGTAGGGGCTGGAGGAGGTTACAGAGATAGGGACGGTTGTAGGGGCTGGAGGAGTTTATCGAGATAGGGAGGGTTGTAGTGGCTGGAGGAGGTTACAGAGATAGGGAGGGTTGTAGGGGGCTGGAGGAGGTTACAGAGATAGGGAGTGTTGTAGGGGGCTGGAGGAGGTTACAGAGATAGGGAGTGTTGTAGGGGGCTGGAGGAGGTTACAGAGATAGGGAGGGTTGTAGGGGGCTGGAGGAGGTTACAGAGATAGGGAGGGTTGTAGGGGTCTGGAGGAGGTTACAGAGATAGGGAGGGTTGTAGGTGCTGGAGGAGGTTACAGAGATAGGGAGGGTTGTAGGGGCTGGAGGAGATTACAGAGATAGGGAGGGTTGTAGGGTCTGGAGGAGGTTACAGAGATAGGGAGGGTTGTAGGGGGCTGGAGGTGGTTACAGAGATAGGGAGGGTTGTAGGGTCTGGAGGAGGTTACAGAGATAGGGAGGGTTGTAGGGGGCTGGAGGAGGTTACAGAGATAGGGAGGGTTGTAGGGGCTGGAGGAGGTTACAGAGTTAGGGATGGTTGTAGGGTCTGGAGGAGGTTACAGAGATAGGGAGGGTTGTAGGGGGCTGGAGGTGGTTACAGAGATAGCGAGGGTTGTAGGGGGCTGGAGGAGGTTACAGAGATAGGGAGGGTTGTGGGGAGCTGGAGGAGGTTACAGAGATAGGGAGGGTTGTAGGGGGCTGGAGGTGGTTACAGAGATAGCGAGGGTTGTAGGGGGCTGGAGGAGGTTACAGAGATAGGGAGGGTTGTCGGGGCTGGAGGAGGTTACAGAGATAGGGAGGGTTGTAGGGGCTGGAGGAGGTTACAGAGATAGGGAGGGTTGTAGGGTCTGGAGGAGGTTACAGAGATAGGGAGGGTTGTAGGGGCTGGAGGAGATTACAGAGATAGGGAGGGTTGTAGGGGCTGGATGAGGTTACAGAGATAGGGAGGGTTGTAGGGGCTGGAGGAGGTTACAGAGATAGGGAGGGTTGTAGGGGGCTGGAGGAGGTTACAGAGATAGGGAGGGTTGTAGGGGCTGGAGGAGGTTACAGAGATAGGGAGGGTTATAGGGGGCTGGAGGAGGTTACAGAGATAGGGAGGATTGTAGGGGCTGGAGGAGATTACAGAGATAGGGAGGGTTGTAGGGGCTGGAGGAGGTTGCAGAGATAGGGAGGGTTGTAGGGGCTGGAGGAGGTTGCAGAGATAGGGAGGGTTGTAGGGGCTGGAGGAGGTTGCAGAGATAGGGAGGGTTGTAGGGGCTGGAGGAGGTTACAGAGATAGGGAGGGTTGTAGGGGGCTGGAGGAGGTTACAGAGATAGGGAGGGTTGTAGGGGGCTGGAGGAGGTTACAGAGATACGGAGGGTTGTAGGGGCTGGAGGAGGTTACAGAGATAGGGAGGGTTATAGGGGGCTGGAGGAGGTTACATAGATAGGGAGGGTTGTAGGAGGCTGGAGGAGGTTACAGAGATAGGGAGGGTTGTAGGGGGCTGGAGGAGGTTACAGAGATAGGGAGGGTTGTAGGGGCTGGAGGAGGTTACAGAGACAGGGAGGGTTATAGGTGGCTGGAGGAGGTTACAGAGATAGGGAGGGTTGTAGGGGCTGGAGGAGATTACAGAGATAGGGAGGGTTGTAGGGGCTGGAGGAGGTTACAGAGATAGGGAGGGTTGTAGGGGCTGGAGGAGGTTACAGAGATATGGAGGGTTGTAGGGGGCTGGAGGAGGTTACAGAGATAGGGAGGGTTGTAGGGGGCCTGAGGAGATTACAGAGATAGGGAGGGTTCTAGGCGCTGGAGGAGGTTACAGAGATAGGGAGGGTTGTAGGGGCTGGAGGAGGTTACAGAGATAGGGAGGGTTGTAGGGGGCTGGAGGAGGTTACAGAGATAGGGAGGGTTGTAGGGGCTGGAGGAGGTTACAGAGATAGGGAGGGTTGTAGGGGCTGGAGGAGGTTACAGAAATAGGGACGGTTGTAGGGGCTGGAGGAGGTTACAGAGATAGGGAGGATTGTAGTGGCTGGAGGAGGTTACAGAGATTGGGAGGGTTGTAGGGGGCTGGAGGAGGTTACAGAGATAGGGAGGGTGAAAGGTGGCTGGAGGAGGTTACAGAGATAGGGAGGGTTGTAGGGGGCTGGAGGAGGTTACAGAGACAGGGAGGGTTGTAGGGGGCTGGATGAGGTTACAGAGATAGGGAGGGTTGTAGGGGGCTGGAGGAGATTACAGAGATAGGGAGGGTTCTAGGCGCTGGAGGAGGTTACAGAGATAGGGAGGGTTGTAGGGGCTGGAGGAGGTTACAGAGATAGGGAGGGTTATAGGGGGCTGGAGGAGGTTACAGAGATAGGGAGGGTTGTAGGGGGCTGGAGGAGGTTACAGAGATAGGGAGGGTTGTAGGGGTTGGAGGAGGTTACAGAGATAGGGAGCGTTATAGGGGGCTGTAGGAGGTTACATAGATAGGGAGGGTTGTAGGAGGCTGGAGGAGGTTACAGAGATAGGGAGGGTTGTCGGGGGCTGGAGGAGGTTACAGAGATAGGGAGGGTTGTAGGGGCTGGAGGAAGTTACAGAGACAGGGAGGGTTATAGGGGGCTGGAGGAGGTTACAGAGATAGGGAGGGTTGTAGGGGCTGGAGGAGATTACAGAGATAGGGAGGGTTGTAGGGGCTGGAGGAGGTTACAGAGATAGGGAGGGTTGTAGGGGCTGGAAGAGGTTACAGAGATAGGGAGGGTTTTAGGGGGCTGGAGGAGATTACAGAGATAGGGAGGGTTCGAGGGGCTGGAGGAGGTTACAGAGATAGGGAGGGTTGTAGGGGCTGGAGGATGTTACAGAGGTAGGGAGGGTTATCGGGGGCTGGAGGAGGTTACAGAGATAGGGAGGATTGTAGGGGCTGGAGGAGGTTGCAGGGATAGGGAGGGTTGTAGGGGCTGGAGGAGCTTAGAGATAGGGAGAGTTATAGGGGGCTGGAGGAGGTTACAGAGATAGGGAGGGTTGTAGGGGGCTGGAGGAGGTTACAGAGATAGGGAGGGTTGTCGGGGCTGGAGGAGGTTACAGAGATAGGGAGGGTTATAGGGGGCTGGAGGAGGTTACAGAGATAGGGAGGGTTGTAGGAGGCTGGAGGAGGTTACAGAGATAGGGAGGGTTGTCGGGGGCTGGAGGAGGTTACAGAGATAGGGAGGGTTGTAGGGGCTGGAGGAGGTTACAGAGACAGGGAGGGTTATCGGTGGCTGGAGGAGGTTACAGAGATAGGGAGGGTTGCAGGGGCTGGAGGAGATTACAGAGATAGGGAGGGTTGTAGGGGCTGGAGGAGGTTACAGAGATAGGGAGGGTTGTAGGGGCTGGAGGAGGTTACAGAGATAGGGAGGGTTGTAGGGGGCTGGAGGAGGTTACAGAGATAGGGAGGGTTGTAGGGGGCTGGAGGAGATTACAGAGCTAGGGAGGGTTCTAGGGGCTGGAGGAGGTTACAGAGATAGGGAGGGTTGTAGGGGCTGGAGGAGGTTACAGAGATAGGGAGGGTTGTAGGGGGCTGGAGGAGGTTACAGTGATAGGGAGTGTTGTAGGGGCTGGAGGAGGTTACAGAGATAGGGAGGGTTGTAGGGGCTGGAGGAGGTTACAGAGATAGGGACGGTTGTAGGGGCTGGAGGAGTTTATCGAGATAGGGAGGGTTGTAGTGGCTGGAGGAGGTTACAGAGATAGGGAGGGTTGTAGGGGCTGGAGGAGTTTACAGAGATAGGGAGGGTTGCAGGGGCTGGAGGAGGTTACAGAGATAGGGAGGGTTGTCGGGGGCTGGAGGAGGTTACAGAGATAGGGAGGGTTGTAGGGGCTGGAGGAGGTTACAGAGATAGGGAGGGTTGTAGGGGGCTGGAGGAGGTTACAGAGATAGGGAGGGGTGTGGGGGTTGGAGGAGGTTGCAGAGATAGGGAGGATTGTAGGGGCTGGATGAGGTTACAGAGATAGCGAGGGTTATAGGGGGCTGGAGGAGGTTACAGAGATAAGGCGAGGGTTGTAGGGGCTGGAGGAGGTTACAGAGATAGGGACGGTTGTAGGGGGCTGGAGGAGGTTACAGAGATAGGGAGGGTTGTATGGGGCTGGAGGAGGTTACAGAGATAGGGAGGGTTGTAGGGGGCTGGAGGAGGTTACAGAGATAGGGAGGGTTGTAGGGGCTGGAGGAGGTTACAGAGATAGGGTGTGTTGTAGGGGGCTGGAGGAGGTTACAGAGATAGGGAGTGTTGTAGGGGGCTGGAGGAGGTTACAGAGATAGGGAGTGGGGGGCTGGAGGAGGTTACAGAGATAGGGAGGGTTGTACGGGGCTAGAGGAGGTTACAGAGATAGGGAGGGTTGTAGGGGGCTGGAGGAGGTTACAGAGATAGGGAGGGCTGTAGGGGCTGGAGGAGGTTACAGAGATAGGGAGGGTTATAGGGGGCTGGAGAAGGTTACAGAGATAGGGAGGGTTGTAGGAGGCTGGAGGAGGTTACAGAGATAGGGAGTGTTGTAGGGGGCTGGAGGAGGTTACAGAGATAGGGAGGGTTGTAGGGGCTGGAGGAGGTTACAGAGACAGGGAGGGTTATAGGTGGCTGGAGGAGGTTACAGAGATAGGGAGGGTTGTAGGGGCTGGAGGAGATTACAGAGATAGGGAGGGTTGTAGGGGCTGGAGGAGGTTACAGAGATAGGGAGGGTTGTAGGGGCTGGAGGAGGTTACAGATATAGGGAAGGTTGTAGGGGGCTGGAGGTGGTTACAGAGATGGGGAGGGTTGTAGGGGGCTGGAGGAGATTACAGAGATAGGGAGGGTTCTAGGCGCTGGAGAAGGTTACAGAGATAGGGAGGGTTGTAGGGGCTGGAGGAGGTTACAGAGATAGGGAGGGTTGTAGGGGGCTGGAGGAGGTTACAGAGATAGGGTGGGTTGTAGGGGCTGGAGGAGGTTACAGAGATAGGGAGGGTTGTAGGGGCTGGAGGAGGTTACAGAGATAGGGACGGTTGTAGGGGCTGGAGGAGGTTACAGAGATAGGGAGGGTTGTAGTGGCTGGAGGAGGTTACAGAGATAGGGAGGGTTGTTGGGGCTGGAGGAGGTTACAGAGGAAGGGAGGGTTGTAGGGGCTGGAGGAGGTTACAGAGATAGGGAGGGTTGTAGGGGGCTGGAGGAGGTTACAGAGATAGGGAGGGTTGTAGGGGGCTGGAGGTGGTTACAGAGATAGCGAGGGTTGTAGGAGGCTGGAGGAGGTTACAGAGATAAGGGAGGGGTTGTGGGGGGCTGGAGGAGGTTACAGAGATAGGAGGGTTGTAAGGGGGCTGGAGGTGGTTACAGAGATAGCGAGGCTTGCTAGGGGGCTGGAGGAGGTTACAGAGATAGGGAGGGTTGTCGGGGGCTGGAGGAGGTTACAGAGATAGGGAGGGTTAGCAGGGCTGGAGGAGGTTACAGAGATAGGAGGGTTGTAGGTTCTGGAGGAGGTTACAGAGATAGGGAGGGTTGTAGGGGCTGGAGGAGATTACAGAGAATAGGGAGGGTTGTAGGGGCTGGAGGAGGTTACAGAGATAGGGAGGTTGTAGGGGCTGGAGGAGGTTACAGAGATAGGGAGGGTTGTAGGGAGGTCTGGAGGAGGTTACAGAGATAGGGAGGGTTGTAGGGGGGCTGGAGATTACAGAGATAGGGAGGGTTCTCGGGGCTGGAGGAGGTTACAGAGATAGGGAGGGTTTGTAGGGGCTGGAGGAGGTTACAGAGATAGGGAGGGTTATAGGGGGCTGGAGGAGGTTACAGAGATACGGAGGATTGTAGGGGCTGGAGGAGATTACAGAGATAGGGAGGTTGTAGGGGCTGGAGAGGTTGCAGAGATAGGGAGGGTTGTAGGGGCTGGGAGGAGGTTGCAGAGATAGGGAGGGTTTGTAGGGGCTGGAGGAGGTTGCAGAGATAGGGAGGGTTGTAGGGCTGGAGGAGGTTACAGAGATAGGAGGGTTGTAGGGGCTGGAGGAGGTTACAGAGATAGGGAGGGTTGTAGGGGGCTGGAGGAGGTTACAGAGATACGGAGGTTTGTAGGGGCTGGAGAGGTTACAGAGATAGGGAGGGTTATAGGGGGCTGGAGGAGGTTACAGAGATAGGGAGGGTTGTAGGAGGCTGGAGGAGGTTACAGAGATAGGGAGGGGTTGTAGGGGGCTGGAGGAGGTTACAGAGATAGGGAGGGTTGTAGGGGCTGGAGGAGGTTACAGAGACAGGGAGGGTTATAGGTGGCTGGAGGAGGTTGCAGAGATAGGGAGGGTTGTAGGGGCTGGAGGAGATTACAGAGATAGGGAGGGTTGTAGGGGCTGGAGGAGGTTACAGAGATAGGGAGGGTTGTAGGGGCTGGAGGAGGTTACAAGAGATAGGGATGGTTGCTAGGGGCTGGTGGAGGAGGTTACAGAGATAGGGAGGTTGTCGGGGGCTGGAGGAGATTACAGAGATAGGGAGAGTTCTAGGCGCTGGAGGAGGTTACAGAGATAGGGAGGGTTGTAGGGGCTGGAGGAGGTTACAGAGATAGGGAGGGTTGTCGGGGCTGGAGGAGGTTTCAGAAATAGGGACGGTTGTAGGGGCTGGAGGAGGTTACAGAGATAGGGAGGGTTGTAGTGGCTGGAGGAGGTTACAGAGATTGGGAGGGTTGTAGGGGCTGGAGGAGGTTACAGAGATAGGGAGGGTTGTAGGGGCTGGAGGAGGTTACAGAGATAGGGAGGGTTGTAAGGGGGCTGGAGGAGGTTACAGAGATAGGGAGGGTTGTAGGGGCTGGAGGAGTTTACAGAGATAGGGAGGGTTATAGGTGGCTGGAGGAGGTTACAGAGATAGGGAGGGTTGTAGGGGGCTGGAGGAGGTTACAGAGATAGGGAGGGAGTTGTAGGGGGCTGGAGGAGGTTACAGAGATAGGGAGGGTTGTAGGGGGCTGGAGGAGATTACAGAGATAGGAGGGTTCTAGGCGCTGGAGGAGGTTACAGAGATAGGGAGGGTTGTAGGGGCTGGAGGAGGTTACAGAGATAGGGAGGGTTGTAGGGGGCTGGAGGAGGTTACAGAGATAGGGTGGGTTGTAGGGGCTGGAGGAGGTTACAGAGATAGGGAGGGTTGTAGGGCTGGAGGAGGTTACAGAGATAGGGACGGTTGTAGGGGCTGGAGGAGGTTACAGAGATAGGGAGGGTTGTAGTGGCTGGAGGAGGTTACAGAGATAGGAGGGTTGTTGGGGCTGGAGGAGGTTACAGAGGTAGGGAGGGTTGTAGGGGCTGGAGGAGGTTACAGAGATAGGGAGGGTTGTAGGGGGCTGGAGGAGGTTACAGAGATAGGGAGGGTTGTAGGGGGCTGGAGTGTGGTTACAGAGATAGCGAGGGTTGTAGGAGGCTGGAGGAGGTTACAGAGATAGGAGGGTTGTGGGGGGCTGGAGGAGGTTACAGAGATAGGGAGGGTTGTAGGGGGCTGGAGGTGGTTACAGAGATAGCGAGGCTTGTAGGGGGCTGGAGGAGGTTACAGAGATAGGGAGGGTTGTCGGGCTGGAGGAGGTTACAGAGATAGGGAGGGTTGCAGGGGCTGGAGGAGGTACAGAGATAGGGAGGGTTGTAGGTTCTGGAGGGAGGTTACAGAGATAGGGAGGGTTGTAGGGGCTGGAGGAGATTACAGAGATAGGGAGGGTTGTAGGGGCTGGAGGAGGTTACAGAGATAGGGAGGGTTGTAGGGGCTGGAGGAGGTTACAGAGATAGGGAGGGTTGTAGGGGCTGGAGGAGGTTACAGAGATAGGGAGGGTTGTAGGGGGCTGGAGGAGATTACAGAGATAGGGAGGGTTCTCGGGGCTGGAGGAGGTTACAGAGATAGGGAGGGTTGTAGGGGCTGGAGGAGGTTACAGAGATAGGAGGGTTATAGGGGGCTGGAGGAGGTTACAGAGATACGGAGGATTGTAGGGGCTGGAGGAGATTACAGAGATAGGGAGGGTTGTAGGGGCTGGAGAAGGTTGCAGAGATAGGGAGGGTTGTAGGGGGCTGGAGGAGGTTACAGAGATAGGGAGGGGTGTGGGGGGTTGGAGGAGGTTGCAGAGATAGGGAGGATTGTAGGGGCTGGATGAGGTTACAGAGATAGCGAGGGTTATAGGGGGCTGGAGGAGGTTACAGAGATAAGGCGAGGGTTGTAGGGGCTGGAGGAGGTTACAGAGATAGGGACGGTTGTAGGGGGCTGGAGGAGGTTACAGAGATAGGGAGGGTTGTATGGGCAGGAGGAGGTTACAGAGATAGGGAGGGTTGTAGGGGGCTGGAGGAGGTTACAGAGATAGGGAGGGTTGTAGGGGCTGGAGGAGGTTACAGAGATAGGGTGTGTTGTAGGGGGCTGGAGGAGGTTACAGAGATAGGGAGTGTTGTAGGGGGCTGGAGGAGGTTACAGAGATAGGGAGTGTTGTAGGGGGCTGGAGGAGGTTACAGAGATAGGGAGGGTTGTACGGGGCTAGAGGAGGTTACAGAGATAGGGAGGGTTGTAGGGGGCTGGAGGAGGTTACAGAGATAGGGAGGGCTGTAGGGGCTGGAGGAGGTTACAGAGATAGGGAGGGTTATAGGGGGCTGGAGAAGGTTACAGAGATAGGGAGGGTTGTAGGAGGCTGGAGGAGGTTACAGAGATAGGGAGTGTTGTAGGGGGCTGGAGGAGGTTACAGAGATAGGGAGGGTTGTAGGGGCTGGAGGAGGTTACAGAGACAGGGAGGGTTATAGGTGGCTGGAGGAGGTTACAGAGATAGGGAGGGTTGTAGGGGCTGGAGGAGATTACAGAGATAGGGAGGGTTGTAGGGGCTGGAGGAGGTTACAGAGATAGGGAGGGTTGTAGGGGCTGGAGGAGGTTACAGATATAGGGAAGGTTGTAGGGGGCTGGAGGTGGTTACAGAGATGGGGAGGGTTGTAGGGGGCTGGAGGAGATTACAGAGATAGGGAGGGTTCTAGGCGCTGGAGAAGGTTACAGAGATAGGGAGGGTTGTAGGGGCTGGAGGAGGTTACAGAGATAGGGAGGGTTGTAGGGGGCTGGAGGAGGTTACAGAGATAGGGTGGGTTGTAGGGGCTGGAGGAGGTTACAGAGATAGGGAGGGTTGTAGGGGCTGGAGGAGGTTACAGAGATAGGGACGGTTGTAGGGGCTGGAGGAGGTTACAGAGATAGGGAGGGTTGTAGTGGCTGGAGGAGGTTACAGAGATAGGGAGGGTTGTTGGGGCTGGAGGAGGTTACAGAGGAAGGGAGGGTTGTAGGGGCTGGAGGAGGTTACAGAGATAGGGAGGGTTGTAGGGGGCTGGAGGAGGTTACAGAGATAGGGAGGGTTGTAGGGGGCTGGAGGTGGTTACAGAGATAGCGAGGGTTGTAGGAGGCTGGAGGAGGTTACAGAGATAGGGAGGGTTGTGGGGGGCTGGAGGAGGTTACAGAGATAGGGAGGGTTGTAGGGGGCTGGAGGTGGTTACAGAGATAGCGAGGCTTGTAGGGGGCTGGAGGAGGTTACAGAGATAGGGAGGGTTGTCGGGGCTGGAGGAGGTTACAGAGATAGGGAGGGTTGCAGGGGCTGGAGGAGGTTACAGAGATAGGGAGGGTTGTAGGTTCTGGAGGAGGTTACAGAGATAGGGAGGGTTGTAGGGGCTGGAGGAGATTACAGAGATAGGGAGGGTTGTAGGGGCTGGAGGAGGTTACAGAGATAGGGAGGGTTGTAGGGGCTGGAGGAGGTTACAGAGATAGGGAGGGTTGTAGGGGGCTGGAGGAGGTTACAGAGATAGGGAGGGTTGTAGGGGGCTGGAGGAGATTACAGAGATAGGGAGGGTTCTCGGGGCTGGAGGAGGTTACAGAGATAGGGAGGGTTGTAGGGGCTGGAGGAGGTTACAGAGATAGGGAGGGTTATAGGGGGCTGGAGGAGGTTACAGAGATACGGAGGATTGTAGGGGCTGGAGGAGATTACAGAGATAGGGAGGGTTGTAGGGGCTGGAGAAGGTTGCAGAGATAGGGAGGGTTGTAGGGGCTGGAGGAGGTTGCAGAGATAGGGAGGGTTGTAGGGGCTGGAGGAGGTTGCAGAGATAGGGAGGGTTGTAGGGGCTGGAGGAGGTTACAGAGATAGGGAGGGTTGTAGGGGGCTGGAGGAGGTTACAGAGATAGGGAGGGTTGTAGGGGGCTGGAGGAGGTTACAGAGATACGGAGGTTTGTAGGGGCTGGAGGAGGTTACAGAGATAGGGAGGGTTATAGGGGGCTGGAGGAGGTTACAGAGATAGGGAGGGTTGTAGGAGGCTGGAGGAGGTTACAGAGATAGGGAGGGTTGTAGGGGGCTGGAGGAGGTTACAGAGATAGGGAGGGTTGTAGGGGCTGGAGGAGGTTACAGAGACAGGGAGGGTTATAGGTGGCTGGAGGAGGTTACAGAGATAGGGAGGGTTGTAGGGGCTGGAGGAGATTACAGAGATAGGGAGGGTTGTAGGGGCTGGAGGAGGTTACAGAGATAGGGAGGGTTGTAGGGGCTGGAGGAGGTTACAGAGATAGGGATGGTTGTAGGGGGCTGGAGGAGGTTACAGAGATAGGGAGGGTTGTCGGGGGCTGGAGGAGATTACAGAGATAGGGAGAGTTCTAGGCGCTGGAGGAGGTTACAGAGATAGGGAGGGTTGTAGGGGCTGGAGGAGGTTACAGAGATAGGGAGGGTTGTCGGGGCTGGAGGAGGTTTCAGAAATAGGGACGGTTGTAGGGGCTGGAGGAGGTTACAGAGATAGGGAGGGTTGTAGTGGCTGGAGGAGGTTACAGAGATTGGGAGGGTTGTAGGGGCTGGAGGAGGTTACAGAGATAGGGAGGGTTGTAGGGGCTGGAGGAGGTTACAGAGATAGGGAGGGTTGTAGGGGGCTGGAGGAGGTTACAGAGATAGGGAGGGTTGTAGGGGGCTGGAGGAGTTTACAGAGATAGGGAGGGTTATAGGTGGCTGGAGGAGGTTACAGAGATAGGGAGGGTTGTAGGGGGCTGGAGGAGGTTACAGAGATAGGGAGGGTTGTAGGGGGCTGGAGGAGATTACAGAGATAGGGAGGGTTCTAGGCGCTGGAGGAGGTTACAGAGATAGGGAGGGTTGTAGGGGCTGGAGGAGGTTACAGAGATAGGGAGGGTTATAGGGGGCTGGAGGAGGTTACAGAGATAGGGAGGGTTGTAGGGGGCTGGAGGAGGTTACAGAGATAGGGAGGGTTGTAGGGGTTGGAGGAGGTTACAGAGATAGGGAGCGTTATAGGGGGCTGGAGGAGGTTGCATAGATAGGTAGGGATGTAGGAGGCTGGAGGAGGTTACAGAGATAGGGAGGGTTGTCGGGGGCTGGAGGAGGTTACAGAGATAGGGAGGGTTGTAGGGGCTGGAGGAGGTTACAGAGACAGGGAGGGTTATAGGGGGCTGGAGGAGGTTACAGAGATAGGGAGGGTTGTAGGGGCTGGAGGAGATTACAGAGATAGGGAGGGTTGTAGGGGCTGGAGGAGGTTACAGAGATAGGGAGGGTTGTAGGGGCTGGAAGAGGTTACAGAGATAGGGAGGGTTGTAGGGGGCTGGAGGAGATTACAGAGATAGGGAGGGTTCGAGGGGCTGGAGGAGGTTACAGAGATAGGGAGGGTTGTAGGGGCTGGAGGATGTTACAGAGGTAGGGAGGGTTATCGGGGGCTGGAGGAGGTTACAGAGATAGGGAGGATTGTAGGGGCTGGAGGAGATTAAAGAGATAGGGAGGGTTGTAGGGGCTGGAGGAGGTTGCAGAGATAGGGAGGGTTGTAGGGGCTGGAGGAGGTTGCAGAGATAGGGAGGGTTGTAGGGGCTGGAGGAGGTTGCAGAGATAGGGAGGGTTGTAGGGGCTGGAGGAGGTTACAGAGATAGGGAGGGTTATAGGGGGCTGGAGGAGGTTACAGAGATAGGGAGGGTTGTAGGGGGCTGGAGGAGGTTACAGAGATAGGGAGGGTTGTCGGGGCTGGATGAGGTTACAGAGATAGGGAGGGTTATAGGGGGCTGGAGGAGGTTACAGGGATAGGGAGGGTTGTAGGAGGCTGGAGGAGGTTACAGAGATAGGGAGGGTTGTAGGTGGCTGGAGGAGGTTACAGAGATAGGGAGGGTTGTAGGGGCTGGAGGATGTTACAGAGACAGGGAGGGTTATAGGTGGCTGGAGGACGTTACAGAGATAGGGAGGGTTGTAGGGGCTGGAGGAGATTACAGAGATAGGGAGGGTTGTAGGGGCTGGAGGAGGTTACAGAGATAGGGAGGGTTGTAGGGGCTGGAGGAGGTTACAGAGATAGGGAGGGTTGTAGGGGGCTGGAGGAGGTTACAGAGATAGGGAGGGTTGTAGGGGGCTGGAGGAGATTACAGAGATAGGGAGGGTTCTCGGGGCTGGAGGAGGTTACAGAGATAGGGAGCGTTGGAGGGGCTGGAGGAGGTTACAGAGATAGGGAGGGTTGTAGGGGGCTGGAGGAGGTTACAGTGATAGGGAGTGTTGTAGGGGCTGGAGGAGCTTACAGAGATAGGGAGGGTTGTAGGGGCTGGAGGAGGTTAAAGAGATAGGGACGGTTGTAGGGGCTGGAGGAGTTTACAGAGATTGGGAGGGTTGTAGTGGCTGGAGGAGGTTACAGAGATAGGGAGGGTTGTAGGGGCTGGAGGAGTTTACAGAGATAGGGAGGGTTGTAGGGGCTGGAGGAGGTTACAGAGATAGGGAGGGTTGTAGGGGGCTGGAGGAGGTTACAGAGATAGGGAGGGTTGTAGGGGGCTGGAGGAGGTTACAGAGATAGGGACTGTTGTAGGGGGCTGGAGGAGGTTACAGAGATAGGGAGTGTTGTAGGGGGCTGGAGGAGGTTACAGAGATAGGGAGGGTTGTACGGGGCTGGAGGAGGTTACAGAGATAGGGAGGGTTGTAGGGGGCTGGAGGAGGTTACAGAGATAGGGAGGGTTGTAGGGGCTGGAGGAGGTTACAGAGATAGGGAGGGTTATAGGGGGCTGGAGAAGGTTACAGAGATAGGGAGGGTTGTAGGAGGCTGGAGGAGGTTACAGAGATTGGGAGGGTTGTAGGGGGCTGGAGGAGGTTACAGAGATAGGGAGGGTTGTAGGGGCTGGAGGAGGTTACAGAGACAGGGAGGGTTATAGGTGGCTGGAGGAGGTTACAGAGATAGGGAGGGTTGTAGGGGCTGGAGGAGATTACAGAGATAGGGAGGGTTGTAGGGGCTGGAGGAGGTTACAGAGATAGGGAGGGTTGTAGGGGCTGGAGGAGGTTACAGAGATAGGGAGGGTTGTAGGGTGCTGGAGGAGGTTACAGAGATAGGGAGGGTTGTAGGGGGCTGGAGGAGATTACAGAGATAGGGAGGGTTCTAGGCACTGGAGGAGGTTACAGAGATAGGGAGGGTTGTAGGGGCTGGAGGAGGTTACAGAGATAGGGAGGGTTGTAGGGGGCTGGAGGAGGTTACAGAGATAGTGTGGGTTGTAGGGGCTGGAGGAGGTTACAGCGATAGGGAGGGTTGTAGGGGCTGGAAGAGGTTACAGAGATAGGGACGGTTGTAGGGGCTGGAGGAGGTTACAGAGATAGGGAGGGTTGTAGGGGGCTGGAGGAGGTTACAGAGATAGGGAGGGGTATAGGGGGTTGGAGGAGGTTGCAGAGATAGGGAGGGGTGTAGGGGGCTGGAGGAGGTTACAGAGATAGGGAGTGTTGTAGGGGGCTGGAGGAGGTTACAGAGATAGGGAGGGTTGTAGGGGGCTGGAGGAGGTTACAGAGATAGGGAGGGTTGTAGGGGGCTGGAGGAGGTTACAGAGATAGGGAGGGTTGTAGGGGCTGGAGGAGGTTACAGAGATAGGGAGGGTTGTAGGGGGCTGGAGGAGGTTACAGAGATAGGGAGGGTTGTAGGGGGCTGGAGGAGGTTACAGAGATAGGGAGTGTTGTAGGGGGCTGGAGGAGGTTACAGAGATAGGGAGTGTTGTAGGGGGCTGGAGGAGGTTACAGAGATAGGGAGGGTTGTAGGGGGCTGGAGGAGGTTACAGAGATAGGGAGGGTTGCAGGGGCTGGAGGAGGTTACAGAGATAGGGAGGGTTGTAGGTTCTGGAGGAGGTTACAGAGATAGGGAGGGTTGTAGGGGCTGGAGGAGATTACAGAGATAGGGAGGGTTGTAGGGGCTGGAGGAGGTTACAGAGATAGGGAGGGTTGTAGGGGCTGGAGGAGGTTACAGAGATAGGGAGGGTTGTAGGGGGCTGGAGGAGGTTACAGAGATAGGGAGGGTTGTAGGGGGCTGGAGGAGATTACAGAGATAGGGAGGGTTCTCGGGGCTGGAGGAGGTTACAGAGATAGGGAGGGTTGTAGGGGCTGGAGGAGGTTACAGAGATAGGGAGGGTTATAGGGGGCTGGAGGAGGTTACAGAGATACGGAGGATTGTAGGGGCTGGAGGAGATTACAGAGATAGGGAGGGTTGTAGGGGCTGGAGAAGGTTGCAGAGATAGGGAGGGTTGTAGGGGCTGGAGGAGGTTGCAGAGATAGGGAGGGTTGTAGGGGCTGGAGGAGGTTGCAGAGATAGGGAGGGTTGTAGGGGCTGGAGGAGGTTACAGAGATAGGGAGTGTTGTAGGGGGCTGGAGGAGGTTACAGAGATAGGGAGGGTTGTAGGGGGCTGGAGGAGGTTACAGAGATACGGAGGTTTGTAGGGGCTGGAGGAGGTTACAGAGATAGGGAGGGTTATAGGGGGCTGGAGGAGGTTACAGAGATAGGGAGGGTTGTAGGAGGCTGGAGGAGGTTACAGAGATAGGGAGGGTTGTAGGGGGCTGGAGGAGGTTACAGAGATAGGGGGGGTTGTAGGGGCTGGAGGAGGTTACAGAGACAGGGAGGGTTATAGGTGGCTGGAGGAGGTTACAGAGATAGGGAGGGTTGTAGGGGCTGGAGGAGATTACAGAGATAGGGAGGGTTGTAGGGGCTGGAGGAGGTTACAGAGATAGGGAGGGTTGTAGGGGCTGGAGGAGGTTACAGAGATAGGGATGGTTGTAGGGGGCTGGAGAAGGTTACAGAGATAGGGAGGGTTGTCGGGGGCTGGAGGAGATTACAGAGATAGGGAGGGTTCTAGGCGCTGGAGGAGGTTACAGAAATAGGGACGGTTGTAGGGGCTGGAGGAGGTTACAGAGATAGGGAGGGTTGTAGGGGCTGGAGGAGGTTACAGTGATAGGGAGGGTTGTAGGGGCTGGAGGAGGTTACAGAGATAGGGAGGGTTGTAGGGGGCTGGAGGAGGTTACAGAGATAGGGAGGGTTGTAGGGGCTGGAGGAGGTTACAGAGATAGGGAGGGTTGTAGGGGGCTGGAGGAGGTTACAGAGATAGGGAGGGTTGTAGGGGGCTGGAGGAGGTTACAGAGATAGGGAGTGTTGTAGGGGGCTGGAGGAGGTTACAGAGATAGGGAGTGTTGTAGGGGGCTGGAGGAGGTTACAGAGATAGGGAGGGTTGTAGGGGCTGGAGAAGGTTGCAGAGATAGGGAGGGTTGTAGGGGCTGGAGGAGGTTACAGAGATAGGGAGGGTTGTACGGGGCTGGAGGAGGTTACAGAGATAGGGAGGGTTGTAGGGGGCTGGAGGAGGTTACAGAGATAGGGAGGGTTGTAGGGGCTGGAGGAGGTTACAGAGATAGGGAGGGTTGTAGGGGGCTGGAGGAGGTTACAGAGATAGGGAGGGTTGTAGGGGGCTGGAGGAGGTTACAGAGATAGGGAGTGTTGTAGGGGGCTGGAGGAGGTTACAGAGATAGGGAGTGTTGTAGGGGGCTGGAGGAGGTTACAGAGATAGGGAGGGTTGTAGGGGCTGGAGAAGGTTGCAGAGATAGGGAGGGTTGTAGGGGCTGGAGGAGGTTACAGAGATAGGGAGGGTTGTACGGGGCTGGAGGAGGTTACAGAGATAGGGAGGGTTGTAGGGGCTGGAGGAGGTTACAGAGATAGGGAGGGTTGTACGGGGCTGGAGGAGGTTACAGAGATTGGGAGGGTTGTAGGGGCTGGAGGAGGTTACAGTGATAGGGAGGGTTGTAGGGGCTGGAGGAGGTTACAGAGATAGGGAGGGTTGTAGGGGGCTGGAGGAGGTTACAGAGATAGGGAGGGTTGTAGGGGCTGGAGGAGGTTACAGAGATAGGGAGGGTTGTAGGGGGCTGGAGGAGGTTACAGAGATAGGGAGGGTTGTAGGGGGCTGGAGGAGGTTACAGAGATAGGGAGTGTTGTAGGGGGCTGGAGGAGGTTACAGAGATAGGGAGTGTTGTAGGGGGCTGGAGGAGGTTACAGAGATAGGGAGGGTTGTAGGGGCTGGAGAAGGTTGCAGAGATAGGGAGGGTTGTAGGGGCTGGAGGAGGTTACAGAGATAGAGAGGGTTGTACGGGGCTGGAGGAGGTTACAGAGATAGGGAGGGTTGTAGGGGGCTGGAGGAGGTTACAGAGATAGGGAGGGTTGTAGGGGCTGGAGGAGGTTACAGAGATAGGGAGGGTTATAGGGGGCTGGAGAAGGTTACAGAGATAGGGAGGGTTGTAGGAGGCTGGAGGAGGTTACAGAGATTGGGAGGGTTGTAGGGGCTGGAGGAGATTACAGAGATAGGGAGGGTTGTAGGGGCTGGAGGAGGTTACAGAGATAGGGAGGGTTGTAGGGGCTGGAGGAGGTTACAGAGATAGGGAGGGTTGTAGGGTGCTGGAGGAGGTTACAGAGATAGGGAGGGTTGTAGGGGGCTGGAGGAGATTACAGAGATAGGGAGGGTTCTAGGCACTGGAGGAGGTTACAGAGATAGGGAGGGTTGTAGGGGCTGGAGGAGGTTACAGAGATAGGGAGGGTTGTAGGGGGCTGGAGGAGGTTACAGAGATAGGGTGGGTTGTAGGGGCTGGAGGAGGTTACAGAGATAGGGAGGGTTGTAGGGGCTGGAGGAGGTTACAGAGATAGGGACGGTTGTAGGGGCTGGAGGAGGTTACAGAGATAGGGAGGGTTGTAGGGGGCTGGAGGAGGTTACAGAGATAGGGAGGGGTATAGGGGGTTGGAGGAGGTTGCAGAGATAGGGAGGGGTGTAGGGGGCTGGAGGAGGTTACAGAGATAGGGAGTGTTGTAGGGGGCTGGAGGAGGTTACAGAGATAGGGAGGGTTGTAGGGGGCTGGAGGAGGTTACAGAGATAGGGAGGGTTGTAGGGGGCTGGAGGAGGTTACAGAGATAGGGAGGGTTGTAGGGGCTGGAGGAGGTTACAGAGATAGGGAGGGTTGTAGGGGGCTGGAGGAGGTTACAGAGATAGGGAGGGTTGTAGGGGCTGGAGGAGGTTTCAGAAATAGGGACGGTTGTAGGGGCTGGAGGAGGTTACAGAGATAGGGAGGGTTGTAGTGGCTGGAGGAGGTTACAGAGATTGGGAGGGTTGTAGGGGCTGGAGGAGGTTACAGAGATAGGGAGGGTTGTAGGGGCTGGAGGAGGTTACAGAGATAGGGAGGGTTGTAGGGGGCTGGAGGAGGTTACAGAGATAGGGAGGGTTGTAGGGGCTGGAGGAGGTTACAGAGATAGGGAGGGTTGTAGGGGGCTGGAGGAGGTTACAGAGATAGGGAGGGTTGTAGGGGGCTGGAGGAGGTTACAGAGATAGGGAGGGTTGTAGGGGGCTGGAGGAGGTTACAGAGATAGGGAGGGTTGTAGGGGGCTGGAGGAGATTACAGAGATAGGGAGGGTTCTAGGCGCTGGAGGAGGTTACAGAGATAGGGAGGGTTGTAGGGGCTGGAGGAGGTTACAGAGATAGGGAGGGTTATAGGGGGCTGGAGGAGGTTACAGAGATAGGGAGGGTTGTAGGGGGCTGGAGGAGGTTACAGAGATAGGGAGGGTTGTAGGGGTTGGAGGAGGTTACAGAGATAGGGAGCGTTATAGGGGGCTGGAGGAGGTTACATAGATAGGGAGGGTTGTAGGAGGCTGGAGGAGGTTACAGAGATAGGGAGGGTTGTCGGGGGCTGGAGGAGGTTACAGAGATACGGAGGGTTGTAGGGGCTGGAGGAGGTTACAGAGACAGGGAGGGTTATAGGGGGCTGGAGGAGGTTACAGAGATAGGGAGGGTTGTAGGGGCTGGAGGAGATTACAGAGATAGGGAGGGTTGTAGGGGCTGGAGGAGGTTACAGAGATAGGGAGGGTTGTAGGGGCTGGAAGAGGTTACAGAGATAGGGAGGGTTGTAGGGGGCTGGAGGAGATTACAGAGATAGGGAGGGTTCGAGGGGCTGGAGGAGGTTACAGAGATAGGGAGGGTTGTAGGGGCTGGAGGATGTTACAGAGGTAGGGAGGGTTATCGGGGGCTGGAGGAGGTTACAGAGATAGGGAGGATTGTAGGGGCTGGAGGAGATTAAAGAGATAGGGAGGGTTGTAGGGGCTGGAGGAGGTTGCAGAGATAGGGAGGGTTGTAGGGGCTGGAGGAGGTTGCAGAGATAGGGAGGGTTGTAGGGGCTGGAGGAGGTTGCAGAGATAGGGAGGGTTGTAGGGGCTGGAGGAGGTTACAGAGATAGGGAGTGTTATAGGGGGCTGGAGGAGGTTACAGAGATAGGGAGGGTTGTAGGGGGCTGGAGGAGGTTACAGAGATAGGGAGGGTTGTCGGGGCTGGAGGAGGTTACAGAGATAGGGAGGGTTATAGGGGGCTGGAGGAGGTTACAGGGATAGGGAGGGTTGTAGGAGGCTGGAGGAGGTTACAGAGATAGGGAGGGTTGTAGGTGGCTGGAGGAGGTTACAGAGATAGGGAGGGTTGTAGGGGCTGGAGGACGTTACAGAGACAGGGAGGGTTATAGGTGGCTGGAGGACGTTACAGAGATAGGGAGGGTTGTAGGGGCTGGAGGAGATTACAGAGATAGGGAGGGTTGTAGGGGCTGGAGGAGGTTACAGAGATAGGGAGGGTTGTAGGGGCTGGAGGAGGTTACAGAGATAGGGAGGGTTGTAGGGGCTGGAGGAGGTTACAGAGATAGGGACGGTTGTAGGGGCTGGAGGAGTTTACAGAGATTGGGAGGGTTGTAGTGGCTGGAGGAGGTTACAGAGATAGGGAGGGTTGTAGGGGCTGGAGGAGTTTACAGAGATAGGGAGGGTTGTAGGGGCTGGAGGAGGTTACAGAGATAGGGAGGGTTGTAGGGGGCTGGAGGAGGTTACAGAGATAGGGAGGGTTGTAGGGGGCTGGAGGAGGTTACAGAGATAGGGAGTGTTGTAGGGGGCTGGAGGAGGTTACAGAGATAGGGAGGGTTGTACGGGGCTGGAGGAGGTTACAGAGATAGGGAGGGTTGTAGGGGGCTGGAGGAGGTTACAGAGATAGGGAGGGTTGTAGGGGCTGGAGGAGGTTACAGAGATAGGGAGGGTTATAGGGGGCTGGAGAAGATTACAGAGATAGGGAGGGTTGTAGGAGGCTGGAGGAGGTTACAGAGATTGGGAGGGTTGTAGGGGGCTGGAGGAGGTTACAGAGATAGGGAGGGTTGTAGGGGCTGGAGGAGGTTACAGAGACAGGGAGTGTTATAGGTGGCTGGAGGAGGTTACAGAGATAGGGAGGGTTGTAGGGGCTGGAGGAGATTACAGAGATAGGGAGGGTTGTAGGGGCTGGAGGAGGTTACAGAGATAGGGAGGGTTGTAGGGGCTGGAGGAGGTTACAGAGATAGGGAGGGTTGTAGGGTGCTGGAGGAGGTTACAGAGATAGGGAGGGTTGTAGGGGGCTGGAGGAGATTACAGAGATAGGGAGGGTTCTAGGCACTGGAGGAGGTTACAGAGATAGGGAGGGTTGTAGGGGCTGGAGGAGGTTACAGAGATAGGGAGGGTTGTAGGGGGCTGGAGGAGGTTACAGAGATAGGGTGGGTTGTAGGGGCTGGAGGAGGTTACAGAGATAGGGAGGGTTGTAGGGGCTGGAGGAGGTTACAGAGTTAGGGACGGTTGTAGGGGCTGGAGGAGGTTACAGAGATAGGGAGGGTTGTAGGGGTCTGGAGGAGGTTACAGAGATAGGGAGGGGTATAGGGGGTTGGAGGAGGTTGCAGAGATAGGGAGGATTGTAGGGGCTGGAGGAGGTTACAGAGATAGGGAGGGTTATAGGGGGCTGGAGGAGGTTACAGAGATAGGGCGAGGGTTGTAGGGGCTGGAGGAGGTTACAGAGATAGGGACGGTTGTAGGGGGCTGGAGGAGGTTACAGAGATAGGGAGGGTTGTAGGGGGCTGGAGGAGGTTACAGAGATAGGGAGGGTTGTAGGGGGCTGGAGGAGGTTACAGAGATAGGGAGTGTTGTAGGGGGCTGGAGGAGGTTACAGAGATAGGGAGTGTTGTAGGGGGCTGGAGGAGGTTACAGAGATAGGGAGGGTTGTAGGGGGCTGGAGGAGGTTACAGAGATAGGGAGGGTTGTAGGGGGCTGGAGGAGGTTACAGAGATAGGGAGGGTTGTAGGGGCTGGAGGAGGTTACAGAGATAGGGCGAGGGTGCGAGTCCGCAGAGGGATTTGAACAGGAGGACGAGAATTTTAACATATGGGTGTTGCCGGACTGGGAGCCAGTGTAGGTCAACGAGCACAGGGGGGATGTTGAGAGCATAGTTCAGAGTACAAGAAGGAAGTGAGGATTCCCAAGTGTCGAGATCCCAGGAAAGAATTAGGTAGAATGCGAGGTAATGCGATGAATTACATGGAACATACAGCACAGAAACAGGCCATTCGACCCAACTAGTCTGTGCTGCTGTTTATGCTCCACACGAGTCTCCTCCCGTACCTCCAGCCTCATCTCAGCCTGTCAGCATAACTTTATATTCCCTTCTCTCATGTACTCCTCTAGTTTCCTGTTGTAGCTTCTACGTTATTCACCTCCACCACTCCCTGTGGTAGCGAGTTCCACATTCTCATCACTCTCTGGGTAAAGAAGTTTCTCCTGAATTCCCCATTGGATTTATTAGTGACTATCTTATATTGATGGCCCCCAGTTCTGGTCTCCTCCCACAGGTGGAAACATAACACAGGGAGAGGGTACTGCCCCTCCGACATTGTGGCGTCCCTCAGTACCGCCCCTCCGACATTGTGGCGTCCCTCAGTACTGCCCCTCCGACAGCACGGCTCTCCCTCGGTACCGCCTCTCTGACAGTGCGGCGCACCCTCAGTACCGCCCCTCCGACAGTGCGACGCTCCCTCAGTACAGCCCCTCCAACAGTGCGACGCTCCCTCAGTACGGCCCCTCCGACAGTGCGGCGCTCCCTCAGTACTGCCCCTCCGACAGTGCGACGCTCCCTCAGTACTGCCCCTCCGGCAGTGCGGCGCTCCCTCAGTACTGCCCCTCTGAAAGTGCGGCGTTCCATCAGTACTGCCCCTCCGACAGTGCGGCGCTCCCTCAGTACTGCCTCTCCGACAGTGCGGCGCTCCCTCAGTACTGCCCCTCCGACAGTGCGGCGCTACCTCAGTACTGCCTCTCCGACAGTGCGGCGCTCCCTCAGTACTGCCCCCTCTGACAGTGCGGCGCTCCCTCAGTACTGCCCCTCCGACAGTGCGACGCTCCCTCAGTACCACCCCTCCGACAGTGCGACGCTCCCTCAGTACGGCCCCTCCAACAGTGCGACGCTCCCTCAGTACGGCCCCTCCGACAGTGCGGCGCTCCCTCAGTACTGCCCCTCTGATAGTGCGGCACTCCCTCAGTACTGACCCTCCGACAATGCGGTGCTCCCTCAGTACTGCCCCTCCGACAGTACGGTGCTCCCTCAGTACCGCCCCTCCGACAGTGCGGCGTTCCCTCAGTACCGCCCCTCCGACAGTGCAGCGCTCCCTCAGTACCGCCCCTCCGACAGTGCGGCGCTCCCTCAGTACCGCCCCTCCGACATTGCTGCACTCCCTCAGTACCGCCCCTCCCGACAGTGCGGCGCTCACTCAGTACTGCCCCTCCGACAGTGCGGCGCTCCCTCAGTACTGCCCCTCCGACAGTGCGGCGCTCCCTCAGTACTGCCCCTCCGACAGTGCGGCGCTCCCTCAGTACCGCCCCTCCGACAGTGCGGCGCTCCCTCAGTACTGCCCCTCCGACAGTGCGGCGCTCCCTCAGTACTGCCCCTCCGACAGTGCGGCGCTCCCTCAGTACTGCCCCTCCGACAGTGCGGCGCTCCCTCAGTACCGCCCCTCCGACAGTGCGGCGCTCCCTCAGTAAGCCTGACATTGGTAGTGGGGAAAATGTTAGAGTCCATTATAAAAGATGTAATAGCAGAGCACTTGGAAAAAAGTTACAGGATCTGACAAAGTCAACATGGATTTACAAAAGGTAAATCGTGCTTGAGTAATCTGCTAAAAGTTTTTGGGGATTGTTGTGTATGTAATATGTGTGTTACTTTGAACCTATGGACAGGACTGCACTACTTGTTGGGCGTAGTGATACGCAGTACCACTCCTGGCCATAGGGGTATAAATAGTACTGTGGGTACTGATCTCCCCTCAGTTCCCGCCTGTGGGCATGAAGTAAAGACCTACGTATAGTCCCTACCTCCAACCAGTAAAGACCTGTTTTATTGTTACTGATTAAGTCTCAGTATTAATTACTTGAACAACTCACAGATTTAACACTGGCGACGAGTCTGATTCGGACCCTGCGGCAGTCACTCCACGGCAGCTTCGTCCACAGCCAGGACGTTGCAGAGAGGTTTCCACCCTCTCCACCCCACTGGAAGACATCCTGACCTCGGAGCCTCCATCGGCGACCGTCAGCTTCTTCTCCAGCTTGGTGGTGGGTAAGCCGTTGTCTGAGCCGGGCAGCGACGCGACAGGCAGTCGACCGCGTTGGCCGCACGAACGGGGCTGGGGGAGCTGGAGGAATAGGGCGCGAGAGCCGCTTCGAGCGGGAGGCGTTTCAACAGAGCGATCGCATCTCCTGATAAGAGCCGAGAGCCGCTTCGCGATCCAGCGATCGCATCCGCTGATAAGGGCCGCACTCGGGCGATCGCGGCGAAGATAAGGGCCGCACTCGGGGGCTGAAGGGAGACGGCGTTGGGGGACGGGTGAAGACCGCCAAGCGTGGGAAAACCGCCATTTTGTGGGTGGAGGACGACGGCAAGAGCGGGAAGCCGCCATCTTGGATAGCAGTTAAAAAAAAAAAAATCTGAGAAATTGCAAATCTACAATGCCTAAACACGGGAATATTAGCACCTTTGATAGTGACCTCGAAGATTGGGCCATATATGTTGAAAGAGTAAAAAATTATTGTAAGGCCAATAAAATTCGTGACCAAGATAAAGCTCTAACATTATTAAATTTAATGGGTGCGAAGACATACGGGCAATTGAAACACCTGTTATCACCAGATGAACCGGCGGATAAGACGTTCGATGAGATTGTTACTGTCCTGAAAGATCATCTAAACCCCACGCCGCTGATGCTAGCGGAACGATTTAAATTTTACGACAGAAGGCAGCTACAGCATGAAAGCAATGCTGATTATTTGCTGGAATTGCGTAAATTAGCGAAATAATGCCAGTTTGGAACGGGACTGACAGAGGCACTTCGAGACAAATTTGTGTGTGGTTTATTTAAACAGGATACACAAAAGCGATTGCTCGAGGAGAATGAGCTGACGCTTGAGAAGGCGGTCACTATGGCAGCAGCACACGAAGCCGCAGCGAGAGGCACGGCAGTAATGCAGCTACGGTCACCGGAGCTCAGTGCACACAAATTGGGTGCGAGTTCTGGCAAATGTTATCGTTGTGGAAAGACAACGCATGATCAGAACCAGTGTTGGTTTAAAAACCAAGAATGTAGAACTTGTGGTAGGCTTGGACATATAGCTAGAGTATGCAGGTCAGGGAAGAAGACCAGCAACAAGAAGTCACCGCAAGGAAAATACGCAAAGGTACACAAGGTGACCGAACAGGAGTCCGATTCAGACGCTAGCAGTAATGAACTGGCTAGCTTAAGCTGTAATGAACTGGCTAGCTTAAGAGTACTCAACGCTGGTAAGGGTGCAGACCTCCAGACAATTTGGGTCACTCTTCAGATAGAAGGAGTCCAAGTAAAACTGGAATTGGACACTGGATCGGCATTGACGGTCATAAATAAGAAAGATTACGGAAAGTTATTCCAACATATTCCCCTACAGGATACGGGGATTATATTGAAAACATACACGGGGCAAAGAGTGTACCCCATCGGGAAAATAGAGGTTGCAGTGGTCCACAAGGGCGAAGACAGTCAAATAATGGACTTATATGTGATATCTGAAGGAGGTTCTCCACTACTAGGACGGGAGTGGATTAGGAAAATGAATATGGACTGGCATTTCCTACAAACAATAACGAGTGAGAACTCGGTGAAGATAGTCGGCCCAGACTCTGGAACGGATGATGGTAAGCCCAACTCGGGTGCAAAAGACAAAGTTTCAGCACAGAATTCCACTGAGCAACAACAACATAGTTTAACTGTGGATTCTGAGTCTGGCAAGTCTACTGATGTGCCCGTTTCTGAGGGACACCGGGCTCGAACTCAACTCCATTTCAAACTACAACAGCAATTAGAACAAATGCTTCGCCGTTTTGAGCAAGAGTTGAATGCAACGAAAGAGTTCTTTGATATAGAGTTGGAGAATCTGGAAAGACAACAGAAGCAGCTGATGGAGAAAATGGAGCAGGAGCACACAAAACGTCTGATGTCAGAGGAGTTAATGGTCAGCCAACTCCTGCATATGCTGAAGGACAGGACTCTGAAATGGGAAAAACTTGAACACGAACTTCAATATTCAAACGAAAGGGGTTCGGAGCTCTCAAAGGTTATTGGAAGAGCTGAGGTGGCAACACAGACTGAGATGACTGCAACAGAGCAGCCCTTGGATGCCAAAAGTACGCTGACTCACGTCAACGTAGAACAACAGACCGCTGAAACAGCTGCTCCGGTAGAGGGATTGAATAGTCCGATCAATCAATCTCCAAAAGAAGTTGAAGTAGTAAAATCTCAAATGAGGTCATTAGTAAACGACTTGCTGAAAGCCCAGAAAAAGTTGGATGAAGAGGTACGCATGAAGAAGTCTCTTCAGGAAAGATGTCTGGACTTGGAACAAAAGCTGGCTAACGCCCAGCTGGGTATGGAGGAAATAGAAGACCCTCTCGCTGGCCTAGATCAGGACGACACCGAATATTACTATGTCCTGTCCTGCCCAACTTGTAACTTCGACTCCCACCATACAGAAATCATGGAGGAGCACCGAAAGTCTACGGAACATCGGGAGAAGGTGGCTCTACTACGGAAAAAGGAGGGAGAGAAGGAGGAACTGCGCATGCAGCTGGCAGCTGACAGTGGAGCCCAGAGAGTCTCCAAGAAGCAGAAAAGGAAAAGTCGAAACAGAAGATGACCCATCTGAACCATTATTACCTCTACCAGATCACGCACGTGGTCCCTCCGAACGGAGCCAATTCAGTTCGGAAGTTCAAACTGTTAAATCCATGGAAGGACTATTGAATGAGTCACTCCAGCAACGTGAACCGACTCCACCACAGAGATTGAATCTGTGAACTGTTTTCCGCAGAGACTGAATCTGTGATCTGTTTTGACATGAAGTTATCTATGTATCTATGTTATTCTGTTATGTAAACCTGAAGTTATATATGTATATATGTTATTACGTTATGTTAAATGGGGAGATGACTGTAAAGCTAGGAAGGGAGGAATGTTGTGTATGTAATATGTGTGTTACTTTGAACCTATGGACAGGACTGCACTACTTGTTGGGCGTAGTGATACGCAGTACCACTCCTGGCCATAGGGGTATAAATAGTACTGTGGGTACTGATCTCCCCTCAGTTCCCGCCTGTGGGCATGAAGTAAAGACCTATGTATAGTCCCTACCTCCAACCAGTAAAGACCTGTTTTATTGTTACTGATTAAGTCTCAGTATTAATTACTTGAACAACTCACAGATTTAACAGGGATGTAACTGGTTAAATAGATAAGGGAGAACCAGTGGATGTGGTGTATTTGGACTTTCAGAAGGCTTTCGATAAGGTCCCGCATAAGAGATTAGCGTGTAAAATTAAGGCACATGGGCCTAGAAATTCAGTTGCTTGCGCCAGCCGGTAGCGCCTTAGGAGGAGGAGATGTTGGGTGCTAGGCGGCTAGCGGCCGGGCGCAGCGCGATCTGCGCCTCTCCCCAACTTCACTCAAGATTTAGCGGCGGCGCAAAGTCTTTGCGTGCGCTCAGCTGCGCGCGCAGATCCTGACGTCATTTCCTCGTGCAACGCCCTTTGTGCGCCCCAAACCGGAAATTCAGTGGCGACGCCCTATTGTGCGCCTGGCGCCCCTAGCGACTGGTAGAGGGGAACGGTTCTCAGTCGATGCGGGGGGCGCAAATTAAAGGGCACACCTCCTGCAGTAGAAAAGGCTGCCATTTCGCAGCACTCCTTTTTGAGAGACGGATCTTTGCAGAGAGACCAAGGTAGAGAGCTTTCTGCTTTGGCTCAACACTCGGACAGGTACTTGTGGCTTCAGGCCACAGCTTTCCACTTGTCTTTGCCTTCAGTGTCATATCATTGTTTGCAAACACATAATGGGGGCTGCAATGGGTGCAAACGCTGACCTTCTCCATTGCATTCAAAGGGCTCACAGACGCCGTGAGAGATTGGCAGTCCTGGCCAGATGGAGAGGGGGCAACAGGCGTCGGCAAAGGAGGCCTTACCCACCCAGGGTATACCGCCAGCAGTTCTCATATCTGAACATGTCTGACGAGCAGTGTGTTCGGAGGCTGCGATTCCGAAGGGCGGTGGTCACTGAGATCTGCCACCTGCTTGGCGGTGATCTGCAGCCACATCTGAGGAGCAGGACGTCTTTGTCGGTGGCAGTGAAGGTGACGGTGGCTCTCAACTTCTATGCCACCGGCTCCTTCCAATCCGCTACTGGGGACATTTCCAACATTTCCCAGTTCGCCGTGCATTGCTGCATCCGCCAGGTGACCAATGCCCTTTTCAGAAGGAGACGTCAGTTCATCTCCTTCTCCATGGCCCTTGTCAAGCAGCAACAGCGTGCAATGGGCTTTGCAGCATTCGCGGGCTTCCCCATGGTGCAGGGCGCCATTGACTGCACGCATGTGGCTTTGCGGGCACCTCTGGAGAATGCCGAGGATTACCACAACCGGAAGGGCTACCATTCGCTGAACGTCCAGTTGGTGTGTGACCACAGGCAGCTCATACTAGCTGTCAATGCCCGCTTTCCAGGCAGCAGCCACGATGCCTTCATCCTGCGCCAGACTTCTGTGGCAGACATGTTCCAGGCCCAGCCTCACCCATGAGGATGGTTTCTCGGGGACAAAGGCTATCCTTTGTGTACCTGGCT
This sequence comes from Somniosus microcephalus, assembly GCF_052327205.1. Lineage (NCBI taxonomy): Eukaryota > Metazoa > Chordata > Chondrichthyes > Squaliformes > Somniosidae > Somniosus > Somniosus microcephalus. The sequence goes on along the minus strand of NC_141019.1, from coordinate 34,886,003 downwards.
GATGACCCCGCTCCGTGCGCCCAGCACCCCTGCTGAAGAGGGATACAATGAGAGCCATCAAGCAACCAGGAACGTCATTGAGCAAACCATCGGCGTCCTGAAGCAATGGTTCCGCTGTCTGGATCATTCCGGTGGAGCCCTACAATATTCGCCGGAGCGAGTCTCCCATTTCGTGGTCGTGTGCTGCATGCTGCACAACCTGGCTATCCGCAGGACTCAGCCACTGCCACCAGAGATTGGAGGACCACCTGAGGAGGAGGAGGAGGAGGAGGAGGAGGAGGACCAGCACAGGAGGGAGGCAGAAAGTGCAAGGGCCGCCCGTCGGCGGCTTATTGAACGTCGGTTCTAGGCCCCCTCTCAGGGAATGGCTTGTGCCAATGTCACCAGATGAATGTAGCTGCTCCACAAGCCCTCAGCCGAGCAGGGCAACCAGGACTTGCAAAATAAAGCATGGGCAGTGCGATTTAAGAACATTTATTACTTGGAAACCTCTGCCCTTCCCACATTACAAACTAATGGAGAGAAGCCCCCTCCAAAAACACAAAACGAACAGTCTCGGCCTTACAAAACAAAGAAAGACACCAGTCTCGGCCTTACAAAAACAAAGAAAGACACCAGTCTCGGCCTTACAAAAACACAACTACACCAGTCTCGGCCTTTCAACAAACACAAGGCATTTGGCCAGACCTTCTACTTTTTGCCCTGCGAGGGCGATGCCTTTCGCATCCGTGGCTGGCCCCTGCCCGCCCTGCAGCTCCTCCTCAATGGAACCCCAGTGGCTGCAGCAAGGCTGGGGGAAGGCTGCTGAGGGTCAGATGGCGAGACGGCAGATGCCCTTGGGGGTCGGCCTGCACCAGCTCTGGCCCTGGAGGGGCCGGCTGCTGACTGCTCCAACTCTGCTTGGGCGGCAGCAGTCTGTCCAGCAGCTCGTGGTAGCTGCAATGGTGGAGTGGCAGTGTCGGCTGCAGGAATGGTGCCAACCTGACAGATCGCAGGTGCTCGCTGGTCGCCTGAGACATTGGCACTCGCACGGGCCAGCACTGCAGCATGCGCAGCAAACAGCTGAAGAACAGACTGCTGGGCTGCTGCTGCGCGGCGAGTGCCCTGGCGATGCCTGGCCGATCCAGCGAGGGTGGCAGCAGTTAGTGCCCGTGTGGCCCTGGCCTGTGTCCGCATGACACCAGCCAGTGAATGAACGGCACGACTGAGCACTTGGCTAGAAGCCGCCTGTGCTGCCGCGAAGTCCTGCAGACTCCTGGCCTGTGCTGCACTGAATTGTTCCAGACTCCTGGCCTGTGCTGCACTGAATTGTTGCAGACTCCTGGCCTGTGCTGCTCCGAATTCCTGCACACTCCTTGACAGAGACTCAATGGAGTCAGGCATCCTTGCCACTGCAGCCATGAGCTCATTGTGCCTGCGCTCAGCCTGGACGGCCATTTCCTCCAGGAGCCGCACCTCCTCTGCGCTGACCGGCGCAGGACTGGAGGCCGCACTCACCCTCTGGGGAGAAGTCCGCCGAGCTTCCCCACCCCTCCCGCGTTGCTGCAGGCCGCTGGGCCCCGGAGCTTCACTCTCCTCCGACCCTTCCCCCCGGCTCCCCTCCAGGGAAGACGTGTCCCCTTCATCGCCATGGGCTGGCGCGGCTGAGGGTGGCACTGATGGGCCGGCTTCCTCTTCCTCCTCTTCGAATTCGGAATCGCTGACAGTGGCAGCTTGAGGGCCGCCTCCTCACCTGGCGATTCACCATCTGAAAGCAGGGAGGCACAAGAGTTGCTTTAGAGTGAGGACAGGGCGGCAGCGAGGGAGGCATGAGTGCTGCCATGCACTGCGTTGGTCGGACAGTGGCAAAGGATGCTGATCTGAGGCGCAAGTGGAAAGAGAGAGGTCAAAAAGGTGATGCCCTTACCATTGGTGCCCAGAACAGGGTCGGCATCTCCACTGGCAACGGGGCCAATCAGCCGTCCTGCCATAGTGCGCTCCACACGCTGGTCGAGGTCAGAGAGCTCTTTGACGTCAGGACGGCCTCCACCGGTCTCACGTTGCTTCCTACGGTTGTACGCCACCTTGGCCTGCAAGAGTAAGGACGGCCTCTAAGTACAGTGTGAAGCCCTGATCTTGTCTGCACTGCCTCCCATGGTGGACTGGCCCTGACAGTGTGAAGCCCTGATCTTGTCTGCACTGCCTCCCATGGTGGACTGGCCCTGACAGTGTGAAGCCCTGATCGTGTCTGCACTGCCTCCCATGGTGGACTGGCCCTGACAGTGTGAAGCCCTGATCTTGTCTGCACTGCCTCCCATGGTGGACTGGCCCTGACAGTGTGAAGCCCTGATCTTGGCTGTACTGCCTCCCATGGTCGAATAGCTTGTACAGTGTGTAAAGTGCTGAATGTGCAAGTGATTTTCATGACAGTCCCATAGCTGCTGGATGAGGGCTGGCCATTAGGGCTTTCAGGTCCCTTTGCCCATAAAGTGAGGTGCACATGCAGGGATGAGGAGGACACTGGAAAGGGTACTCACCCTGACAATCCGAGTGAGGTCGTTGAACTTTTTCCGGCATTGCACAGGAGTCCTGGCAACCACGCTGTTGGAAGTCACCCTGTTTGAGACCTCCCTCCAGGCTTTCCGGTAGGCGCTGGGCAGCGGCCTCCTGCCACCTTCTGGGAACAGAACATGGCGCCTGCGCTCCACTCCGCCAACCAGCAGCCTCAGGTCACCGTCGCTGAAGCGCTGCGCTCTCTCCCTGGCCTTCTACATAGCCCTGGGCGTTGCACAGATGAAGCAGAAGTGGTCAGGCCTAGCTTGAGGGCTGCAGTCTGCAGGGCGTGGCAGGCAAACAAATCCACCCTCCCCCTTCAAGAGCTGACCGGCGCCAGAGTGTCTGCCGTCAATCAGCATCTCGCCGCACCTGCGCTGCGCCCGCCCTCGGGGGTATCGCCCCGGACCGCCGGCTTAGCGACTAATAATAGTCGTGCATCGCCTGTTTTAGCGCAGCAGCAACCTCTTGGGGCGATGCGACTGAATATCGGCGAAGGTGGCGCGAACTTGCGCCGGGCGCAAACTTTAGCGGCCGCCCGACTTTAGCGCCCCGAACGTGGCTATACTGAATTTCTAGGCCATGGGATTTGGGGCAAGGTATTGACTTGGATAGAGAACTGGTCCGCGGACAGAAAGCAAAGAGTTTTCAGAGTGGCAGGCAGTGACCAGCGGGGTGCCGCAAGGATCTGTCCTGGGACCCCAGCTGTTCACAATATATATAAATGATCTGGATCAGGGAATTGGATGCAATATTTCAAAATTCGCTGACGACACTAAACTAGGAGGAGGGGTGGGCTCTGATGAGGATGTCAGGAGGCTACAGTGCGATTTGGACAGGTTGGGGGAATGGGCGGATACGTGGCAGATGCACTATAATGTGGATAAATGCGAGGTTATCCACTTTGGGGGTAAAAACAGGAGGGTGGATTATTATCTAAATGGCAATAGATTGGGAGATGGGGAAGTGCAGAGGGACCTGGGCGTTCTTGTGCACCAGTCACTGAAGGAGAGCATGCAGGTGCAACAGGCGATTAAGAAGGCAAATGGTATGTTGGCCTTCATATCAAGGGGGTTCGAGTATAGGAATAGGGATACCTTACTACAGCTGTACAAGGTGCTGGTGAGACCGCATCTGGAGTATTGTGTACAGTTTTGGTCGCCCCATCTGCGGAAGGATGTTCTTGCCATGGAAAGAGTGCAGCGGCGATTCACCAGGCTGATACCTGGAATGGCGGGAATGACCTACGAGGAGAGATTGAATAGTTTGGGCTTGTACTCACTGGAGTTTAGAAGATTGAGAGGGGATCTCATCGAAACATATAAAATTATGGCAGGCCTGGACAGGCTGAATTCAGAGAGAATGTTTCCAATGGCAGGGGAGCACAGAACCAGGGGCCACAGTCTAAAAATAGCAGGCAAATCATTTAAAACAGAGATGAGGAAGAATTTCTTCACTCAAAGAGTGGTGAGCCTGTGGAATTCCCTGCCACAGAGGGCTGTGAAGGCTAATTCAATAAATATTTTCAAGAGAGAATTGGATATATTTCTGAAGGCTAAGGGGATTAAGGGTTACGGAGAAAAGGCGGGGACGGGGTACTGAACTGGTAAGATCAGCTATGATCTCAGACGAAGATCAGCCATGATCTCATTGAATGGCGGAGCAGGCTCGAAGGGCCGAATGGCCTACTCCTGTTCCTATCTCTATGTTTCTATGTTTCTATGTTTTCCGAGTGGCAGGCAGTGACTAGTGCGGTACCGCAAGGATCGGTCCTAGGACCCCAGCTGTTCACAATATATATTAATGATCTGGACGAGGGAATTAGATGTAGTATCTCCAAATTTGCAGATGACACAAAGCTGGGTGGGAGGGTATGCTGTGAGGAGGATGTCGGGAAACTCCAGTACGATTTGGACAGGTTGGGTGATTGGGCAGAAACATGGCAAATGCACTATAATGTGGATAAATGTGAGGTTACCCACTTTGGTGGCAAAAACAGGAAGGCAGATTATTATTTGAATGGCAATAGATTGGGAGAAGGGGAAGTGCAGAGACCTGGGTGTCCTTGTGCACCAGTCGCTGAAGGTAAGCATGCAGGTGCAGCAGGCGGTTAAGAAGGCAAATGGTATGTTGGCCTTCGTAGCAAGAGGGTTCGAGTACAGGAACAAGGATGTCTTGCTGCAGTTGTACAGGGCCTTGGTGAGACCGCACCTTGAGTATTGTGTGCAGTTTTGGTCACCTTATCTGAGGAAGGATGTTCTTGCCATGGAAGGAGTGCAGCGAAGATTCACCAGGCTGATACCTGGGATGGCAGGAATGATGTACGAGGAGAGATTGGGTTGATTGGGCTTATACTCACTGGAGTTTCGAAGATTGAAAGGGGATCTCATCGAAACCTATAAAATTCAGTCAGGCCTGGACAGACTAGATGCAGGAAGGATGTTCCCGATGGCCGGGGAGTCCAGAACCAGGGGTCACAGTCTAAGGATAAGGGGTAAGCCATTTAGGACTGAGATGAGGAGGAATTTCTTCACCCAGAGAGTGGTGAACCTGTGGAATTCTCTACCACAGAAGGCAGTGGAGGCCAATTCATTAAATATATTCAAGAAGGAGTTGGATATATTTCTTAAGGCTAAAGGGATCAAGGGGTATGGGGAGAAGGCAGGGACAGGGTACTGAATTTGGATGATCAGCCATGATCTCATTGAATGGCGGAGCAGGCTCGAGGGGGGCTGAATGGCCTCCTCCTGTTCCTAATGTAACAGGCCCAAGGGGGGCTGAATGGCCTCCTCCTGTTCCTAATGTAACAGGCTCGAGGGGGGCTGAATGGCCTCCTCCTGTTCCTAATGTAACAGGCTCGAGGGGGGCTGAATGGCCTCCTCCTGTTCCTAATGTAACAGGCTCGAGGGGGGCTGAATGGCCTCCTCCTGTTCCTGTGTAACAGGCTCGAGGGGCTGAATGGCCTCCTCCTGTTCCTAATGTAACAGGTTCGAGGGGGGCTGAATGGCCTCCTCCTGTTCCTAATGTAACAGGCTCGAGGGGGGCTGAATGGCCTCCTCCTGTTCCTAATGTAACAGGCTCGAGGGGGCTGAATGGCCTCCTCCTGTTCCTAATGTAACAGGCTCGAGGGGGACGGGTAATGAATGCCGTCTTCACCAGCGACGGCCACACGCCGAGAACAAATGGACTCAACGTCACAATAACAGCAGCAGAAAAAAAAATAAGCTTGACTCGAGTCCACTTCATTTATTTCAATCTTTCCGCGGAATATATGAACCAGTAATATTTACACCAGCATTTGCGTAGGTGGACAAGACAAGGCTCCCGAGCGGAGGCCTTGGTCTCCGAGCAATAATGGTCAGTACCGTCACAATTCTCAGTACAACGGCGGGTTGGTTCCCCCCAGCACCCACCGCGCCAGCGGAAGCCCCCTCTAGCCCCCCCGCGGGCCGAGCAGAGCCGAGCGAGCGTTCGATCCCAAAGACAAGGGGGCAGTTCCGCTGCCAAATTGTGCACGCTGGCTAGAGAGCTGCCCCTAGTCCCTCAAAATTCTTCTTCTTCTTGGGCAGTCCCTCGGAACCGAGGATGACTTGCTTCCACATTAAAAATGAGTTCCCAGGCCACTGGTGAGTCCGATGTGGGACCTACAGTCTCTGTCACAGGTGGGGCAGACGGTGGTTGAAGGGGCGGGTGGGTGGGGTGCTTGGGTTGACGTGCGCTGCTTGCGCTGGGCTTCCGCTTGCTCCCGGCGAAGAGACTCGAGGTTGTTCGGCGCCTTCCCGGATGCTTCTCCTCCACTTTGTGCGATCTTGGGGCCAGGGATTCCCAGCTGTCGGTGGGGGGATGTTGCACTTTTTCCAAGGAGGCTTTGAGGGTGTCCTTGAAGCGTTTCCTCTGCCCACCTGGGGCTCTCTGGCCGTGCCGGAGCTCCGAGTAGAGCGCTTGTTCTGGGAGTCTCGTATCGGGCATGCGGACGATGTGACCCGTCCAAAATAGGCCATTCCTTCCACACAAACCCCGCCGCCGCCTGGCGCTGAACCCCGGGGTATTTATAAACTGAATGGTGCAATTCTAAAGGGGGTGCAGGAACAGAGAGACCTTGGGGGGGGGGGGGTTCACATGCACAAGTCCTTGAAGGTGGCGGGGGCAGGTTGAGAAGGCTGTTAAAAAAGGCAGACAGGATCCTTGGCTTTTTCAATAGGAGTACAAAAGTTAATGAGTAACTCTAAACCTTTATAAAACTCGAGTGGGGTCCCAGGCTGATCACCGTGTCCCAATTCTGGGCGCCACACCCTTCAGGAAGGATGTCAAGGGCCTCGGAGAGGGTGGGTTAGAGGTTTACCGGAACGGTTCCCGGGGGGATGAGGGGACTTCACTTACGCCAATACAGACTGCAGAACCTGGGGTTGTTCTCCTCGGAGCAGTGAAGGTTAAGGGGAGATTTAATGGAGGCGTTCAAAATTACGAGGGTTTTTTGATAGTTTCTCCTGATTTACCCTGTTTCCAGTGGCAGGAGGGTCGGAGATTGAAGGTGATTGGGAAAAGGACCAGAGGGGAAGATGAACATAAGAACATAAGAAGTAGGAGCAGAAGTAGGCCATACGGCCCCTCGGGCCTGCTCCGCCATTCAATAGGATCATGGCTGATCCGAACCTAGACTCACGTCCACTTCCCTGCCCGCTCCCCGTAACCCCTAATTCCCTTATCTGCTAGGAAACTGTCTCTCTCTGTTTTAAATTTATTTAATGTCGCAGCTTCCACAGCTCTCTGGGGTAGCAAATTCCATAGATTCACTACCCTCTGAGTGAAGAAGTTTCTCCTCATCTCAGTTTTAAAAGGGCAGCCCCTTATTCTAAGATTATGCCCCCTAGTTCTAGTCTCACCCATCAGTGGAAACATCCTCCCCGCATCCACCCGATCAAGCCCCCTCACAATCTTATATGTTTCGATAAGATCGCCCCTCATTCTTCTGAACTCCAATGAGTAGAGTCCCAACCTACTCAACCTTTCCTCATAAGTCAACCCCCTCATCTCCGGAATCAACCTTCTCTGAACTGCCTCGAGAGCAAGTATATCTTATCTTAAATATGGAAACCAAAACTGCACGCAGTATTCCAGGTGTGGCCTCACCAATACCCTGTATAACTGAAGCAAGACTTCCCTGCTTTTATACTCCATCCCCCTTGCAATAAAAGCCAAGATTCCACTGGCCTTCCTGATCACCTGCTGTACCTGCATACTAACCTTCTGTGTTCCATGCACCAGGACCCCCAGGTCCCTTTGTACTGTAGCACTTTGCAGTTTCTCTCCATTTAGATAACGAGGAGAATGTTTTAACGCAGCGAGTTGTGGTGATCTGGAACGCGCTGCCTGAAAGGGAGGTGGGAGCAGATTCAATAGTAACTTTCAAAAGGGGGAATTGGAGAAATACTTGAAGGGGAAAAATTCACAGGGCTACGGGGGAAAGAGTGGGACTGATTGGAGAGATCTTTCAAAGGGCCGGCACAGGCATGATGGGCCGAATGGCCTCCTCCTGTGCCATATCGTTCTACCATTCTATGAATTTGGGGTGGGCAGGAAGGAGGAAGCAGCTGGTGATCCCGACTCAAGTGAACAGTTCCAGGACAGCAGGTTTGCAACAGGCTGCGTGTCCCCGTGTTTTGAGTTGTGAAAGGTATCGGGTGCAATAAAGGCTGTTTGTAGTTTGTGATTTGCGAGAGTCCGCGGCTTCAGAGTCCCTCAGAGTTACAGTGCCAGTTAGTCGTGACTCTCAGTGTCTATGAACATACGAATTAGGAGCGGGAATTGGCCACTCGAGCCTGCTCCGCCATTCAATAAGATCATGGCTGATCCGATTACTCCACTTTCCCGCCTAGCCCCCCCCCCGATAACTTTTCACCCCCTTGCTTACCAAGAATCTATCTACCTCTGCCTTAAAAATATTCATGGTGTGGAGATGCCGGAGTTGGACTGGGGTGGACAAATGTAAGAAGTCACACAACACCAGGTTATAGTCCAACAGCTTTATTTGAAGTCACAAGCTTTCGGAGCGCTGCTCCTTCGTCAGGTGAAGTGGAGAGATGCATAAAGACACAGCTTATAGAGTCAGAGAATAATGCCAGATGTTTACAGGTAATCTTTCTAACTGCCATTTATCACACCTCGGCAGAGAGATAATCACAGCAATCAACGGTGTGAATGGTGCCCAAACAGGTCAGTCAGGAAAACATTACATCAAATGATTACATCAAAACATTACACCGTTGATTGCTGTGATTATCTCTCTGCCGAGGTGTGATAAATGGCAGTTAGAAAGATTACCTGTAAACATCTGACATTATTCTCTGACTATATAAGCTGTGTCTTTATGCATCTCTCCACTTCACCTGGCGAAGGAGCAGCGCTCCGAAAGCTTGTGATTTCAAATAAAGCTGTTGGACTATAACCTGGTGTTGTGTGATTTCTTACATTTAAAAATATTCAAAGACTCCGCTTCCACCGCCCTCTGAGGAAGAGAGTTCCAAAGACTCACGACCCTCTGTGAGAAAAAATTTCTCCTCATCTCTGTCTTAAATGGGCGACTCCTTATTTTTGAACAGTGACCCCTAGTTCTAGATTCTCCCACAAGAGGAAACATCCTCTCCACATCCACCCTGTCCACACACCTCAGGATCTTACATGTTTCAATCAAGTCACCTCTTATTCTTCTAAACTCCAGCGGATACAAGCCTAGCCTGTCCAACCTTCCCTCATAAGACAGCCCGCCCATTCCAGGTATTAGTCTAGTAAACCTTCTCTGAACTGCTTCCAACGCATTTACACCCTTCCTTAAATAAGGAGACCGATACTCTACACAGTACTCCAGATGTGGTCTCACCAATGCCCTGTATAACTGAAGCATAACCTCCCTACTTTTGTATTCAATCCCCCTCGCAATAAACAATAACATTCTATTAGCTTTCCTAATTACTTGCTGTACCTGCATAGTAACCGTTTGTGATTCATGCGCTAACACACCCAGGTCCCTCTGCATCTCAGAGCTCTGAGAATCTCTCACCATTTAGATAATATGCTTCTTTTTTATTCTTCCTGCCAAAATGGACAACTTCACATTTTCCCACATTACACTCCGCCTGCCAGATCTTTGCCCACTCGCTTAAGACTCTCAGGGCTGGATTTCCCAAGCCCCGAGGAGGCGGGTTTGGAGGCGGGAGTGGTGGGAATATTGCAGAATCGGAACCCATCCCGCCCCCCAACCCGCCTCCGTGCCAATGTCCCAGGAGGCGGGTACCCGACCTGTGCTGGGAGCCGCCTCCCCGAGACGGGAAGGGGATTAGTGCCAATTAACTGCCTGTTATGAATAAATACTGTGGCTACAAGAGCAGGTCAGAGGCTGGGTATTCTGCGGCGAGTGTCTCACCTCCTGACTCCCCAAAGCCTTTCCACCATCTACAAGGCACAAGTCAGGAGTGTGATGGAATACTCTCCACTTGCCTGGATGAGTTCAGCTCCAACAACACTCAAGAAGCTCAACACCATTCAGGATAAAGCAGCCCGCTTGATTGGCACCCCATCCACCACTTTCAACATTCACTCCCTCCACCACCGGCGCACCGTGGCTGCAGTGTGTACCATCTACAAGATCCACTGCAGCAACTCGCCAAAGCTCCTTCAACAGCACCTTCCAAACCCGTGACCTCTACCACCTAGAAGGACAAGGGCAGCAGACGCATAGGAACATCACCACCTACAAGTTCCCCTCCAAGCCACAAACCATCCTGACTTGGACCTGTATCGCCGTTCCTTCACTGTCGCTGGGACAAAATCCTGGAACTCCCTCCCTAACAGCATTGTGGGTGTACCTACACCATATGGACTGCAGCGGTTCAAGAAGGCGGCTCACCACCATCTTCTCAAGGGCAATTAGGGATGGGCACTAAATGCAGGCCTAGCCAGCGACGCCCACATCCCATCAATTAATTTTAAAAAACAGGTAGTTAACAGGCAGCTTTTGGCCTAATCCCTATTTTTAGCCCTGAAGTGTGGGCTGCCCGACGGCCCCGAACCACGCCAAGTTAGCGAGGCGGACCGTCGGTCTGAAGGGGTTGGAGGGGTCGAGATGTCCGGTGTTCAGGTGAGTGATGGGTGCATGTGTGCAGAGGTAAGTGTGTGAGGTGTGTGTAAAGTGTTTAAGTAAGTTTTACTTACCTTTACTTACTAATGCAGCCTTCCTTCCTTCAGGTCTCGGGAGTCCCTCATCTCACCGGCACAGAAAGCAGAATGGCTGCGAGCTGTCAAAAGCTGCAGCCTCTGCTTTCTGGTCTGGAGAGATCTCTAACTCAGTCCGAGTAGAAGGACTCAAGTTAGAAGACAGATTGTCAGTGTTTGACCGATTCACAGAGCCGTCAAACGCTGATTTTTCATCTGTCAAAAGCTCTTGACAGATGAAATGTCAGTCGCTGACGGCACCAGTAACCAGGTGTCTCTTAATTGGCCTGCTGAGCCCGCTGAGCAAGGGAAAATAGCGTGGGTTGGCCACAAGTCGATGGAGGCGGGACTATAACCCAAAAAGTGGGAGTCCCGTCTCCATCGACAATATCCAGCCCTAAGTGTCCAGTTTTTGCAGGGATTTTATTGGGGAGTGTCCGCGTGTGGTAAACCACTGTTAACCCTGTACAAGTCCAGGCATGTCTCAGCCCCTGGCTCCACCCCTAAGCCCGGGTATAAAGGTGACTCACCACCCTTCCCCCGGGAGCTCTTAGGATGGATTCACTAGCAGAGGCATGCTCTAGTTCTTAGTCAATAAAAGCCTACTTCATATAAGTCCATTTCGTAGTCTTTGGTATTGTTGATAGCGCATCACCGTGTATACGGCCTTCACTGCCATTGCTCTTCCCCACCCCCCCACTTTAATTAATTATCTTTTTAAAATATACCTTCCAACCCGGGGCCGTTCACGCAGTCGGTGTTGTGCAGGTAAAGCCGCGAGTAGCCCGCTCACAGAGGGTGGGGACGCAGTGAAGCGGCCGCGGGCGGTCGAGAGAGGCGGCAGCGGGAGAACGCGTTTCGCATATCTGGGCCAAGGCTCGTCCGCTCCCGCCCAACCGCCGATGCCCGCCGGGCTCTGTGGAGAAGGGGGAGCTATTGAAATGGCGGCTGTTGAAACGGTTGGTGTTCGTGATACTGGGCAATTGTTGGAAATAGTATGTTAGCTTTTATTGCTAGTGGGTCAGAGTACACGAGTGAGGAAGTCTTGCTGCAGTTGTACAGGGCTTTGGTGAGACCACACCTGGAGTATTGTGCACTGCATTGGTCTCCTTACTGAAGGAAGGACATACTTGCCTTGGAGGCGGTGCAACCTTTGTTAGGTGGATTCCTGGGATGAGAGGGATTGTCCTATGATGAGATTGTGTAGAATGGGTAGATGCTGAGAGGCTGTTTCCCCCCTGGCCGGAGAGTCTAGAACCAGGGGTCACAGTCTCAGGATAAGGGGTCGGCCATTTAGGACTGAGATGAGGAGGAATTTCTTCACTCGGAGGGCGGTGAACCTTTGGAATTCTCTGCCCCAGAGGGCTGTGGAGGCTCAGTCGTTGAGGATATTCAAGGCTGAGATCGATAGATTTTTGGACTCTCGGGGAATCGAGGGATATGGGGATCGGGCGGGAAAGTGGAGTTGAGGCCGATGATCAGCCACGATCTTATTGAATGGCGGAGCAGGCTCGAGGGGCCGAATGGCCGTCTCCCGCTCCTGTTTCTAAAGTTCAACCGTTGGGCTGTTGTTGGTGGTGTCGCCGCGGTTCGTACGCGAAGACCTTGGCCGCTGGGGCGAGGTAGCGGAGCGCGGTCCTCGTCCTGTGCCCCGGCGAGGGGAGAGGCAGCACCGTCAGGAGAGGAGGAGAAGAATAACAGCAGTCGGGAGGCGCTCAACGTTGGGCCCGGACCTCGGAACGTCCGTCTCGCACAATCCCTTGGAGCGAAGCGACATTGACAGTTCGAGTAGCAGTCAAGAGAGGGAGTGTCCCCCTCGTAGCAACCCAGGAGGCTGTGTCTTCTGTCGAAATGCGGACGGGCGGGGGGGGGGGGGGCAGAACCGCTCTCCACGCTGGCTGCGGAACCATCTCAAACCTTCGGACGTACAAAACCTGGTGAGTCTTTACTGAACGGGAATAACCGGTAGCTGAACATATTTCTTTTTCACTTCTTATTCTTTTGCTGTTTGCTGCGGCCCTGTCTTATTTGTTTTGAGAGAGTGCCGGGAACAACAGGCGGGGGGTGTGCGGGGGTGCGCGAGGGGGCAGATGTTTCATCCTTGACTGTTCCAGGATGACAGGCTGTCGCAGAGCGAGTCGCTGAGAGACTCGGAGAGATCCAGGGTGGTCTGGCTGTGCGAGGACAGAATCGCCTCCGGTAGTCCATTCTCTCCCCGCACTTTCCTCTCGGTTACATCGCCGACAGACTTGGCTCTCTGTTTCAACACCTCGAGAGCCTCGAATCCGTGCAGGCCGCCCAGAGGGTACTGAGGCACGCTGGCCAGACAGGGTCCCTGTCCAGCATCGTCATGACACCTCGGACTTTTCTGTAAGCAAAACAGAAAATAGTTTTGGTATCTTTTTTTTAAAACTATTTTTATTCTGTCCCTGACGCACTGTCGGAGGATCAGTACTGAGGGAGTGCCGCACTGCCGGAGGGGCAGTACTGAGGGAGCGCCGCACTGTCGGAGGGGCAGTGCTGAGGGAGCGCCGCACTGTGAGAGGGGCGGTACTGAGGGAGCGCCGCACTGTCGGAGGGGCGGTACTGAGGGAGCGCCGCACTGTCGGAGGGGCGGTACTGAGGGAGCGCCGCACTGTCGGAGGGGCAGTACTGAGGGAGCGCCGCACTGTCGGAGGGGCAGTGCTGAGGGAGGACCGCACTGTCGGAGGGGCAGTACTGGGGGAGCGCCGCACTGTCGGAAGGGCAGTAACAGCCGAGAGGTGCTTACCAGTGCGTTGGTGGTGCGGTGTTTGTATAGAGCATTGATGTCTCCCTGTCTCTCCGGCATGCACAGGAAACTCTCCATAGGGACACCGACTGCTCTGGAATTAGGGAATGTCCAGCCCTTGCTGTGTGGGGATCTGGACTGAGGTAAATAATTCCTTGAAGCTTCTGCATGTAGAACAGATAAACGGAAGGTTAGTGCTGGGCCTGTGACACTTTGCCTCAGCTACCCCTGCCCCTGTGACCACTCCCCGTCGCCCAATTCTCTGCCCCTCTCTTTCCCACAAGGTGTGCAGTTTCCATCCTTCTATTAATAGAAAGAAAATCTCCCATTTCTCCAGCGCCTTTCCCCACCTCAGGACATCCCAAAGCGCTTCACAGCCAATTAAGTAGTTTCTTTTGATCACTGTAAGCCCAGTTAATCTGTTTTTTAGTGATTTTGAAGTAAACTCCCCCTACTCTTCTTCGACTTAGTATCCGTGGGATCTTTTACGTCCACCTGAGAGAGCAGACGGGGTCTCGGTTTAACATCTCATCCGAAAGACAGCCCCTCCGACAGTGCAGCGCTCCCTGAGTACCACACCTCCGACAGTGCGGCGCTCCCTCAGTACTGCCCCTCCGACAGTGCAGTGCTCCCTCAGTACTGCCCCTCCGACAGTGCGGCGCTCCCTCAGTACTGCCCCTCCGACAGTGCGGCGCTCCTTCAGTACCGCCCCTCCGACAGTGTGGTGCTCCCTCAGTACTGCCTCTCCGACAGTGCGGCGCTCCCTGAGTACCACACCTCCGACAGTGCAACACTCCCTCAGTACTGCCCCTCCAACAGTGCAGCGCTCCCTCAGTACTGCCCCTCCGACAGTGCAGCGTTCCCTCAGTACCGCCCCTCCGACAGTGCAGCATTCCCTCAGTACCGCCCCTCCGACAGTGCAGCATTCCCTCAGTACCGCCCCTCCGACAGTGCAGCACTCCCTCAGTACTGCCCCTCCGACAGCGCGGCGCAACCTCAGTACTGCCCCTCCGACAGTGCGGCGCTCCCTCAGTACTGCCCCTCCGACAGTGCAACACGCCCTCAGTACTGCCCCCCAGACAGTGCGGCGCTCCCTCAGTACTGCCCCTCCGACAGTGCAGCGCTCCCTCAGTACTGCCCCTCCGACAGTGCGGCGCTCCCTCAGTACTGCCCCTCCGACAGTGCGGCGCTCCCTCAGTACTGCCCCTCCGACAGTGCGGCGTTCCCTCAGTACTGCCCCTCCGACAGTGCGGCGCTCCCTCAGTACTGCTCCTCCGACAGTGCAGCGCTCCCTCAGTACTGCCCCTCCGACAGTGCGGCGCTCCCTCAGTACTGCCCCTCCCACAGTGCGGCACTCCCTCAGTACTGCCCCTCCGACAGTGCGGCGCTCCCTCAGTACTGCCCCTCCCACAGTGCGGCGCTCCCTCAGTACTGCCCCTCCGACAGTGCGGCGCTCGATCAGTACTGCCCCTCCGACAGTGCGGTGCTCCCTCAGTACTGCCCCTCCGGCAGTGCGGCGCTCCCTCAGTACCGCTACCAGCACCAAGGACAAAGACCCCGGTTGCGTTGCGCCCGTTACCTGCTGTCTCCAGCTCCCGCACGGTCTCCTGTGATGATCGAGGGATGTCCAGCACTGGTTGTGTGGCCTCACACCTCTGGCCGTCGGCCGGACACGGGACCTCCCTCTCCAGCGTTCTAGCCTTGCGCGGGGCCTCTCCCGTGGCCCGCGTGCTGCCCTGGGCTGGGGTCTGGGCTTCGCGCTCATGCTGTCCCAGTCTGATCCGGGGGAATGATTTCCCCGTCACGCTCCCTGCTGTGTCCGGTGGAGGGAATGTCCCGATCCCACTGTCTAGGGTCCGTGTCTGGAAACTGGATCCTGGAGTCGAAATATGATAAAAAGGAATGAAGACTTGGGAAATAGTGATACTGGATTTACACACCTTGGTTAGACCACACTTGGAGCATTGCGAACAGTTCTGGTCTCCATATACCTTGGTTGGACCACACTTGGAGCACCGTGCACAGTTCAGGTCTCCGTATACCTTGGTTAGACCACACTTGGAGCACCGTGCACAGTTCTGGTCTCTGTATACCTTGGTTAGACCACACTTGGAGCACTGTGCTCAGTTCTGGTCTCCGTATACCTTGGTTAGACCACACTTGGAGCACTGTGCACAGTTCTGGTCTCCGTATACCTTGGTTAGACCACACTTGGAGCACTGTGCACAGTTCTGGTCTCCGTATATTTTGGTTAGACCACACTTGGAGCACTGTGCACAGTTCTGGTCTCCATATACCTTGGTTAGACCACACTTGGAGCACCGTGCACAGTTCTGGTCTCCGTACACCTTGGTTTACCACACTTGGAGCACCGTGCACAGTTCTGGTCTCCGTATACCTTGGTTAGGCCACACTGGGAGCACTGTGCACAGTTCTGGTCTCCGTATACCTTGGTTAGACCACACTTGGAGCACCGTGCACAGTTCTGGTCTCTGTATACCTTGGTTAGACCACACTTGGAGCACTGTGCACAGTTCTGGTCTCCGTATATTTTGGTTAGACCGCACTTGGAGCACTGTGCACAGTTCTGGTCTCCGTATACCTTGGTTAGGCCACACTTGGAGCACCGTGCACAGTTCTGGTCTCCGTATACCTTGGTTAGACCACACTTGGAGCACCGTGCACAGTTCTGGTCTCCGTATACCTTGGTTAGACCACACTTGGAGCACCGTGCACAGTTCTGGTCTCCATATATTTTGGTTAGACCGCACTTGGAGCGCCGTGCACAGTTCTGGTCTCCGTATACCTTGGTTAGACCACACTGGGAGCACTGTGCACAGTTCTGGTCTCCATATACCTTGGTTAGACCACACTTGGAGCACCGTGCACAGTTCTGGTCTCCATATACCTTGGTTAGACCACACTTGGAGCACTGTGCACAGTTCTGGTCTCCATATACCTTGGTTAGACCACACTTGGAGCACTGTGCACAGTTCTGGTCTCCATATACCTTGGTTAGACCACACTTGGAGCACTGTGCACAGTTCTGGTCTCCATATACCTTGGTTAGACCACACTTGGGGCACTGTGCACAGTTCTGGTCTCCATATTATAAAAAGGATATAGAGGCACTGGTGAAGTTGAAAATAAGATTGACAAGGATGACACCAGAACTGAGAGGTTTATAACTATCAGGAAAGACTGAACAGGCTGGGGCTCTTTTCTCCAGAAAAGAGAAGGCTGAGGGGGGACCTGATAGAGGTCTTTAAAATTATGAAGGGGGTTCGATAGGGTAGACGTAGAGAAGATGTTTCCACTTGTGGGGGAGACCAGAACTAGGGGCCGTCAATATAAGAGAGTCACTAATAAATCCAATGGGGAATTCAGGAGAAACTTCTTTACCCAGAGAGTGGTGAGAATGTGGAACTCGCTACCACAGGGAGTGGTGGAGGCGAAGAGCACAGGTACATTTAAGGGGAAGCTGAATAAACACACGAGGGAGAAAGGAATAGAAGGATATGGTGATAGGGTGAGATGGAGTAGGGGTGGGAGGAGGCTGGTGTGGAGAATAAACACCGGCACGGAATAGATGGGCCAAATGGCCTGTTTCTGTGCCGTAGACTGCGATGTGCGTTTGGTGGGGATGGTTTATGATTTAGGGATCTGTGGCTAGCGGAGATAACAGTGGGGGTGACTTGACCCCAACAGGGGCGGTCCTTTCACGTCCCGCTGACTCTGAGGGTGAGTTGGGTTAACAATGGCGCTCCGCCCCCGGGAAACCCTCGCACGATCAGTCATCGCGCGCGCTGCCTTCGGACGTACCGACGAAACAGTGAGACGCCAGCGACTCGGTCAGACTTTCATCGACGGTGATGTCATACTTGGCGCCTGAATCCTCGATCTGGAAAAACAGAATAAGAGGGGCGGTTTCAGTTCACGCTCTTCCTCAGCTTGGCTCCGTCAGTAACCCTCCTGGGTCGGAAGTCCGAGCTCGGCATTGAGCCCCGTAATCCCAAGCTGCCCACTCGGTGCCAGTACTGAGGGAGCGCCGCACCGTCGGAGGGGCAGTACTGAGGGAGCGCCGCACTGTCGGAGGGGCAGTACTGAGGGAGCGCCGCACTGTCGGAGGGACAGTACTGAGGGAGCGCCGCACTGTCGGAGGGGCAGTACTGAGGGAGCGCCGCACTGTCGGAGGGGCAGTACTGAGGGAGCGCCGCACTGTCGGAGGGGCGGTACTGAGGGAGCGCCGCACTGTCGGAGGAGCAGTACTGAGGGAGCGTCGCACTGTCGGAGGGGCGGTACTGAGGGAGCGCCGCACTGTCGGAGGAGCAGTACTGAGGGAGCGTCGCACTGTCGGAGGGGCGGTACTGAGGGAGTGCCGCACTGTCGGAGGGGCGGTAATGAGGGAGCGCCGCACCGTCGGAGGGCCAGTACTGAGGGAGCGCCGCACTGTCGGAGGGGCGGTACTGAGGGAGCGCCGCACTGTCGGAGGGGCAGTACTGAGGGAGCACCGCACTGTCGGAGGGCCAGTACTGAGGGAGCGCCGCACTGTCGGAGGGGCGGTACTGAGGGAGCGCCGCACTGTCGGAGGGGCAGTACTGAGGGAGCACCGCACTGTCGGAGGGCCAGTACTGAGGGAGCGCCGCACTGTCGGAGGGGCGGTACTGAGGGAGCACCGCGCTGTCGGAGGGGCGGTACTGAGGGAGCGCCACACTGTCGGAGGGGCAGTACTGAGGGAGCTCCGCACTGTCGGAGGGGCAGTACTGAGGGAGCGCCGCACTGTCGGAGGGGCAGTACTGAGGGAGCGCCGCACTGTCGGAGGGGCGGTAATGAGGGAGCGCCGCACTGTCGGAGGGGCGGTAGTGAGGTAGCGCCGCACTGTCGGAGGGGCAGTACAGAGAGAGTGCTGCACCGTCGGAGGGCCAGGACTGAGGGAGCGCCGCACTGTCGGAGGGCCAGGACTGAGGGAGCGCTGCACTGTTGGAGGGACAGTACTGAGGGAGCGCCGCACTGTCGGAGGGGGGCAGTGCTGAGGGAGTGCCGCACTGTCAGAGGGGCAGTACTGAGAGAGCGCCGCACCGTCGGAGGGGCAGTACTGAGGGAGCGCCGCACCGTCGGAGGGGCAGTACTGAGGGAGCGCCGCACTGTCGGAGGGGCGGTACTGAGGGAGCGCCGCACTGTCGGCGGGGCGGTACTGAGGGAGCACCGCACTGTCGGAGGGCCAGTACTGAGGGAGCGCCGCACTGTCGGAGGGGCGGTACTGAGAGAGCGCCGCACTGTCGGAGGGGCAGTACTAAGGGAGCGCCGCACTGTCGGAGGGCCAGTACTGAGGGAGCGCCGCACTGTCGGAGGGGCGGTACTGAGGGAGCACCGCACTGTCGGAGGGGCGGTACTGAGGGAGCGCCACACTGTCGGAGGGGCAGTACTGAGGGAGCGCCGCACTGTCGGAGGGGCGGTAATGAGGGAGCGCCGCACTGTCGGAGGGGGGCAGTGCTGAGGGAGTGCCGCACTGTCAGAGGGGCAGTACTGAGAGAGTGCTGCACCGTCGGAGGGCCAGGACTGAGGGAGCGCTGCACTGTCGGAGGGGCAGTACTGAGGGAGCGCCGCACTGTCGGAGGGGCAGTACTGAGGGAGCGCCGCACTGTCGGAGGGGCAGCACTGAGGGAGCGCCACACCGATATTTCTGACCTAGCGTCTCCTCAAGGTGCACCTGCTTGGACATCTTGCCCAGAGGGAAGCACCTTGACCCTTAAAGGGACAGGCCCCAGGTTAGGCTGGGCCACGCCTGCGCCACCCCGCGCGGCGGCCGTGCTCCATCCGTGAGCAATGCCACGGGCCCTTCTATCTGTGGGGCAGTGAGAGGGAGCCCGTCACCTTCTCCAAGTGATGGATGTCTTCGCTGGAGCGCAGGTGGTTGACGATCTGGCCCCTCGCCATGTCCGGCAGGTGTCCGATGAGCCGCTGGTGACCGACCAGTCCGTTTCTCTGGGCCTCCGCAGAGTGACCGCTCGACTTGTACTCGGACATCCGCTGGAACGGTTTGGCCTCGCTCCCGAGGCTTGGGCAATTGGTCGGTGGAAACTCCTTCACATCAACCCTGTTGTCATGGCAACAAGAATAGAAACTAATACATGTAGATATCATCCTGTACCACAGTCATTAAATTACTCCAGCCCCTACAACCCTCCCTATCTCTGTAACCTCCTCCAGCCCCTACAACACTCCGTATCTCTGTAACCTCCTCCAGCCCCTACAGCCCTCTCTATCTCTGTAACCTCCTCCAGCCCCTACAACCCTCCCTATCTCTGTAACCTCCTCCAGCCCCTACAACCCTCCCTATCTCTGTAACCTCCTCCAGCCCCTACAACCCTCCCTATCTCTGTAACCTCCTCCAGACCCCTTCAACCCTCCCTATCTCTGTAACCTCCTCCAGCCCCTACAACCCTCCCTATCTCTGTAACCTCCTCCAACTCCCAACAACCCTATCTCTGTAACCTCCTCCTGCCCCTACAACCCTCCTATCTCTGTAACCTCCTCCAGCCCCCTACAACCCTCCCTATCTCTGTAACCTCCTCCAGCCCCCTACAACCCTCCCTATCTCTGTAACCTCCTCCAGCCCCCTACATCCCTCCCTATCTCTGTAACCTCCTCCAGCCCCCTATAACCCTCCCTCTCTGTAACCTCCTCCAGCCCCTACAACCCTCCCTATCTCTGTAACCTCCTCCAGCCCCTACAACCCTCCCTATCTCTGTAACCTCCTCCAGCCCCCTACAACACTCCGTATCTCTGTAACCTCCTCCAGCCCCTACAGCCCTCTCTATCTCTGTAACCTCCTCCAGCCCCTACAACCCTCCCTATCTCTGTAACCTCCTCCAGCCCCTACAACCCTCCCTATCTCTGTAACCCCCTCCAGCCCCCTACAACCCTCCCTATCTCTGTAACCTCCTCCAGCCCCCTACAACCCTCCCTATCTCTGTAACCTCCTCCAGCCCCCTACAACCCTCCCTATCTCTGTAACCTCCTCCAGCCCCTACAACCCTCCCTATCTCTGTAACCTCCTCCAGCCCCCTACAACCCTCCCTATCTCTGTAACCTCCTCCAGCCCCTCCAACCCCTCCGAGATCTCTGCGCTCCTCCAATTCTGCCCTCTTGAGCATCCCCCTGATTTCCATCGCTCCACCATTGGCGGCCGTGCCTTCAGCCGCCTGGGCCCCGAGCTCTGGAATTCCCTCCCTAAATCTCTCCGCCTCTCTCTCTCCTTCTGTAAAACTATCCATTATGGATGTCGGGAAAGACTGAACAGGCTGGGGCTCTTTTCTCCAGAAAAGAGAAGGCTGAGGGGTGACCTGATAGCGGTCTTTAAAATTATGAAGGGGTTTCGATAGGGTAGACGTAGAGAAGATGTTTCCACTTGTGGGGGGAGACCAGAACTAGGGGCCATCAATATAAGATCGTCACTAATAAATCCAATGGGGAAGTCAGGAGAAACTTCTTTACCCAGAGAGTGGTGAGAATGTGGACCTCGCTACCACAGGGAGTGGTTGAGGCGAAGAGCACAGATGCATTTAAGGGGAAGCTGGATTAACACACGAGGGAGAAAGGAATAGAATGGTATGGTGATGGGGTGAGATGGAGTAGGGGTGGGAGGAGGCTCGTGTGGAGCATTAACACCGGCACGGACCAGTTGGGTCGAACGGCCTCTTTCTGTGTAATTCTATTGAATCTGCTTCCTCCGCCCTCTCAGGCAGCTTGTCCCAGATCGCTACAACTCACGATGTGAGTCTTGGGTCATTTAACCTGTTGACTCCCTCTGTGTGACTGTAGCCTCCCCCGCCCGCCCCCGCCATCCCCTTTACATAGAAACACAGAAGATAGGAGCAGGAGTAGGCCATTCGGCCCCTCGAGCCTGCTCTGCCATTCAATGAGATCATGGCTGATCATCCAAATTCAGTACCCTGTCCCTGCCTTCTCCCCATATCCCTTGACCCCTTTAGCCTTAAGAAATATATCTAACTCCTTCTTGAATATATTTAATGAATTGGCCTCAACTGCCTTCTGTGGTAGAGAATTCCACAGGTTCACCACTCTCTGGGTGAAGAAATTCCTCCTCATCTCAGTCCTAAATGGCTTACCCCTTATCCTTAGACTGTGACCCCTGGTTCTGGACTCCCCCGCCATCGGGAACATCCTTCCTGCATCTAGTCTGTCTAGTCCTGTTAGAATTTTATAAGTTTCAATGAGATCCCCTCTCATTCTTCTAAACTCCAGCGAGTATAAGCCCAATCGACCCAATCTCTCTTCATACGTCATTCCTGCCATCCCAGGTATCAGTCTGGTGAATCTTCGCTGCACTCACTCCATGGCAAGAACATCTTGCCTCAGATAAGGCGACCAAAACTGCACACAATACTCAAGGTGTGGTCTCACCAAGGCCCTGTACAACTGCAGCAAGACATCCTTGCTCCTGTACTCGAACCCTCTCGCTACGAAGGCAATCTCTCTTCACACGTCATTCCTGCCAGCCCAGGTATCGGTCTCTACTTTTTCCCAAACCTGCTGAACCTGACTGTCTGCAACTGTTGTTGTTCCTTTTGGTGTCTTCCCATTGCCTCACTGACGATCTTTAAGTCATGGAATCATAGAACCTCACAGCACAGGAGGCGGCCATTCGGCCCATCGTGCCTGTGCCGGCTCTTTGAACGAGCTCTCCAATTAGTCCCACTCCCCCCCACTCTTTCCCCAGAGCCCTGTGAATTGTGTCCCCTTCAATACTTATCCAATTCCCTTTTTGAAAGTTCCTATTGGGGTGACCTGATAGAGGTGTTTAAGATTATGAAAGGGTGTCGACGGGGTAGATGTAGAGAAGGTGTTTCCACTTGTGTGGGGCGAGACTAGAACTAGGGGCCATCAATATAAGACAGTCACTAATAAATCCAATGGGGAATTCAGGAGAAACTTCTTTACCCAGAGAGTGGTGAGAATGTGGAACTCGCTACCACAGGGAGTGGTTGGAGGTTCTGTGATGAGACCTTCCAAACTTGGCCCAAACAACGTGGAGGTGGTGTGGGGCAAATGGGGGGAATGGTCACCGTGATCTGTTGAGTAATGTGGGGGGGGAGGGAGAAATGTGGGGCGATGACCCCCCCCTTAAGCTGTTCAACGGCAGGGTGGGGCGGGATGGGGGAGTGGCGGGGCTGTGGTTGTTGGAGGTCATTCATCTCAATCACATGACATCACTGCAGGAGTTCCTCAGGGCAGTGTCCTGGGCCCAACCATCTTCAGCTGTTTCATCAATGACCTTCCCCACCTCTGACCTTATGATGGAGGGATGTTCGCTGATGATTGCACAGTGTTCAGCACCATTCGAGACTCGTCAGATACTGACGCAGTCCGTGTCCATATGCAGCAAGACCTGGACAACATTCAGACTTGGGCTGACAAGTGGCAAGTAACATTCGCACCACACAAGTGCCAGGCAATGACCATCTCCAACAAGCGAGACTCTAACCATCTCCCCTTGACATTCAATGGCATTACCAATCGCTGAATCCCGCACTATCAACATCCTGGGAGTTACCATTGATCAGAAACTGAACTGGACCAGCCATATAAATACTGTGGCTACAAGAGCAGGCCAGAGGCTGGGAATTCTGCAGCGAGTGTCTCACCTCCTGACTCCCCAAAGCCTTTCCACCATCTACAAGGCACAAGCCAGGTGTGTGATGGAATACTCTCCACTTGCCTGGATGAGTGCAGCTCCAACAACACTCAAGAAGCTCGACACCATTCAGGATAAAGCAGCCCGCTCGATCGGCACTCCAACCACCACCTTCAACATTCACTCCCTCCACCACCGGCGCACTGTGGCTGCAGTGTGTACCATTTACAAGATGCACTGCAGTAACTCGCCAAGGCTTCTTCGACAGCACCTCCCAAACCCGCGACCTCTGCCACCTAGAAGGACACGGGCAGCAGGCGCATGGGAACATCACCACCTACAAGTTCCCCTCCAAGCCACACACCATCCTGACTTGGACCTGTATCGCCGTTCCTTCACTGTCGCTGGGCCAAAATCCTGGAACTCCCTTCCTAACAGCATTGTGGGTGTACCTACACCATATGGACTGCAGCGGTTCAAGAAGGCGGCTCACCGCCATCTTCTCAAGGGCAATTAGGGATGGGCACTAAATGCAGGCCTAGCCAGCCAGCGACGCCCACATCCCATCAATGAATAAAAAAATAAAATAAAATGGGGGAGCGGTTCCCGTTACCTGTTGAGTAACTGCTGCATGAAGCTGTCGGCTCGCACTCCTCTGTAACCAGCCGGCACCTCGTCCGCCGCCTCGACCCCGGCCTCGCCCAGCCCCCGCGGAGGCCTTTCAACTCCGACCCTCTTCCAGCAGTCTTCGGGAAAGTCCTTCCTGCCCTCCCAGTCTCTCTCCGCTTTCCTGCCGCCTTGCGCCTGGGCGCCGCCGGCCGTTGGCGGGGGTCCGGTCTTGGCCTCCTCCTCCCTCTCCTCCTCCTCCTCCTCCCTCTCCTCCTCCTTCAGCCCCTCCGCCAGCTTGCCGATGATGGCCGGGAGTTTGGTCTTGCGGAAGCCGAACCAGGTGGCGATGGTGGAGCTGGCTTTCTGCTTGGCCTCCCCGCCCTGGCTCTTGTTCTGCAGCTTCTGCATGTTCTCCTCGATCCCCTTCATGACCTTCTCCTCGATGGTGGACTGGGCGCCGGAGCCGGCTGGGGGCGGGCTGGCCTTGGGGCTGGCGCCAAGCGGCGGTCCTTTGGGCCTGGGCTCCTCGCGGCCCGGGGGCGCCCTGGGTCCACCGTCTCCTCGGGAGGGCGACTTGCACGGCAGCTTGCTGTGGCCGGCTGGGCTCCGGGCCCCCTCGGGGCCGCCTGGGAGCTTGCGGAAGGGATGGGGCCGCGGGCCGTCGCTGGGCTCGGGGGCGTGGCACTCCACCGCGACGCCCTCCGCGCTCCGCTGCCCGCTGGGGCTCCGGCGCTTCTCCGAGGCGGGGAGGGGGGACTCCTGCCTCTTGTGGCTGCACTCGAGCCTCTGTGCAGGGGAGGAGGGGGAGGGGGCTGGTTTGGCCTTGCCGGCGCGGGCCGGACACTCCCGGGGGATCCGGACCGGAGAGGTGGACAACCCCAGCTCTTTCCTCAGGGATCGGGGCGACCGGGGGCACCGGTCCCGCTCCCTGGCGCGGGGCGGGGCCGGCACGCCTTCAGGGGACAGGGCAGCGCGCAGGGACGATCGGTACCCGGTCGGGTCAGCCGGGCGGGGGCCGGCGAGAGAGTCCTCGGCCCCTACCTTGTGTTTGGGCCGGGGCGAGCATGGCCCGTTCCTGCCCTGGCGGCCCCCGCCAGCCCGGGGGTCCGGGGCCGAGGGCACAGGGGTGGTGGAGTCACGGCACGGTGCGCCGGCGGGCGGCTCGCTCCGGCACGGGAGCCGGGACCAGCTCCTGGCGGGCTGGGCAACGGTCTTGAGCAGGCCCGAGCCCGGGGGGCTCCTCTCGCCCCCGCCCGCCAGCCGGGAGGGGCGGAGGGACCTGGAGGGCGAGGCGGGCTCGGGAGGCGGGGAGTCCAGGGCGACGCCGTGGTTTTCGGGCGTCCCACGGCGTGGCCGCTGCTGGAGGTCCCGACCCCCGCTGACTTCCGTCGGCCTCTGACCCGCCCGGCTGCTGACCGCCTCCAGCGGCAGGCAGCCGGGCTCCTCGCGGACGCCCCGCACGGGCGTGTCCGCATCGTCAGCGGGGCACTGGGCCCCTGGCTGGTCTTCCCCGCCCTCCGCCCGCTCCGAGCTGTCCCCTCCCCCGCCCGCGCAGCGGGAGCAGCGGTAGCGGAGGCAGGACGGGGGCCCCGGCAGCGCGCCCATGGAGTTGGCTTCCTTCAGCTTCTTCAAGATCTCCAGGATGTGACCCTCGTTTTTGAAGATGGCGGCAGCCGGACCCTCGGCCGATCCGCCCGCCGTGCTGGGCAGGCAGGAGGCGAATGTCGGCGAACCTCGGCAGCCGAGCTAGGGGAAGGAAGCAGAGAGAGAGAGAAAGAAAAAACACGTCACCACTCACTGCTCACTCGAAATCGGCACGATGGGCCGAATGGCCTCCTCCTCTTGACGTATATAGCCCCCTCTAAACCTGGTCAAGGAGACATCCCGAGAGACAAAATATTAACATCGAGCCGTAGAACGTACAGCACAGAAACCGGCCATTTGGTCCCACTGCTCCGTGCCGGTGTTTATGCTCCACACCAGCCTCCTCCCACTCCTCCTCATCTCACCCTATCCTTCTATTCCTTTCTCCCTCGAGTGTTTATCCAGCTTCCTCCTTAAACGCCTCAACCACTCCCTGTGGTAGCGAGTTTCTCCGCGGGTATGGTAGCTCAGTGATTGACATGAATCAACTGAGCGGCCTGCCGGTGGCGCTGTCCAGGGAGAGTATAAATACTCGGGCACGGGCCCAGCTTGCGCAGGACATTCTTCAACAGGAACTAGTGAAGGACACAACTAGACCGCCATGTTGTAAAACAGTCGATGAAAGCTTTGTTTAACGCTTAGACCAAGTGCCTAGTTAGTTTTCTAACGTCAGTGATTATGTTCACTGGACTAGTAATCTAGAAGCCCGGCTTAATAATCCGTGAGACTGTGAGTTCAAATCCCCCTCACAGGCAGCTGGGGAATTTAAATTCAATTAATTAAATAAATCTGGAATAAAAAGCCAGTGTCAGTAATGGTGACCATGAAAACTGCCAGATTGCTGTAAAAACCCATCTGGTTCACTGATGTCCTATAGTGGAAGGAAATCTGCTGTCCTCACCCGGTCTGGCCGATATGTGACTCCAGATTCACAGCAACGTGGTTGACTCCAACCTTCTCAAGGGCGATTAGGGATGGGCCTTGCCAGCGATGCCCACATCCCAGGAATGAATAAAAAAAATTCTCACCACCCTCTGGGTAAAGAAGTTTCTCCTGAATTCCCCATTGGATTTATTAGTGACTGTCTTATATCGATGGCCCCTAGTTCTGGTCTCCCCAGCAAGTAGAAACATCTTTGACATCTACCCTATTGAAACCCCCTTCATAGTTTTAAAGACCTCTATCAGGTCACCCTCTCAGTCAAGAGGAAAGAGCCCCCTATTCGGATTGCAGGAGGGGGTATTAGGACAGGTGACGAGGTCGTTTTATTAAGCAGGTGGGTGGGGAGCTGTTATCAGGACCCCTTTTAAAGGCCCCCTCTGCTCTCTCGGGTGGACGTAAGAGATCCCACGGCCACTATTTCGAAGAAGAGCAGGGGGGGAGTTCTCCCCGGTGTCCTGGGGCCAATATTTATCCCTCAATCAACATCACTAAAAACAGATGATGAGCAATAAGAAAATGGCAGCGACATTAAACTTTGGGCAGGATTTTCATGGGGCCGTGGAGGCGGGATTGGAGGCGTGTGGGGGTTTAAAATCCCGAAATCGGGGGTGCATGAACCCATGCCGCCCCCAACCCGCCTCCATGCCAGTTTCCAAGGAGGCGGGTACCCGCTCCGCACTGGGACCCACCTCCCCGAGGCGGGAAGGGGATTAGTGCCAATTAACTGCCTGTCAACAGGTAGTTAACAGGCAGTTTTTAGCCTAATCCCTATTTTTATTCCTGAAGTGTGGGATTCCCGATGGCTCCAAACCACGCCAAGTTAGCGAGGCGGACCGTCGGGATGAAGGGCTTGGAGGGGTCGAGATGTCCGGTGTTCAGGTGAGTGATGGGTGCATGAGTGCAGAGGTAAGTGTGTTTGGTCTGTGTAAAGTGTTTAAAGAAGTTTTACTTACCTTTACAGCCTTCCTTCCTTCAGGTCTCGGGAGTCCCTCATCTCACCGGCACAGAAAGCAGAATGGCCGCGAGCTGTCAAAAGTTGCAGCATTCAGCTTTCTGTTCCGGGGAGATCTCTAAATCATCCTGAGAGGAAGGAATTAACTTGGAGTACGGATTGTCAGTGTTTGACAGCTTCAAACAGCTGATATTTCATCTGTCAAAAGGTCTTGACAGATGAAATGTCAATCTGTGACGTCACCTGTTGCCGGGTGGCCCTTAATTGGCCTGCTGAGCCCACTGGGCGGGCTCAACAAGGTCAATCAGGGGAAAATCGTGTGGGTTGGCTAGAACTCAATGGAGGCGGGACTACAACCCCAAAAGTTGTAGTCCCGCCTCCTACCCACCTCCTCAATAAAAATCCAGCCCTTTGTGTCTGTCTTCACGGTAGAAGACACAAAAAAACTTCCCGGAAATAATGGGGGAACCAAGGGTCATAGAGTCATAGAGTTTTACAGCACAGAAAGAGGCCCTTTGGCCCATCGTGTCTGCGCCGCCCATCCCTCCCTGTCCAATCTAATTCCATTTTCCAGCATTTGGTCCATAGCCTTGTATGCAATGGCATTTCAAGTGCTCATCCAAATGCTTCTTGTATGTTGTGAGGGTTCCTGCCTCTACCACCCTTTCAGGCAGTGAGTTCCAGATTCCAACCACCCTCTGGGTGAAAAAGTTCCTCCTCAAATCCCCTCTAAATCTCCTGCCCCTTACCCTGAATCTATGCCCCCTTGTTATTGACCCCCCTACTAAGGGGAAAAGTTCCTCTTTATCTACCCTATCTATGCCCCTCATCATTTTGTACACCTCAATCAGGTCCCCCCTCAGCCTCCTTTGCTCCAAGGAAAACAACCCCAGCCTGTCCAGCCTCTCTTCATAGCTGAGGCGCTCCATCCCAGGTAACATCCTGGTGAATCTTCTCTGCACCCTCTCCAAAGCAATCACATCCTTCCTATAGTGAGGCGACCAGAACTGCACACAGTACTCCAGCTGTGGCCTCACCAGCGTTTTGTACAGCTCCATCATAACCTCCCTGCTCTTATATTCTATGCCTCGGCTAATGAAGGCAAGTATCCCATATGCCTTTTTAACCACCTTATCTACCTGTTCCGCTGCCTTCAGGGATCTATGTACATGTACACCAAGGTCCCTCTGACCCTCTGTACTTCCTAGGGTCCTACCACTCATTGTGTATTCCCTTGCCTTATTTGTCCGTCCAAAATGCATCACCTCGCACTTTTCAGGGTTAAATTCCATTTGCCACTTTTCCGCCCATCTGACCAACCCGTTTATATCGTCCTGTAGCCTGAGGCTTTCCTCCTCACAATTTACCACCCCACCAATTTTCGTGTCATCTGCGAACTTACTGATCATACCTTTTACATTCTCATCCAAATCATTTATGTAGATCACAAACAACAAGGGACCCAGCACCGATCCCTGAGGTACCCCACTGGACACAGGCTTCCAGTCACAAAAGCAACCTTCGACCATCACCCTCTGCCTCCTGCCACTCAGCCAGTTTAGGATCCAACGCGCCAAGGCACCCTGGATCCCATGGGCTCTTACCTTCTTGACCAGTCTCCTATGTGGGACTTTGTCAAAAGCTTTACTGAAGTCCATGTAAACCACATCCACAGCATTTCCCTCATCCACCCCCCTAGTCACCCCCTCGAAAAATTCAATCAGATTTGTCAGACATGATTTACCCTTGACAAAGCCATGCTGACTATCCCCGATTAATCCTTGCCTCTCCAAGTGGAGACTAATTTTGTCCCTCAGAATTTTTTCCAATAATTTCCCTACCACAGATGTTAGGCTCACTGGCCTGTAATTCCCTGGTTTATCGAGAAGGGTCTAGCGAGAACGGGGAACTTAAAGAAATCAGTATAAGTAAAGACATAAGACTGGAGAAATTAATGGGACTAAGTGCCGATAAATCCCCTGGACCAGACGACCTGCATCCTAGGGTTTTAAAAGCGATGGCTGCAGAGATAGTGGATGTACTGGGATTAATCTTCCAGAATTCCCTAGATTCTAGAACAGTCCCCAAGGAGTGGAAGGTAGCAAACATAACCCCGCTATTTAAGAAAGGAGGATGAGAAAAAACGGGGAACTACAGGCCAGTTAGCCTGACATCAGTAGTAGGCAAAATGCTAGAATCTATTATTAAGGACGTGGTATCAGGGCATTTAGAAAATCATATGATTAGGCCGAGTCAACACGGATTTATGAAAGGGAAATCGTGTTTGACAAACCTGTTAGAGTTTTTTGAGGTTGTAACTAGCAGAACAGATAAGGGAGAACCAGTGGATGTGGTGTATTTAGATTTTCAGAAGGCATTCGATAAGATGCCACACAAGAGGTTATTAAACAACATTGGGGCTCATGGGATTGGGGGTAATATACTAGCATGGATTGAGGATTGGTTAACGGACAGAAAACGGAGAGTAGGAATAAACGGGTCATTTTCGGGCTGGCGGTCTGTAACTAGTGGGGTACCGCAAGGATCAGTGCTTGGGCCTCAGCTATTCACAATCTACATCAATGACTTAGATGAAGGGTGATGTGCCTTCAATAACCACAAAACTAGAAGTTATAGATTTAAACAAGTTGGCTTTTAATCACTAAGAACAGAGCTAACATCTCAACACACCGACTGGCTCACAGGAATGAGTCAGAGAAGTCAGGGAAGAGGAAGTGAAACTATACACCGTGTAGGGGAGGGTAATATACATGAGTGCAAAACAAATACAGGCAAGCCAAACACATTTCATTACAAAGGGACTGAGTGTAACGTATCCAAGTTTGCTGACGATACAAAGTTAGGTGGGAAAGTAAGCTGTGAGGAGGACGCAAGGAGGCTGCAGAGAGATATAGACAGGTTGACTGAGTGGGCAAGAACATGGCAAATGGAATACAACGTGGGGAAGTGTGAAGTTATCCACTTTGGTAGGAAAAACAAAAAAGTAGAATATTTTTTAAATGGTGAGAGACTGGGAAATGTTGGTGTTCAGAGGGACCTGGGTGTCCTTGTACACGAATCACTGAAGGTTAACATGCAGGTGTGATGAAATATGCCATTCATCACTCATCTGTATTCTCTGTGTGTGATTGTGCCTGTGACTGTGGTTTAGTTTCAGTTTCATTTCCCTTACCTCAGTTCCATTTCCTCACCTGTATTTTATTGTGTGTAGGGCTCCTGGCCCCTACTTAAGCAGGCCCAGCGTGTCTCACATCCAGTACAGCCGACCTCTGGATGGGAGACACTTCTCCACTGTGTGTTACCTTCTAAGTTAATAAAAGCCTTGCTTTGTTCAGTTAACATTGAGTCTCGGATTTATTGAGGCACATCAGCAGGTACAGCAAGCAATTAGGAAAGCAAATGGTATGTTGGCCTTTATTACAAGAGGATTTGAGTATAAGAGTAAAGACGTCTTACTGCAATTATATAGGGCCCTGGTGAGACCACACCTGGAGTATTGTGCACAGTTTTGGTCTCCTTACCTAAGGAAGGATATACTTGCCATAGAGGGAGTGCAACGAAGGTTCACCAGACTGGTTCCTGGGATGGGGGGATTGTCCTATGAGGGCAGATTGTGTAGACTAGGCCTATATTCCCTAGAGTTTAGAAGAATGAGAGGTGATCTCATTGAAACATACAAGATTCTGAGGGGGATTGACAGGGTAGATGCTGAGAGGCTGTTTCCCCCCTGGCTGGAGAGTCTAGAACCAGGGGTCACAGTCTCAGGATAAGGGGTCGGCCATTTAGGACTGAGATGAGGAGGAATTTCTTCACTCAGAGGGCGGTGAATCTTTGGGATTCTCTGCCCCAGAGGGCTGTGGAGGCTCAGTCGTTGAGTATATTCAAGGCTGAGATCGATAGATTTTTGGATATTAAGGGAATCAAGGGATATGGGGTTGGTGCAGGAAAAGTGGAGATGAGGTTGAAGATCAGCCATGATCTCATTGAGTGGTGGAGCAGGCTCGAGGGGCCGAATGGCCGACTCCTGCTCCAATTTCTTATGTTCGTATGATCTGTTCATTATCACATTGCTGTTTGTGGGAGCTTGCTGTGCGCAGATTGGCTGTCGCATTTCCTACATTACAACAGTGACTACACTTCAAAAAAAGTACTTCATTGGCTGTGAAGCGCTTTGGGACGACCTGAGGTTGTGAAAGAAAGAATATCTCGCATTTCACCACCTCAGGTCATCCCAAAGCGCTTCGCAGCCAATGAAGTACTTTTGAAGTGTGATCACTGTTGTAATGTAGGAAACGCGGCAGATAATTTGTGTAGCGCTGCCTCAGTACTGACCCTCCGACAGTGCGGCGCTCCCTCAGTACTGCCCCTCCGACAGTGCAGTGCTCCCTCAGTACTGCCCCTCCGACAGTGCGGCGCTCCCTCAGTGCTGCCCCTCCAACAGTGCAGTGCTCCCTCAGTACTGCCCCTCCGACAGTGCGGCGCTCCCTCAGTGCTGCCCCTCCAACAGTGCAGTGCTCCCTCAGTACTGCCCCTCCGACAGTGCGGCGCTCCCTCAGTACTGCCCCCTCCGACAGTGCGGCGCTCCCTCAGTACCGCCCCTCCGACAGTGCGGCGCTCCCTCAGTACCGCCCCTCCGGCAGTGCGGCGCTCCCTCAGTACTGCCCCTCCGACAGTGCGGCGCTCCCTCAGTACCGCCCCTCCGACAGTGCGGCACTCCCTCAGTACTGCCCCTCCGACAGTGCGGCGCTCCCTCAATACTGCCCCTCCGACAGTGCGGCGCTCCCTCAGTACTGCCCCTCCGACAGTGCAGCGCTCCCTCAGTACCGCCCCTCCGACAGTGTGGCGCTCCCTCAGTACTGACCCTCCGACAGTGCGGCGCTCCCTCAGTAGTGACCCTCCGACAGTGCGGCGCTCCCTCAGTACTGCCCCTCCAACAGTGCGGCGCTCCCTCAGTACCGCCCCTCCGACAGTGCGGCGCTCCCTCAGTACTGCCCCTCCGACAGTGCGGCGCTCCCTCAGTACTGCCCCTCCGACAGTGCGGCGCTCCCTCAGTACTGCCCCCTCCGAAAGTGCGGCGCTCCCTCAGTACTGCCCCTCCGACAGTGCAGCGCTCCCTCAGCACTGCACTGGAGTGTCAGCCTAGATTTTTGTGCTCAAGTCTCTGGAGTGGGACTTGAACCCACAACCTTCTGACTCAGAGATGAGAGAGAGAGAGAGAGAGAGAGAGAGAGCTACCCTCTCAGACTTGACTTGTCCTTCTCCAGTTTGCCCTCTGGGTCACGTCAGGTTGAGCGCTGCCGATTGCTAAATCATATGCTTCAGCAGACAACCCAAGGATTTACTTTAGCCTTTAATTAAAGAAAATAATTAAATCCGTGGGACTGAGCCTGTGCTGTCAGGCAAGGAGCCCACTTAGTAATGGTGCGGCATACCTGGCCTGTAATTAACTATATTTCCATCTTAAATTTCAATTACGGCGGTCCATTGAATCGCGGACTCGTTCCGTCCTGAGGAGCTGGGATACGGGGGGGGGGAAGTCCGTGCTTTATCTCCAGGCCGCTCCCCCCCACTTCATCTCCCTGCACTCCCGAGTGGCCGTGGGTTAACCGTCGCTTGTCAGCTGGCTATTCGACCAAGTGGGGAGGTGGTGGGGGAAGCACATTACCCTGGCCTCGCCCGGCCTGATACCGAACCCTGCCTCCTTTCCCTGTAATAGGGGTCTCAACACCCAACCCCCCTTTAAAAGGGGTCTCAACACCCAACCCCCCTTTAAAAGGGGTCTCGACACCGAACCTCCCTTTAAAAGGGGTCTCGACACCGAATCCCCCTTTAAAAGGGGTCTCGACACCCAACCCCCCTTTAAAAGGGGTCTCAACACCCAACCCCCCTTTAAAAGGGGTCTCAACACCCAACCCCCCTTTAAAAGGGGTCTCGACACCCAACCCCCCTTTAAAAGGGGTCTCGACACCCAACCCCCCTTTAAAAGGGGTCTCGACACCCAACCCCCCTTTAAAAGGGGTCTCGACACCCAACCCCCCTTTAAAAGGGGTCACGACACCGAACCTCCCTTTAAAAGGGGTCTCGACACCTAACCCCCCCTTTAAAGGGGGTCTCGACACCCAACCCCCCTTTAAAAGGGGTCTCGACACCGAATCTCCCTGTAAAAGGGGTCTCGACACCTAACCCCCCCTTTAAAGGGGGTCTCGACACCCAACCCCCCTTTAAAAGGGGTCACGACACCGAACCTCCCTTTAAAAGGGGTCTCGACACCTAACCCCCCCTTTAAAGGGGGTCTCGACACCCAACCCCCCTTTAAAAGGGGTCTCGACACCGAATCTCCCTGTAAAAGGGGTCACGACACCGAACCCCCCTTTAAAAGGGGTCTCGACACCTAACCGCCCCTTTAAAAGGGGTCTCGACACCGAATCCCCCTTTAAAAGGGGTCTCGACACCCAGCTCCCCTTTAAAAGGGGTCTCGACACCGAACCCCCCTTGAAAAGGGGTCACGACACCGAATCCCCCTTTAAAAGGGGTCACGACACCGAACCCCCTTTAAAAGGGGTCACGACACCGAACCGTGGGGTGTGGGGGAGGGGTTTGTGAATCGCAGCCTGATCCCGCTCCCCATCCCGTTCCCGATCCCGATCCTGCTCCTGTTCCTGACGTCCACTCGCGTTTTTAGGGGTCGCCGGGCAGTGATGGGGAGCTGACCCCACTCGGTAACCCGGGCTCACTGACCCCGGTCAGGGGTCAGCTGAGTGTCAGACTGGCCTGTGTCGCAGCGAGGGGCGGGGGCGGGGGGAATGGGGCGCCTGGCGATTCGCACCCCGGGGAAGACTTGCTGCCCTCAGGGGCAGAGGGGGATCAAAGCTGGGAGAGCGATGACCTCTCTGAGTCACTGGTCTCCGAGGAGCCTCCCTGATAATCCAAGATTTCTATCATTGCCTTGCCTGGTCGGTGTGCACTATTATACAGCTGCTCTCTGCATCCTGCTTCAATCACTTCCCATCAATGCTGCCTCCGCTAACGCTCTCTCCCTGATGCTCTCTCCCTGACGCTCTCTCCCTGATGCTCTCTCTCTCCCTGACGCGTGCTCTCTCCCCAACGCTCTCCCTGACGCTCTCTCCCTGACGCTCTCTCCCTGACGCTCTCTCTCTCCCTGATGCGCGCTCTCTCCCTGACGCTCTCTCTCTCCCTGACGCGTGCTCTCCCCGACGCGCTCTCTCCCTGACGCGTGCTCTCTCCCTGACGCTCTCTCTCTCCCTGACGCGTGCTCTCTCCGACGCGCTCTCTCTCCCCGACGCGCTCTCTCCCTGACGCGTGCTCTCTCCCTGACGCGTGCTCTCTCCGACGCGCTCTCTCTGACGCTCTCTCTCCCTGACGCTCTCTCTCTCCATGATGCTCTCCCTATGACGCTCTCTCTCTCCATGATGCTCTCCCTATGACGCTCTCTCCCCCTGACGCTCTCTCTCCTTGACGCTCTCTCTCTCTCTCTCTCTGACGCTCCCGCGAGATGAATTATTGTGTGCCCAGCGTTAGAGGTCAGTCCTGGGACAGGAATGTTGCTCTGCATCTTCCATTCACTCAAATATTCACCAGGGGACAGACCCCCCCCCAAGGATATTGTGTGAGTGAGTGAGTGAGTGAGTGAGTGAGTGAGTGAGTGAGTGAGTGAGTGAGTGTGTGTGTGTGTGTGTGTGTGTGAGTGTGTGTGTGTTAGTTAGTGTGTGTGGGTGTGTGAGAGTGAGTGAGAGTGTGTGAGTGTGTGTGTGAGTGTGTGTGTGTGTGAGTGTGTGAGTGTGTGTGTGTGTGTGAGTGTGTGAGTGTGTGTGTGTTAGTTAGTGTGTGTGGGTGTGTGAGAGTGAGTGAGAGTGTGTGAGTGTGTGTGTGTGTGTGAGTGTGTGAGTGTGTGTGTGAGTGTGTGTGTGTGTGTGAGTGTGTGTGTGTGTGTGTGAGTGTGTGTGTGTGTGAGTGTGTGAGTGTGTGTGTGTTAGTTAGTGTGTGTGGGTGTGTGAGAGTGAGTGAGAGTGTGTGAGTGTGTGTGTGTGTGTGAGTGTGTGAGTGTGTGTGTGAGTGTGTGTGTGTGTGTGAGTGTGTGTGTGTGTGTGTGTGTGTGAGTGTGTGTGAGTGTGTGTGTGTTAGTTAGTGTGTGTGTGTGTGTGAGTGTGTGTGTGTGAGTGTGTGAGTGTGTGAGAGTGAGTGAGAGTGAGTGAGAGTGTGAGGGGAAGCTGGAGAAACACACGAGGGAGAAAGGAATAGAAGGATATGGTGATGGGGTGAGATGAAGAGGGGTGGGGAGGAGGCTGGTGTGGAGCAGAAACCCCAGCACGGGCCAGTTGGGCCGAATGGCCTGTTTCTGTGCTGTACGTTCAATGTACTTCTACGCAAGAGCGACGCAGACATTTCAACACAACGAGGTGACACGTAAGGGGTCGTCATTCCTACCTGGCACTCGGCGCTCTCGCCGTGGGGCAGGAAGGAGGAGGAGATGGGGACGGTGAGTGTGTCGGCGTTGGCCAGCTGGGAATCGGGGGAAATGCCCGCGATCCCAGGCACCTGGAAGAGACGAGGAAAACGGCATAAAAATGAAAGAGACGCCGCGGATCCCGACACGGAGCAGGGGCGAGGGATTGGATTTACCCCCAAACAGAAAACGTTAGAGTCCCTCCGCAGACACGAGCTGAAGCGCGGTTAATCTCCGACAGTGCACGGACCCCCGTCACAACCGAGCTTATTCCCCCCGAAGGTGCTGATAGGGGGACGGAGAGGAGTTGGGGGGGAGAGGGTTGGGGTTCGGAGAGGGTTGGGGGAGAGGGTTGGGGTTCGGAGAGGGTTGGGGAGAGGGTTGGGGTTCGGAGAGGGTTGGGGAGAGGGTTGGGGTTCGGAGAGGGTTGGGGAGAGGGTTGGGGTTCGGAGAGGGTTGGGGAGAGGGTTGGGGGAGAGGGTTGGGGGAGAGGGTTGGGGTTCGGAGAGGGTTGGGGGAGAGGGTTGGGGGAGAGGGTTGGGGAGAGGGTTGGGGGAGAGGGTTGGGGGAGAGGGTTGGGGTTCGGAGAGGGTTGGGGAGAGGGTTGGGGAGAGGGTTGGGGGAGAGGGTTGGGGGAGAGGGTTGGGGTTCGGAGAGGGTTGGGGAGAGGGTTGGGGTTCGGAGAGGGTTGGGGGAGAGGGTTGGGGTGCAGAGAGGGTCAGGGTTCGGAGAGGGTTGGGGTTCGGAGAGGGTTGGGGTTCGGAGAGGGTTGGGGTTCGGAGAGGGTTGGGGTTCGGAGAGGGTTGGGGTTCGGAGAGGGTTGGGGTTAGGAGAGGGTTGGGGTTAGGAGAGGGTTGGGGTTCGGAGAGGGTTGGGGTTCGGAGAGGGTTGGGGTTCGGAGAGGGTTGTGGTTCGGAGAGGGTTGGGGAGAGGGTTGGGGTTCGGAGATGGTTGGGAAGAGGGTTGGGGTTCGGAGAGGGTTGGGGAGAGGGTTGGGGTTCGGAGAGGGTTGGGGTTCGGAGAGGGTTGGGGTTAGGAGAGGGTTGGGGTTCGGAGAGGGTTGGGGTTCGGAGAGGGTTGGGGTTCGGAGAGGGTTGGGGTTCGGAGAGGGTTGTGGTTCGGAGAGGGTTGGGGAGAGGGTTGGGGTTCGGAGATGGTTGGGGAGAGGGTTGGGGTTCGGAGAGGGTTGGGGAGAGGGTTGGGGTTCGGAGAGGGTTGGGGTTCGGAGAGCGTTGGGGTACGGAGAGTGTTGGGGTACGGAGAGTGTTGGGGTACGGAGAGTGTTGGGGTACGGAGAGTGTTGGGATTCAGAGAGGGTTGGGGGGGAGAGGGTTGGGGTTTGGAGAGGGTTGGGGAGAGGGTTGGGGTTTGGAGAGGGTTGGGGTTCGGAGAGGGTTGGGGTTCGGAGAGGGTTGGGGTTCGGAGAGGGTTGGGGTTCGGAGAGGGTTGGGGTTCGGAGAGGGTTGGGGAGAGGGTTGGGGTTCGGAGAGGGTTGGGGAACGGATGCAGATGATGCCCAGAATTGGACACAATTCTCTAGCTGAGGGATATTAAGATGTGGCACTGGGGGGAGGTGGGGGGCGGTGCGGTTGGTGGGGGTAGGAGTTGGGTATTTGGGGGTTGAGGTGGGGCGGGAGATGAAGCAGGCAGCCTTCCTCACTCCCAGTCATATTGTATCGATCCCTACCCCCTTCCTCCACCCCGGGCTGGATAGTAAGTCGGGCGGGGAATCGGGATTGTGCCGCGATGCCTCCCACGGTTGAACAGCCCCGCCGCCTGAGGCCGGAAGGACGGGCGCTTGTCCTGGAGGACTGTCCCCCACCATCCCCCCCCTTCTCCCCTCCCCCACCGGCCTGCGTACCTCTGTCTGCGACCCCGAGCCGGACCCCGAGCCGGACCCCAGTCTCTGGCAGAAGGCGTCGCTCAGCGTCCGATTCTGTCGCTCCAGGTCAAAGACTCGCATCTTCAGTTTGATGCATTCCTCCCGCAGGTCCTGAAAACACAACAGGGAGCCGGCTGAGAACGGGCGGTCCGGAGAGAGGGGGGTGAGGTGGGGAGGGGGGGGAAAGGGGAAGGGAAGAGAGGGTCAAGAGTGGTAGAGTAGGAAGGGGAGGGGGGATTG
>NC_141019.1:34825115-34847581 GCF_052327205.1 Somniosus microcephalus | reverse complement strand
CCTCACTGTAACACTCTGATATACCCCACACCCCTCACTGTAACACTCTGATATGCCCACACCCCTCGCTGTAACACTGATATACCCCACACCCCTCACTGTAACACTGATATACCCCACACCCCTCACTGTAACACTGATATACCCCGCACCCCTCACTGTAACACTCTGATATACCCCACACCCCTCACTGTAAACACTCTCTGATATACCCCACATCCCTCACTGTAACACACTGATATACCCCACACCCCTCACTGTAACACTCTGATATACCCCACACCCCTCACTGTAATGCTCTGATATACCCCACACCCCTCACTGTAACACTGATATACTCCACACCCCTCACTGTAACACTCTGATATACCCCACACCCCTCACTGTAACACTCTGATATACCCTACACCCCTTACTGTAACACTCTCATACACCCCACACTGTAACACACTGATATACCCCACACCCCTCACTGTAACACTCTGATATATCCCACACCCCTCACTGTAACACTCTGATATACGCCACACCCCTCACTGTAACACTCTGATATACCCCACACTGTAACACTCTGTTATACCCCACACCCCTCACTGTAACACACTAATATACCCCACACCCCTCACTGTAACACTTTGATATACCTCATAACCCTCACTGTAACACACTGAAATACCCACACACCCTCACTGTAACACTCTGATTTACCCCACATCCCTCACTGTAACACTCTAATATACCCCACACCTCTCACTGTAACACTGATATACCCCACACCCCTCACTGTAACGCTCTGATACACCCCTCACTGTAACACTGATATACTCCACACCCCTCACTGTAAAACTCTGATATACGCCACACCCCTCACTGTAACACTCTGATATACCCCATACCCATCACTGTAACACTCTGATATACCCCACACCCCTCATTGTAACACTCCGATATACCCCGCACCCCTCACTGTAACACTGATATAGCCCACACCCCTCACTGTAACACTCTGATATACCCCACACTCCTCACTGTAACACTCTGATATACCCCACACCCCTCACTGTAACACTCTCTGATATACCCCACACCCCTCACTGTAACACTCTGATATACCCCTCACTGTAACACTCTGATATACGCCACACCCCTCATTTTAACACTCTGATATACCCCACACCTCTCACTGTAACACATTGATATACCTCACACCCCTCACTGTAATACTCTGATATACCCTACACTACTCACTGTAACACATTTGATATACCCCACACCCCTGACTGAAACACTCTGATATACCCCACACCCCTCACTGTAACACACTGATATACCCCACACCCCTCACTGTAACACTCTGATATACCCCACACACCTCACCGTAACACTATGATATACGCCACACCCCTCACTGTAACACTGATATATCCCACACCCCTCACTGTAACACTGATATACCCGACACCCCTCACTGTAACACTCTGATATACTCCACACCCTTCACTGTAACACTCTGATATACCCCACACCCCTCACTGTAACACCCTGATATACCGCACACCCTCACTGTAACACTTTGATATACCTCACACCCCTCTCAGTAACACTCTGATATACGTCACACCCCTCACTGTAACACTCTGATATACCCCACACCCCTCACTGTAACACTCGGATATAACCCACACCCCTCACTGTAACGCACTGATATACCCCACACCCCTCGCTGTAACACTCTGATATACCCCACACCCCTCACTGTAACACCCTGACACACCCCACACCCCTCACTGTAACACTCTGATATACCCCACACCCCTCACTGTAACACTGATATACCCCACACCCCTCACTGCAACACTCTGATATACCCCACACCCCTCACTGTAACACTCTGATATACCCCACACCCCTCACTGTAACTCTGATAAACCCCACACCCCTCACTGTAACACTGATATACCCCACACCAGTCACTGTAACACTGATATACCCCACACCCCTCACTGTAACTCTGATAAACCCCACACCCCTCACTGTAACACTGATATACCCCACACCCCTCACTGTAACACTCTGATATACCCCACACCCCTCACTGTAACACTCTGATATACCCACACCCCTCACTGTAACACTCTGATATACCCCACACCCCTCACTGTAACACTCTGATATACCCCACACCCCTCACTGTAACTCTGATAAACCCCACACCCCTCACTGTAACACTGATATACCCCACACCCCTCACTGTAACACTCTGATATACCCCACACCCCTCACTGTAACACTGATATACCCCACACCCCTCACTGCAACACTCTGATATACCCCACACCCCTCACTGTAACACTCTGATATACCCCACACCCCTCACTGTAACTCTGATAAACCCCACACCCCCTCACTGTAACACTGATATACCCCACACCCCTCACTGTAACACTCTGATATACCCCCACACCCCTCACTGTAAAACACTGATATACCCCACACCCCTCACTGTAACACACTGATATACCCCACACCCCTCACTGTAACACACTGATATACCCCACACCCCTCACTGTAACACACTGATATACCCCACACCCCTCACTGTAACACTGATATACCCCACACCCCTCACTGTAACACTCTGATATACCCCACACCCCTCACTGTAACACTCTGATATACCCCACACCCCTCACTGTAACACACTGATATACCCCACACCCCTCACTGTAACACTCTGATATACCCCACACCCCTCACTGTAACACTGATATACCCCACACCCCTCACTGTAACTCTGATAAACCCCACACCCCTCACTGTAACACTGATATACCCCACACCCCTC
Organism: Somniosus microcephalus; assembly: GCF_052327205.1. Lineage (NCBI taxonomy): Eukaryota > Metazoa > Chordata > Chondrichthyes > Squaliformes > Somniosidae > Somniosus > Somniosus microcephalus. Next base: position 34,844,736 of record NC_141019.1, on the reverse strand, counting down.
ACTGTAACACTCTGATATACCCACACACCCCTCACTGTAAAACACTGTTATACCCCACACCCCTCATTGTAACACTCTGATATACCCCACACCCCTCACTGTAACACTCTGATATACCCCACACCCCTCACTGTAACACTCTGATATACCCCACACCCCTCACTGTAAAACACTGTTATACCCCACACCCCTCATTGTAACACTCTGATATACCCCACACCCCTCATTGTAACACTCTGATATACCCCACACCCCTCACTGTAACACTCTGATATACCCCACACCCCTCACTGTAACGCTCTGATATACCCCACACCCCTCACTGTAACAGTCACTGATATACCCCACACCCCTCATTGTAACACTCTGATATACCCCACACCAGTCACTGTAACTATGATATACCCCACACCCCTCACTGTAACACTCTGATATACCCCACACACCTCACTGTAACAATCTGATATACCCCACACCCCTCACTGTAACGCTCTGATATACCCCACACCCCTCACTGTAACACTCTGATATACCCCACACCCCTCACTGTAACACTCTGATATACCCCACACCCCTTACTGTAACACTGATATACCCCACACCCCTCACTGTAACACAATGATATACCCCACACCCCTCACTGTAACAGTGATATACCCCACACCCCTCACTGTAACACTGATATACCCCACACCCCTCACTGTAACACTCTGATACACCCCACACCCCTCAATGTAACACTGATATACCCCCACACCCCTCACTGTAACACTGATATACCCCACACCCCTCACTGTAACACTCTGATACACCCCACACCCCTCACTGTAACGCTCTGATATACCCCACACACCTCACTGTAACACTGATATACCCCACACCCCTCACTGTAACACTCTGATATACCCCACAACCCTCACTGTAACACTGATATACCCCACACCCCTCACTGTAACACTCTGATATACCCCACACCCCTCACTGTAACACTGATATACCCACACCCCCTCACTGTAACACTGATATACCCCACACCCCTCACTGTAACACTGATATACCCCACATCCCTCACTGTAACACTGATATACCCCACACCCCTCACTGTAACACTCTGATATACCCCACACCCCTCACTGTAACACTCTGATATACCCCACACCCCTCACTGTAACACTCTGATATACCCCACACCCCTCACTGTAACACTGATATACCCCACACCCCTCACTGTAACACTGATATACCCCACACCCCTCACTGTAACACTGATATACCCCACACCCCTCACTGTAACACTGATATACCCCACACCACTCACTGTAACACTGATATACCCCACACCCCTCACTGTAACAATCTGATATACCCCACACCCCTCACTGTAAAACACTGTTATACCCACACCCCTCACTGTAACAATCTGATATACCCCACACCACTCACTGGAGCACTGATATACCCCACACCCCTCACTGTAACAATCTGATATACCCCACACCCCTCATTGTAACACTCTGATATACCCCACACCCCTCACTGTAACACTCTGATATACCCCACACCCCTCACTATAACACTCATATACCCCACACCCCTCACTGTAACACTCTGATATACCCCACACCCCTCACTGTAACACTCTGATATACCCACACCCCTCACTGTAACACTCTGATATACTCCACACCCCTCACTGTAACACTCCTGATATACCCCACACCCCTCACTGTAACACTGAAATACCCCACACCCCTCACTGTAACACTCTGATATACCCCACACCCCTCACTGTAACACTGATATACCCCACACCCCTCACTGTAACACTGATATACCCCACACCCCTCACTGTAACACTGATATACCCCACACCCCTCACTGTAACACACTGATATACCCCACACCCCTCACTGTAACACTCTGATATACCCCACACCCCTCACTGTAACACTGATATACCCCACACCCCTCACTGTAACACTCTGATATACCCCACACCCCTCACTGTAACACTGATATACCCCACACCCCTCACTGTAACACTCTGATATACCCCACACCCCTCACTGTAACACTGATATACCCAACACCCCTCACTGTAACACTGATATACCCCACACCCCTCACTGTAACACACTGATATACCCCACACCCCTCACTGTAACACTCTGATATACCCCACACCCCTCACTGTAACACACTGATATACCCCACACCCCTCACTGTAACACTCTGATATACCCCACACCCCTCACTGTAACACTGATATACCCCACACCCCTCACTGTAACACTGATACACCCCACACCCCTCACTGTAACACTGATATACCCCACACCCCTCACTGTAACACTCTGATATACCCCACACCCCTCAGTGTAACACTCTGATATAACCCACACCCCTCACTGTAACACTCTGATATACCCCACACCCCTCACTGTAACACTCTGATATACCCCACACCCCTCAGTGTAACACTCTGATATACCCCACACCCCTCACTGTAACACTGATATACCCCACACCCCTCACTGTAACACTCTGATATACCCCACACCCCTCACTGTAACACTCTGATATACCCCACACCCCTCACTGTAACACTGATATACCCCACACCCCTCACTGTAACACTCTGATATACCCCACACCCCTCACTGTAACACTCTGATATACCCCACACCCCTCACTGTAACACTGATATACCCCACACCCGTCACTGTAACACTGATATACCCCACACTCCTCACTGTAACACTGATATACCCCACACCCCTCACTGTAACACTCTGATATACCCCACACCCCTCACTGTAACACTCTGATATACCCCACACCCCTCACTGTAACACTGATATACCCCACACCCGTCACTGTAACACTGATATACCCCACACCCCTCACTGTAACACTCTGATATACCCCACACAGAAAGAGAGTTCGAGGCAGTGAGGGCGAGAAAGTGACAGAGAGGCGGAGAGAGAGAGACAGACTGATAGACAGAGAGAGAGAGAGGGACAGAGAGAGAGACAGACAGTCAGACAGAGAGAGCCAGGGAGAGTGAAGGAAATGTTGATATGAAGTGTCACACACACTGAGGGAGAAGAGAATTAGGATGCGTTGTCCTTCGCGTGACTGGCGGGCGTGGGAATGTCAGAGTCAATGACTAACCCCTGTCACTTGGAATCCGTTCCCAGACAGCTCTGAGTTTGAGTGTCAGGCTGCCAATCAGGTTTACCGAGCTTGGGACTGACGTCAGGATTCTGAGCCCGTCACATATCAAACAGGAGAGTCCTCCCGCCTCTAAGAATGGGGACTATCAGAGGCGTCCTAAGGTGCTGGAGGTTGTGTCAGCTGGTGTAAGGGAGGGGGGGGGGTCGGGGTTGGGGGGTGTTGGGGGTGGAGAATCAGCCAGGGGTTCCTGCTTCCGATCACTGTCCCAATGAGCCCCTCCCTATCTCTAACCCTAACCCTAACCCTAACCCTAACCCTAACCCTAACCCTCCTCCAGCCCCTACAACCCTCCCTATCACTGTAACCTCCTCCAGTCCCTACAACCCTCCCTATCTCTGTAACCCCCTCCTGCCCCCTACAACCCTCCCTATCTCTGTAACCCCCTCCAGCCCCCTACAACACTCCCTATCTCTGTAACCTCCTCCAGTCCCTACAACCCTCCCTATCTCTGTAACCCCCTCCTGCCCCCGACAACCCTCCCTATCTCTGTAACCCCCTCCTGCCCCCTACAACCCTCCCTATCTCTGTAACCTCCTCCAGCCCCTACAACCCTCCCTATCTCTGTAACCTCCTCCAGCCCCTACAACCCTCCCTATCTCTGTAACCTCCTCCAGCCCCTACAACCCTCCCTATCTCTGTAACCTCCTCCAGCCCAATACAACCCTCCCTATCTCTGTAACCTCCTCCAGCCCCTACAACCCTCCCTATCTCTGTAACCTCCTCCTGCCCCCTACAACCCTCCCCATCTCTGTAACCTCCTCCAGCCCCTACAACCCTCCCTATCTCTGTAACCCCCTTCAGCCCCATCAACCCTCTTTATCTCTGTAACCTCCTCCAGCCCCCTACAACCCTCCCTATCTCTGTAACCTCCTCCAGCCCCGACAACCCTCCCGATCTCTGTAACCTCCTCCAGCCCCCTACAACCCTCCCTATCTCTTTAACCTCCTCCAGCCCCCTACAACCCTCCCTATCTCCGTAACCTCCTCCAACCCCTACAATCCTCCCTATCTCTGTAACCTCCTCCAGCCCCCGACAACCCTTCCTATCTCTGTAACCTCCTCCAGACCCTACAACTCTCCCTATCTCTGTAACCTCCTCCAGCCCCTACAACCCTCCCTATCTCTGTAACCTCCTCCAGCCACTACAACCCTCCCTAGCTCTGTAACCTCCTCCTGCCCCCTACAACCCTCCCTATCTCTGTAACCTCCTTCAGCCCCATCAACCCTCCATATCTCCGTAACCCCCTCCTGCCCCCTACAACCCTCCCCATCTCTGTAACCTCCTCCAGCCCCTACAACCCTCCCTATCTCTGTAACCTCCTTCAGCCCCACCAACCCTCTTTATCTCTGTAACCTCCTCCTGCCCCCGACAACCCCCCCTATCTCCATAACCTCCTCCAGCCCCTACAATCCTCCCTATCTTTGTAACCTCCTCCAGCCCCTACAACCCTCCTCATCTCTGTAACCTCCTCCAGCCCATACAACCCTCCCCATCTCTGTAACCTCCTCCAGCCCCCTACAACCCTCCCTATCTCTGTAACCTCCTCCAGCCCCTACAACCCTCCCTATCTCTGTAACCTCCTCCAGCCCCCTACAACCCTCCCTGTCTCCGTAACCTCCTCCAGCCCCGACAATCCTCCCTATCTCTGTAACCTCCTCCAGCCCCCGACAACCCTTCCTATCTCTGTAACCTCCTCCAGACCCTACAACTCTCCCTATCTCTGTAACCTCCTCCAGCCCCCTACCACCCTCCCTATCTCTGTAACCTCCTCCAGCCCCAACAACCCTCCTCATCTCTGTTACCTCCTCCAGCCCATACAACCCTCCCCATCTCTGTAACCTCCTCCAGCCCCCTACAACCCTCCCTATCTCTGTAACCTCCTCCAGCCCCTACAACCCTCCCTATCACTGTAACCTCCTCCAGTCCCTACAACCCTCCCTATCTCTATAACCTCCTCCAGCCCCTACAAGCCTCCCTATCTCTGTAACCTCCTCCAGCCCCCTACAACCCTCCCTATCTCTGTAACCTCCTCCAGCCCCTACAACCCTCCCTATCTCTGTAACCTCCTCCTGCCCCCTACAACCCTCCCTATCTCTTTAACCTCCTCCAGCCCCCTACAACCCTCCCTATCTCCGTAACCTCCTCCAGCCCCTACAATCCTCCCTATCTCTGTAACCTCCTCCAGCCCCTACAACCCTCCCTATCTCTGTAACCTCCTCCAGCCACTACAACCCTCCCTAGCTCTGTAACCTCCTCCTGCCCCCTACAACCCTCCCTATCTCCGTAACCTCCTCCAGTCCCTACAACCCTCCCTATCTCTGTAACCTCCTCCAGCCCCCTACAACCCTCCCTATCTCTGTAACCTCCTCCAGACCCCTACCACCCTCCCTATCTCTGTAACCTCCTCCAGCCCCCTACCACCCTCCCTATCTCTGTAACCTCCTCCAGCCCCTACAACCCTCCCCATCTCTGTAACCTCCTCCAGCCCCTACAACCCTCCCTATCACTGTAACCTCCTCCAGCCCCTACAACCCTCCCTATCACTGTAACCTCCTCCAGTCCCTACAACCCTCCCTATCTCTATAACCTCCTCCAGCCCCTACAACCCTCCCTATCTCTGTAACCTTCTCCAGCCCCCGACAACCCTCCCTATCTCTGTAACCTCCTCCAGCCCCTACAACCCTCCCTATCTCTGTAACCTCCTCCAGCCCCCTACAACCCTCCCTATCTCTGTAACCTCCTCCAGCCCCCTACAACCCTCCCTATCTCCGTAACCTCCTCCAGCCCCTACAATCCTCCCTATCTCTGTAACCTCCCCCAGCCCCCGACAACCCTTCCTATCTCTGTAACCTCCTCCAGACCCTACAACTCTCCCTATCTCTGTAACCTCCTCCAGCCCCCTACCACCCTCCCTATCTCTGTAACCTCCTCCAGCCACTACAACCCTCCTCATCTCTGTAACCTCCTCCAGCCCATACAACACTCCCCATCTCTGTAACCTCCTCCAGCCCCCTACAACCCTCCCTATCTCTGTAACCTCCTCCAGCCCCTACAACCCTCCCTATCACTGTAACCTCCTCCAGTCCCTACAACCCTCCCTATCTCTATAACTTCCTCCAGCCCCTACAACCCTCCCTATCTCTGTAACCTCCTCCAGCCCCCTACAACCCTCCCTATCTCTGTAACCTCCTCCAGCCCCTATAACCCTCCCTATCTCTGTAACCTCCTCCAGCCCCCTACAACCCTCCCTATCTCTTTAACCTCCTCCAGCCCCCTACAACCCTCCCTATCTCCGTAACCTCCTCCAGCCCCTACAATCCTCCCTATCTCTGTAACCTCCTCCAGCCCCCGACAACCCTTCCTATCTCTGTAACCTCCTCCAGACCCTACAACTCTCCCTATCTCTGTAACGTCCTCCAGCCCCTACAACCCTCCCTATCTCTGTAACCTCCTCCAGCCCCTGCAACCCTCCCTTGCTCTGTAACCTCCTCCTGCCCCCTACAACCCTCCCTATCTCTGTAACCTCCTTCAGCCCCATCAACCCTCCCTATCTCTGTAACCTCCTTCAGCCCCATCAACCCTCTTTATCTCTGTAACCTCCTCCTGCCCCCTACAACCCCCCCTATCTCTGTAACCTCCTCCAGCCCCTACAACCCTCCCTATCTCTGTAACCTCCTCCAGCCCCCTACAACCCTCCCTATCTCTTTAACCTCCTCCAGCCCCCTACAACCCTCCCTATCTCCGTAACCTCCTCCAGCCCCCGACAACCCTTCCTATCTCTGTAACCTCCTCCAGACCCTACAACTCTCCCTATCTCTGTAACCTCCTCCAGCCCCTACAACCCTCCCTATCTCTGTAACCTCCTCCAGCCACTACAACCCTCCCTAGCTCTGTAACCTCCTCCTGCCCCCTACAACCCTCCCTATCTCTGTAACCTCCTCCTGCCCCCTACAACCCTCCCCATCTCTGTAACCTCCTCCAGCCACTACAACCCTCCCTAGCTCTGTAACCTCCTCCTGCCCCCTACAACCCTCCCCATCTCTGTAACCTCCTCCAGCCCCTACAACCCTCCCTATCTCTGTAACCTCCTTCAGCCCCACCAACCCTCTTTATCTCTGTAACCTCCTCCTGCCCCCTACAACCCCCCCTATCTCCGTAACCTCCTCCAGCCCCTACAATCCTCCCTATCTCTGTAACCTCCTCCAGCCCCTACAACCCTCCTCATCTCTGTAACTTCCTCCAGCCCATACAACCCTCCCCATCTCTGTAACCTCCTCCAGCCCCCTACAACCCTCCCTATCTCTGTAACCTCCTCCAGCCCCTGCAACCCTCCCTATCACTGTAACCTCCTCCAGCCCCTACAACCCTCCCTATCTCTATAACCTCCTCCAGCCCCTACAACCCTCCCTATCTCTGTAACCTCCTCCAGCCCCCTACAACCCTCCCCATCTCTGTAACCTCCTCCAGCCCCTACAACCCTCCCTATCTCTGTAACCTCCTCCAGCCCCCTACAACCCTCCCTATCTCTTTAACCTCCTCCAGCCCCCTACAACCCTCCCTATCTCCGTAACCTCCTCCAGCCCCTACAATCCTCCCGATCTCTGTAACCTCCTCCAGCCCCCGACAACCCTTCCTATCTCTGTAACCTCCTCCAGCCCCCTACAACCCTCCCTGTCTCCGTAACCTCCTCCAGCCCCGACAATCCTCCCTATCTCTGTAACCTCCTCCAGCCCCCGACAACCCTTCCTATCTCTGTAACCTCCTCCAGACCCTACAACTCTCCCTATCTCTGTAACCTCCTCCAGCCCCCTACCACCCTCCCTATCTCTGTAACCTCCTCCAGCCCCAACAACCCTCCTCATCTCTGTTACCTCCTCCAGCCCATACAACCCTCCCCATCTCTGTAACCTCCTCCAGCCCCCTACAACCCTCCCTATCTCTGTAACCTCCTCCAGCCCCTACAACCCTCCCTATCACTGTAACCTCCTCCAGTCCCTACAACCCTCCCTATCTCTATAACCTCCTCCAGCCCCTACAAGCCTCCCTATCTCTGTAACCTCCTCCAGCCCCCTACAACCCTCCCTATCTCTGTAACCTCCTCCAGCCCCTACAACCCTCCCTATCTCTGTAACCTCCTCCTGCCCCCTACAACCCTCCCTATCTCTTTAACCTCCTCCAGCCCCCTACAACCCTCCCTATCTCCGTAACCTCCTCCAGCCCCTACAATCCTCCCTATCTCTGTAACCTCCTCCAGCCCCTACAACCCTCCCTATCTCTGTAACCTCCTCCAGCCACTACAACCCTCCCTAGCTCTGTAACCTCCTCCTGCCCCCTACAACCCTCCCTATCTCCGTAACCTCCTCCAGTCCCTACAACCCTCCCTATCTCTGTAACCTCCTCCAGCCCCCTACAACCCTCCCTATCTCTGTAACCTCCTCCAGACCCCTACCACCCTCCCTATCTCTGTAACCTCCTCCAGCCCCCTACCACCCTCCCTATCTCTGTAACCTCCTCCAGCCCCTACAACCCTCCCCATCTCTGTAACCTCCTCCAGCCCCTACAACCCTCCCTATCACTGTAACCTCCTCCAGCCCCTACAACCCTCCCTATCACTGTAACCTCCTCCAGTCCCTACAACCCTCCCTATCTCTATAACCTCCTCCAGCCCCTACAACCCTCCCTATCTCTGTAACCTTCTCCAGCCCCCGACAACCCTCCCTATCTCTGTAACCTCCTCCAGCCCCTACAACCCTCCCTATCTCTGTAACCTCCTCCAGCCCCCTACAACCCTCCCTATCTCTGTAACCTCCTCCAGCCCCCTACAACCCTCCCTATCTCCGTAACCTCCTCCAGCCCCTACAATCCTCCCTATCTCTGTAACCTCCCCCAGCCCCCGACAACCCTTCCTATCTCTGTAACCTCCTCCAGACCCTACAACTCTCCCTATCTCTGTAACCTCCTCCAGCCCCCTACCACCCTCCCTATCTCTGTAACCTCCTCCAGCCACTACAACCCTCCTCATCTCTGTAACCTCCTCCAGCCCATACAACACTCCCCATCTCTGTAACCTCCTCCAGCCCCCTACAACCCTCCCTATCTCTGTAACCTCCTCCAGCCCCTACAACCCTCCCTATCACTGTAACCTCCTCCAGTCCCTACAACCCTCCCTATCTCTATAACTTCCTCCAGCCCCTACAACCCTCCCTATCTCTGTAACCTCCTCCAGCCCCCTACAACCCTCCCTATCTCTGTAACCTCCTCCAGCCCCTATAACCCTCCCTATCTCTGTAACCTCCTCCAGCCCCCTACAACCCTCCCTATCTCTTTAACCTCCTCCAGCCCCCTACAACCCTCCCTATCTCCGTAACCTCCTCCAGCCCCTACAATCCTCCCTATCTCTGTAACCTCCTCCAGCCCCCGACAACCCTTCCTATCTCTGTAACCTCCTCCAGACCCTACAACTCTCCCTATCTCTGTAACGTCCTCCAGCCCCTACAACCCTCCCTATCTCTGTAACCTCCTCCAGCCCCTGCAACCCTCCCTTGCTCTGTAACCTCCTCCTGCCCCCTACAACCCTCCCTATCTCTGTAACCTCCTTCAGCCCCATCAACCCTCCCTATCTCTGTAACCTCCTTCAGCCCCATCAACCCTCTTTATCTCTGTAACCTCCTCCTGCCCCCTACAACCCCCCCTATCTCTGTAACCTCCTCCAGCCCCTACAACCCTCCCTATCTCTGTAACCTCCTCCAGCCCCCTACAACCCTCCCTATCTCTTTAACCTCCTCCAGCCCCCTACAACCCTCCCTATCTCCGTAACCTCCTCCAGCCCCCGACAACCCTTCCTATCTCTGTAACCTCCTCCAGACCCTACAACTCTCCCTATCTCTGTAACCTCCTCCAGCCCCTACAACCCTCCCTATCTCTGTAACCTCCTCCAGCCACTACAACCCTCCCTAGCTCTGTAACCTCCTCCTGCCCCCTACAACCCTCCCTATCTCTGTAACCTCCTCCTGCCCCCTACAACCCTCCCCATCTCTGTAACCTCCTCCAGCCACTACAACCCTCCCTAGCTCTGTAACCTCCTCCTGCCCCCTACAACCCTCCCCATCTCTGTAACCTCCTCCAGCCCCTACAACCCTCCCTATCTCTGTAACCTCCTTCAGCCCCACCAACCCTCTTTATCTCTGTAACCTCCTCCTGCCCCCTACAACCCCCCCTATCTCCGTAACCTCCTCCAGCCCCTACAATCCTCCCTATCTCTGTAACCTCCTCCAGCCCCTACAACCCTCCTCATCTCTGTAACTTCCTCCAGCCCATACAACCCTCCCCATCTCTGTAACCTCCTCCAGCCCCCTACAACCCTCCCTATCTCTGTAACCTCCTCCAGCCCCTGCAACCCTCCCTATCACTGTAACCTCCTCCAGCCCCTACAACCCTCCCTATCTCTATAACCTCCTCCAGCCCCTACAACCCTCCCTATCTCTGTAACCTCCTCCAGCCCCCTACAACCCTCCCCATCTCTGTAACCTCCTCCAGCCCCTACAACCCTCCCTATCTCTGTAACCTCCTCCAGCCCCCTACAACCCTCCCTATCTCTTTAACCTCCTCCAGCCCCCTACAACCCTCCCTATCTCCGTAACCTCCTCCAGCCCCTACAATCCTCCCGATCTCTGTAACCTCCTCCAGCCCCCGACAACCCTTCCTATCTCTGTAACCTCCTCCAGACCCTACAACTCTCCCTATCTCTGTAACCTCCTCCAGCCCCTACAACCCTCCCTATCTCTGTAACCTCCTCCAGCCCCTACAACCCTCCCTAGCTCTGTAACCTCCTCCTGCCCCCTACATCCCTCCCTATCTCTGTAACCTCCTTCAGCCCCATCAACCCTCCCTATCTCCGTAACCTCCTCCTGCCCCCTACAACCCTCCCCATCTCTGTAACCTCCTCCAGCCCCTACAACCCTCCCTATCTCTGTAACCTCCTCCAGCCCCCTACAACCCTCCCTATGTTGCCTCCCTGGTGCAAGGGTCAAGGATGTCTCGGAGCGGGTGCAGAGCATTCTGAAGGGGGAGGGGGATCAGCCAGTTGTCGTGGTACATGTAGGTACCAACGATGTAGGTAAAAAGAGGGAGGAGGTCCTACAAGCTGAATTTAGGGAGTTAGGAGCTAAATTGAAAAGTAGGACCTCAAAGGTAGTAATCTCTGGATTGCTACCAGTGCCACGAGCTAATAAGTTTAGAGAGAGTAAGATAGATAAGCTAAATACGTGGCTTGAGCAGTGGTGCAAGGGAGAGGGATTTAAATTCTTGAGGCATTGGAACCAGTTCTTGGGGAGGAGTGACCTGTACCAAGGGGACGGTCTACACCTGAACTGTGAGGGAGCCGATGTCCTCGGGGTAATATTTTCTAGGGCGGTTCGGGAGGATTTAAACTAATTTGGCAGGGGGATGGGAACCTAGGTAGTGGAAAAGAGGGAAGTCATATGAAGTCAGAAATAGATGGTAGAAAGGTGAGAAGCAATAAGCAAAGGAGAGAAACACAAAGGGCCAAACTAATTCATAATGAGAGTGTGAAAAAAGCAAGCCTGAAGGCTTTGTATCTTAATGCTAGAAGCATTAGGAACAAGGTGGATGAATTAGTTGTGGAAATAGAGGTAAACAAGTATGATTTGATTGGGATTACAGAAACGTGGCTGCAGGGTGGGCAAGACTGGGAACTTAACATCCAGGGATATACAATATTTAGGAAGGATCGGCAAAAAGGTAGGGGAGGTGGGGTAGCATTGCTGGTAAAGGAGGGGATTAATGCAATGGAAAGGAAGGATATTAACTCGGATGAAACGGAATCTGTATGGGTAGAAATGAGAAATAGCAAGGGAAGGAAAACGTTAGTGGGTGTGATATATAGGCCTCCAAATAGTAATATGGAGGTGAGGGAAGGCATAAAAAGGGAAATTAGAGAAGCGTGCGATAAGAGCACAGCTGTCATCATGGGTGACTTTAATTTACATATTGATTGGACTACCCAAATTAGTAAAAATTCTGAGGAGGAGGAATTCCTGGAATGTTTTCGGGACGGTTATCTGGACCAATATGTCGAGGAGCCGACTCGAGATCAGGCCATTTTAGACTGGGTATTGTGCAATGAGAAGGGACTTATCAGCAATCTTCTTGTACGAGGCCCCTTGGGTCAGAGCGATCATAATATGATCGAGCTCTCAGTCGAGATGGAGAGTGAGGAAATTGAATCAGAGACTAAGGTCCAGAACTTAAATAAAGGGAATTACGAGGGTATGAGACGGGAATTGGGTAAGATTGATTGGGTGGTGTTTCTGGGGGGATTGACAGTGGAGAGACAATGGCAAGCATTCAAAGATAGAATGGAAGAATTCCAGAACATGTTTATACCGGTTTGGCATAAAAATAAACCTAAAAAGGTGACTCAACCGTGGATAACGAGGGAAATTAGGGACAGCATAAAATCAAAAAAAAGGGCATATCAACTGGCAAAAAAAAGCACCAGACCGGAAGATTGGGGGCAGTACAGGATACAGCAAAAGAGGACAAAGGGATTAATCAGGAAGGGGAAAATAGAATACGAAAGTAAACTTGCAGGAAACATAAAGACAGACTGCAAAAGCTTTTATCGGTATATCAGGAGGAAAAGACTGGTAAAATCCCAAGTCGGTCCCTTGCAGTCCGATTCGGGAGAATATATAATGGAGAATAAGGAAATGGCAGACCAATTAAACTCATACTTTGGTTCTGTATTCACAAAGGAGGACACAAATAACCTCCCAGGAATATCGGCAAACATAGGGACTAATGAGAGGGAGGAGCTGACAGAAATTAGTATCTCTAGGGATATGGTGTTGGGTAAGTTGAGGGGACTGAAGGCCGACAAATCCCCGGGGCCTGATAAACTACATCCTAGGGTACTTAAGGAGGTGGCCCTGGAGATAGCAGATGCTCTAAGGATCATCTTCTGGAACTCCATTGACTCGGGAACAGTACCCGTGGATTGGAGGGTAGCTAATGTTACCCCAATATTTAAAAAGGGGGGTAGAGAGAAAGCAGGGAATTATAGACCAGTAAGCCTTACATCGGTTGTGGGCAAAATGCTAGAGTCCATTATTAAGGATAAAATAGCGGAGCACTTGACAAATGGGGAAAGGATCGGACAGAGTCAACATGGATTTACAAAGGGTAAATCGTGTTTGACTAATCTGCTGGAATTTTTTGAGGAAGTAACTGGTAAAATAGATGGGGGAGAGCCAGTGGATGTGGTGTACTTTGACTTCCAGAAAGCCTTCGATAAGGTTCCACACAAAAGATTATCATGCAAAATTAAGGCTCATGGGATTGGGGGCAAAGTATTAACGTGGATAGAGAACTGGCTGGCGGATAGAAAACAGAGAGTTGGAATAAACGGCTCGTTTTCGGAGTGGCAGGCAGTGACCAGCGGGGTGCCGCAAGGATCTGTCCTGGGACCCCAGCTGTTCACAATATATATAAATGATCTGGATCAGGGAATTGGATGCAATATTTCCAAATTCGCTGACGACACTAAACTAGGAGGAGGGGTGGGCTCTGATGAGGATGTCAGGAGGCTACAGTGCGATTTGGACAGGTTGGGGGAATGGGCGGATACGTGGCAGATGCACTATAATGTGGATAAATGCGAGGTTATCCACTTTGGGGGTAAAAACAGGAGGGTAGATTATTATCTAAATGGCAATAGATTGGGAGATGGGGAAGTGCAGAGGGACCTGGGTGTTCTTGTGCACCAGTCACTGAAGGAGAGCATGCAGGTGCAACAGGCGATTAAGAAGGCAAATGGTATGTTGGCCTTCATATCAAGGGGGTTCGAGTATAGGAATAGGGATACCTTACTACAGCTGTACAAGGTGCTGGTGAGACCGCATCTGGAGTATTGTGTACAGTTTTGGTCGCCCCATCTGCGGAAGGATGTTCTTGCCATGGAAAGAGTGCAACGGCGATTCACCAGGCTGATACCTGGAATGGCGGGAATGACCTACGAAGAGAGATTAAATAGTTTGGGCTTGTACTCACTGGAGTTTAGAAGATTGAGAGGGGATCTCATCGAAACATATAAAATTATGGCAGGCCTGGACAGGCTGAATTCAGAGAGAATGTTTCCAATGGCCGGGGAGCACAGAACCAGGGGCCACAGTCTAAAAATAGCGGGCAAATCATTTAAAACAGAGATGAGGAAGAATTTCTTCACTCAAAGAGTGGTGAGCCTGTGGAATTCCCTGCCACAGAGGGCTGTGAAGGCTAATTCAATAAATATTTTCAAGAGAGAATTGGATATATTTCTGAAGGCTAAGGGGATTAAGGGTTACGGAGAAAAGGCGGGGACGGGGTACTGAACTGGTAAGATCAGCTATGATCTCAGACGAAGATCAGCCATGATCTCATTGAATGGCGGAGCAGGCTCGAAGGGCCGAATGGCCTACTCCTGTTCCTATCTCTATGTTTCTATGTTTCTATCTCTGTAACCTCCTCCAGCCCCTACAACCCTCCCTATCTCTCTAACCTCCTCCAGCCCCCTACAACCCTCCCTATCTCTGTAACCTCCTCCAGCCCCCTACAACCCTCCCTGTCTCCGTAACCTCCTCCAGCCCCTACAATCCTCCCTATCTCTGTAACCTCCTCCAGCCCCCGACAACCCTTCCTATCTCTGTAACCTCCTCCAGACCCTACAACTCTCCCTATCTCTGTAACCTCCTCCAGCCCCCTACCACCCTCCCTATCTCTGTAACCTCCTCCAGCCCCAACAACCCTTCTCATCTCTGTTACCTCCTCCAGCCCATACAACCCTCCCCATCTCTGTAACCTCCTCCAGCCACCTACAACCCTCCCTATCTCTGTAACCTCCTCCAGCCCCTACAACCCTCCCTTTCACTGTAACCTCCTCCAGTCCCTACAACCCTCCCTATCTCTATAACATCCTCCAGCCCCTACAACCCTCCCTATCTCTGTAACCTCCTCCAGCCCCCTACAACCCTCCCTATCTCTGTAACCTCCTCCAGCCCCTACAACCCTCCCTATCTCTGTAACCTCCTCCAGCCCCCTACAACCCTCCCTATCTCTTTAACCTCCTCCAGCCCCCTACAACCCTCCCTATCTCCGTAACCTCCTCCAGCCCCTACAATCCTCCCTATCTCTGTAACCTCCTCCAGCCCCCTACAACCCTCCCTATCTCCGTAACCTCCTCCAGCCCCTACAATCCTCCCTATCTCTGTAACCTCCTCCAGCCCCCGACAACCCTTCCTATCTCTGTAACCTCCTCCAGACCCTACAACTCTCCCTATCTCTGTAACCTCCTCCAGCCCCTACAACCCTCCCTATCTCTGTAACCTCCTCCAGCCACTACAACCCTCCCTAGCTCTGTAACCTCCTCCTGCCCCCTACAACCCTCCCTATCTCTGTAACCTCCTCCAGCCCCTACAACTCTCCCCATCTCTGTAACCTCCTCCAGCCCCTACAACCCTCCCCATCTCTGTAATCTCCTCCAGCCCCCTACAACCCTCCCTATCTCTGTAACCTCCTCCAGCCCCTACAACCCTCCCTATCACTGTAACCTCCTCCAGTCCCTACAACCCTCCCTATCTCTATAACCTCCTCCAGCCCCTACAACCCTCCCTATCTCTGTAACCTCCTCCAGCCCCCTACAACCCTCCCTATCTCTGTAACCTCCTCCAGCCCCTACAACCCTCCCTATCTCTGTAACCTCCTCCAGCCCCCTACAACCCTCCCTATCTCTGTAACCTCCTCCAGCCCCCTACAACCCTCCCTATTTCCGTAACCTCCAGCCCCTACAATCCTCCCTATCTCTGTAACCTCCCCCAGCCCCCGACAACCCTTCCTATCTCTGTAACCTCCTCCAGACCCTACAACTCTCCCTATCTCTGTAACCTCCTCCAGCCCCCTACCACCCTCCCTATCTCTGTAACCTCCTCCAGCCCCTACAACCCTCCTCATCTCTGTAACCTCCTCCAGCCCATACAACCCTCCCCATCTCTGTAACCTCCTCCAGCCCCCTACAACCCTCCCTATCTCTGTAACCTCCTCCAGCCCCTACAACCCTCCCTATCACTGTAACCTCCTCCAGTCCCTACAACCCTCCCTATCTCTATAACCTCCTCCAGCCCCTACAACCCTCCCTATCTCTGTAACCTCCTCCAGCCCCCTACAACCCTCCCTATCTCTGTAACCTCCTCCAGCCCCTACAACCCTCCCTATCTCTGTAACCTCCTCCAGCCCCCTACAACCCTCCCTATCTCTTTAACCTCCTCCAGCCCCATCAACCCTCCCTATCTCTGTAACCTCCTCCAGCCCTACAACCCTCCCTATCTCTGTAACCTCCTCCAGCCCCCTACAACCCTCCCTACCTCTGTAACCTCCTCCAGACCCTACAACCCTCCCTATCTCTAACCTCCTAAAGTCCCTACAACCCTCCCTATCTCTGTAACCTCCTCCAGCCCCTACAACCCTCCCTATCTCTGAAACTCCTCCAGCCCTACAACCATCCGAGATCTCTGCGCTCCTCCAATTCTGGCCTTTTCCACATCCCCCGATTTCCATTGCTCCACCATTGGCGGCCGTGCCTTCAGCCGCCTGGGCCCTAAGCTCTGGAATTCCCTCCCTAAACCTCTCCACCTCTCTCTCTCTCCTCCTTTAAGATGCTCCTTAAAACCTACCACTTTGACCAAGCTGTTGGTCACCTGTCCTAATATATCATCAAGTGGCTCGAGGTGAAATTTTGTTTGATAATCACTCCTGTGAAGCACCTTGGGAAGTTTTACTGTATTAAAGGCACGCTATAAATACAATTCGTTACTGCAGCTTCTGTGTAATCATCTTACCTCTAGATAAATCCGATTGTTTGTGTTAGCCTGAAGTATATAAATGCAAGTTGTTGTGTCAAGAGTCACATTGTGACTTAATCTCCTTTTGTCTCTCTCACAGGACCCCTCGGAGGTGACAGGACAAGCTAGATTGAAGAGGCAGTCAGACTAGCCCCTCTGCCGCCCCGTGGGTTGCCCCTCCCCACCTCACCACCGCCCCCCGACATGTTCCTCCCCTGACCCCTGCGGTTGTGAGAAAGGCGGGGGAGGGGTGGGGGGTGGGGTGTCAGTGTTTGGGGGAGATTGGAGGGAAGGGGAGGGGCACCCATCCGACGGCCTGGCCATGAATCAGGAGCGGCTCTGCTCGATGGGACACATGAAGAGCTTCCCCGCTTTGGTCTACTCCTTCCCCTTTGCCAGGACTCTGAGGAGCTCTCCGCCGCTGGGAGTGCTGAACACAGGCGGCTGCTTCGCCGGGTACGGCAGTGGGGATTCGCAGAAGGGAGCTTCACTGTGTTGTGAGTACTGCTCCTTTAATTCCACTTGTTCTGTGGGATCTCGCCGCGGTCAGGGGTGGGAGGGCGGGATGGGGAGAGAACGGGCACTGATACTCAGTGGGGCAGTACTGAGGGAGCGCCGCACTGTCGGAGGGGCAGTACTGAGGGAGCGCCGCACTGTCAGAGGGCCAGTACTGAGGGAGCGCCGCACTGTCAGAGGGGCAGTACTGAGGGAGCGCCGCACTGTCGGAGGGGCAGTACTGAGGGAGCGCCGCACTGTCGGAGGGGCAGTACTGAGGGAGCGCCGCACTGTCGGAGGGGCAGTACTGAGGGAGCGCCGCACTGTCGGAGGGGCAGTACTGAGGGAGCGCCGCACTGTCGAAGGGGCAGTACTGAGGGAGCGCCGCACTGTCGGAGGGGCAGTACTGAGGGAGCGCCGCACTGTCGGAGGGGCAGTACTGAGGGAGCGCCGCACTGTCGGAGGGGCGGTACTGAGGGAGCGCCGCACTGTCGGAGGGGCAGTACTGAGGGAGCGCCGCACTGTCGGAGGGGCAGTACTGAGGGAGCGCCGCACTGTCGGAGGGGCAGTACTGAGGGAGCACCGCACTGTCGGAGGGGCAGTACTGAGGGAGCGCCGCACTGTCGGAGGGGCAGTACTGAGGGAGCGCCGCACTGTCGGAGGGGCAGTACTGAGGGAGCGCCGCACTGTCGGAGGGGCGGTACTGAGGGAGCGCCGCACTGTCGGAGGGGCGGTACTGAGGGAGCGCCGCACTGTCGGAGGGGCAGTACTGAGGGAGCGCCGCACTGTCGGAGGGGCAGTACTGAGGGAGTGCAGCACTGTCGGAGGTGCCGTCCTTCGGATGAGACGTTAGACTGAGGCCCCATCTGCTCTCTTGGGTAGATGTTAAAGATTCCATGGCCACTATTTCGAAGAAGAGCGGAGGGGGAGTTCTCCCGACTGTCCTGAGGCCAAATATTTATCCCTCAACCAACATCACTAAAATTGATTATCTGGTCATTTATCACATTGCTGTTGTGGGAGCTTGCTGTGTGCAAATTGACTACTGCATTTCCCACATTACAACAGTGACCACACTTCAAAAGTACTTCATGTGAAGCACTTTGGGACAATTTGAGGTCATAAAAGGCACTGGAGAAATGCAAGTTCTTTCTTTTAAAAATTCAGCCAGGGTTCCTGCTCCTGATCACTATCCAGTAACCCCTTGCTGGAAAGAGTGTGCATGTGAGCGTGCAAATGTGTGTGTGAGTGCGTGTGTGTGAGTGTTAGTGTGCAAATGTGTGTGAGTGTGTGTGAATGTGAGTGTGTGTGTGTGTGTGTGTGTGTGAGTGTTAGTGAGTGTGAGTGTGAGTGTGTGTGAGAGTGTGTGTGAGTGTGTGTGCGAGTGTTAGTGTGTGTGTGAGTGTTAGTGTGTGTGTGAGTGTTAGTGTGTATGTGAGTGTTTGTGTGTGAATGTGCATGAGTGTGTGAGTGTGAGTGTTAGTGTGAGTATGCATGTGTGAGTGTGATTGTTAGTGTGAGTGTGTGAGTCTGTGTGGGTGCGGGCGCGGGTGAGTGTGAGTGTGAGTGCGTGTGTGTGTGCGTGCGTGAGTGTGTGTGTGTGTGCGCGCGAGTGTGTGTGTGTGTTTGTGTGTGTGTCTGAGTGTGCGAGTGTGTGTGTAAGTGTGTGTGTGCATGAGTGTGTGTCTGTGTGTATATAAGTGTGTGAGGTAAAGGCAAGGTCAAGCTTGGCCATTGAAAATGGACTAATTTCATCATGAACTAGATTACGTAGAAGGTACAGCACAGAAACAGGCCATTCGGCCCATCTGGTCCGTGCCGTGGTTTATGCTCCACACCAGCCTCCTCCCACCCCTCTTCATCTCCCCCTATCACCATATCCTTCTATTCCTTTCTCCCTCGTGTGTTTATCCAGCTTCCCCCTTAAATACATCTGTGCTCTTCGCCTCCACCACTCCCTGTGGTAGCGAGTTCCACATTCTCACCACTCTCTGGGT